>NC_064855.1:11062974-11662974 GCF_024139225.1 Suncus etruscus
TGTCCCATATGGTCCCCCCAAGCCAGGAGCAATTTCTAAATGCTTAGCCAGGAGTAACCCCTGAGCATCAAATGGGTATGGCCTGAAACCCCCTCCCAAAAAAAATGACCATGAAAATAATTATGTCATGAAAATATAGGGATGCACTTAAGAAAAGTAGCAAATGATTCAATTATTGATGATATTCAGGTTATCTTACAAATGCTTGTAATTACAGAAAATTGCAAATAATAATACTTTATTTTCCAAAGATGAGGTTCTACTCTTGACCTCACATTCATTCCAAGAGACACATTTTTCATATCATAGGAAACTAATATATATACTTTTACATACATATTGGGTATCATACTATTTAAGAAATGTTGAGAAATAAAATGTGAAAACATTTCTGTTTAATAAATAGAAGTGATGTCACATAAAACTATGACAACAAAGGTGGGGAAGCTCTCAGAATCTGAAAATCTCTGAAGATTGAAGAGAAAAGAGATCTTTTTATTGAACACACTTTTTAACTTATTTAAATAATTGTGTCTTAAAATGTTATTTATCGTTGGGTTTTAGACATACAATGTTTCAGCTCCAATCCCATCACCATGTCAACCTCCATTCACCATGTCAACCTCCATTCACCATGTCAACCTCCATTCACCATGTCAACCTCCCTCCACCAATGTTCCCAGAATCTATCCCATGCCACCATCCCTCACCCCAGTCTGCCATCATTACAGGCTCTCATTTAAGTTTGGTTGTTAGAGTTTGGGTCTCATGATTTCATTGCTGTTGACTCTGTAGCTTGCATATTAGCTGTGTCCTTTCTTAACACCACCAGTGCATCTGAGGCCCCTTGACCCCTGTCTTCCATTATTTCACATTTGTTTTCTCCTCCTTCACTCAATTTCTTTTCTTCTCCTCACTATACTATGAGACCATCCAGAACATTCTCTATCAATTATAATCAATGGAATTTAAACAGCAATAAAAATTCTACTCCCAAACAAAGGCATGGAACCAGAGGATTTTATTAGTGAGTTCTACCAAGTCTTCAAAAATAACCTATGACTTATCCTTCTCAAACACCTTCAGTGTCAAATAAGTAACAGTAACTTTCTATGACACATTTTATGAGACCTGATAATAAAAGTGGACAAGGACATTACAAATAAAAGCCCACAAAACTAGAGGCCAATATTCCTGATGCACACAGATGGCAATGTTTCACAACAAAATCTGAGCAAAGTAAATGCAACACTTATCATGGCCAACTGGGATTCATTACAGGAATTCAAGGATGGTTGAATATGTACCAATGAAAAATTACAGCAACAAAAACAAAAGATAAAAAGCATATAAAATCCTATCAATAGTGCAGAAGAAAGGTTACCTTTAGCTTGGATAATCAGACAGTGACTGGGGAGGCAGTTGGGACCTTGTCATGAAGATTAAAAATGATTTGGATGTAAATACTGAGGAACAAGATCAGGACTATGAGTTAGTAAAGGCAGGACAAGTGTAAGAAACACACAAAAATTTATCAAGGTGTGAGACATAGACCAACATAGCAACAGAATCTTTGCAATTCAATCAATGCAGTGTTTGGGCTGGGGAAGGAATTCACAAATTAGTTTATATTGACTTGGGGAAAAGTGAAGTATGATAGTGAAGCAGGAATGAAATTGGTTATAGTGTTTGGAACCAGATGCTCAGATGCTTCAAATGTCAAACTCAACAACTTTGAAATCAATAGAAAGTAGACACCTATGGAAGAAAAATTCATCAAGGGAGCAAAGTGGTTGTCAGTATTTCTCTACATGCAGAGGGCAGAGCTGAAAAGTAAGGCAAACATAGAAATGAAAGCATGCTTGAGTAATTGTTAGGGCTGCTGAATGTGTGTGGGTTTGTTAAGAGGCATCAGTACAGTTTATGGGAATAAGGAGTGCTTTCTGACCTCTCCTAAAATGGAGTCCAAGATCTTGTCCTGTGCTTTGCCTGGGATTATGGACACTTTCTTGAGGATGGGGATCCCCTGTCTGTGGCAGATCTTGCATGACTTAGTCCTGGGAATGTATGTGACTTAAGCCTGAGAATCAGGCTCAGAAGAGTTTTTATTGTTCAGATTCTACTTCCTTCCTGATTAGTATTTTGCTTGGTGGCTGTACCCCAGTGTCTGGGTATGAAAAAACCGCTGAGACATTTTAATTGGGTACTGCCAGGGTTATCTCCCTCACCATTGTCTGAGATGCTCTGCTTCATATCCAGCTTCTTCTGGGTTTCATGCTAGCTTTCTACATCTGGATACAGAACTGTGTTTGGGACCAGGGAACCTCTCAAATTATGTGTTTATGTCTATGTGACCCCTTAGCCTCACAATGTAGGTATTTTGCTAAATCTCATCCTTAATGCATTAGTGATAACTCTTTCCAGAAGTATTTTTACAGCAGTTTCAGTACTTAAAATGCTAAAGAACACTTTTTTTCACTTCATAATATCCTGAATGATAGTACAAAGATTATTTTTGCAAGCAAGAAAAGGCAGACTTTTCTTGCTTGCAGTTGTATCAGGTTTTATCCCCAGCACCCCATACAGTGTCCAAGACCCACCAGGAGTGATCCCTGAACACCACCAGGTGTGATTACCAATAAAAATAGTGTTTTTTATTTCCTTTATGTTTCCTCCTAGAGACTTCATTCTTTGAGATGTGATTATAAATAAATGAGTTTTTTTTTTATTTCATTCTCTTCTACTTTGCTGCTGTACATAGAAATGATAATTTCTGAGGATCTAAGAGCCTTCCTTCTACTTTACTATACAGGTTAATGATTACAATTTTTAATAAAGTTATTCCAGTGAGGAGCATGAGAAGCCAGGAAGAGGGATGGGACAGTGGTCATAATAGACGAGGGAGAATGCGTAGTTCAGCTGGCCCCCACCATTTCAGGACTCCAAAGGGAGTCCAGAAAAAATTAGCAGAAAATTTTAGCTTGTTTTTTAATATTTCCTCAAGCTAAATTTCATGGAAGTACCTTTACCTATGTACTTCAGATTCTCTAAGATTTTCTATATGTAACATCCTCTGCAATGAGGAATAGTTTTACTTCTTCGATTCCAATTTTTATTCCGTTATTTCTTTTTCTTGCCTAATTTTTCTTTCTAGGATTTCCCACAATTCATTAAATAAGACTGGTGAAAATGGAAGCCATGGTCTTATAAGTGTTCTTTGGGGAAATTATTTCAATTTTTCACCATTGAGGATGATGTTAGCTGTGGTCATATGTGATTTTTACTATGTTGACCTATGCTTCTTCTCTAACAATTTCATTGAGAAGTCATTTTATCATAAATGGGTGTTGAATCAAAAAATAATATTTAGTATGAGCTAAATGCACATTAAATTCATAATGACCTAGGAGTTTCAAACTCATATACTTGGTGCTATAGTATAATTACATATGTATTATAAATAAATATTTGTGTGCTTTAGTTACTTCATGTATGAAAGAAGATAAATGAGTTATAATTCATATATGTGATGATATGAGAAGGCAGAGAGTGCTGTATAAAATATATCTCACCAAATGCTAGATAGCCCAAGCAGCACTAATAATTAACAAGAATTCTTTCCTAAATATGAAATAAGTAGAAAGTGTTGAAGTCCTGTCTTCCACTGCTACAGAAATTTAATCAGGACAAGAAGGTTCTGTTATAGGATCTTCAAAAATAGTGTCTGCCTGGCTTCTATTTCTCCGCAGAATTTAAGGGCATCCCAGGGAGGTGAGTAGAGAGGGAAAGAGGAGCTAATGAGAGTGAGGACAAGGAAGGAAACAACTTCTTTTAATTGCCCCTATCCCTAGATACTCCATTGCTGGTGAGAGAAAATCCTGAGGGAGCTTTTTGTTTCTGATGAAACCTGTTGTATGTTGAAATCTTAGTAAACGTGTGGCTTTTGGCAAGTGCCTCTGGCAGCACGATAAAGAAGCTCCTAGAAAATAAGGGCTGTCAACCTGTAGCAACTATATGAAGAGTCTGGGGCTGACACCTGCATTGAACCCTAAGTAAAGAGGATCCAGGAGGTTGTGGTGGGGCACAGTCCCTCATTAACATTCTGGTGAGTTTAAAATTTTTTCAACAGCATCTTCAGAGTCACTAATAGATACTTTTCAAGAAAAGACTGAATATGCAGTCCCAGGGTGTAATAGCTCAAAATGTCTTATTTATTGGTTAATATTTAGATGATCCTGCAACGCATATAACTGATATTGCTCTACTTCTATGCAACAAATACACCAAGCATGTTCATAATCATAACAAGTGTAGTGGAAATTTTATTAATATCAAGTTATCTAGAAATATAGTATTTTTACTCTATTTAAGTAGTAAAACTAAGAAAGTTATTTTAATTTAATTTAATTTTTAAAATTCTGGGCCAAACCCAACTGTGCTCAGGGCTTATTCCTGGCTTATTCCCGGCTCTATTTTGAGGTATCACTGCTTGCAGGGCTCGAGATGTTGACAATTTGTGGATACCAGGGACTGAATCCAAAATAAGTTTTGTTCCAACTGGACTCTTTCCAGCCAAGGAAGCCATTTAAAAAATGGCTTTACAATAGAGCATGCATTTTTTAAATTGTCTTCAAAATCTTGGAAATATTTTTAACTATGAATCAATGATGACAAGAAAGTTCTGTTCTAAAACTGAGTACTACGAAGGTTCATTCTATAGTACAGAGCTAAATGAGATAGTTACATATGATATTACACACATCTGTATATTAGCTTTAGTAAGTATTCAACCAGGGAACCAGACCAAGTACAGGCAGAAATAGAGCTATCTGTTTGGACAAACTTGAGATCTGTTTCACATTTGTATTACATAATGGGACAATACTTATTTCACATATTTTCTTCCTCTCTTCATACATAAAACTCACAGCAGAAAATGTCAACAGGAAATGATTCCTTGGTGACCAAGTTCATATTCACTGGACTGACAGCATGTCCCAAGCTTCAACTACCGCTCCTCTTCCTCTTCCTCACAATCTATGTAGTCACCGTGGTAGGAAACCTGGGCATGATTATACTCATTGGGCTCAGTTCTCACCTTCACACTCCCATGTACTTCTTCCTCTGCAGCCTGTCCCTCATCGATTTCTGCCAATCCACAACCATTACCCCCAAAATGCTGGTGAACTTTGTGACTGAGAAGAACATCATCTCCTACTCTGAATGCATGACACAACTCTATTTCTTTCTTGTTTTTGTCATATCAGAGTGTCATATGCTGGCAGCTATGGCTTATGACCGTTATGTTGCCATCTGTAGCCCCCTGCTTTACAATGTCACCATGACCTATCAGGTCTGCTATTGGCTGGTAGTTGGAGTGTACAGTATGGGCATAATTGGAGCCACTGCTCACACAGGCTGTATGCTAAGGGTTCATTTTTGCCAAGTCAATAGGATCAACCATTACTTTTGTGATCTTAACCCACTCCTGGAACTTTCCTGCTCCAGCACTTACATCAATGAGGTGTTAGTTCTGTGCTTCAGTGCATTCAATATTTTTGTTCCAACTCTGACCATCGTGGCCTCCTATGTCTTCATCATTGCCAGCATTCTCCGCATTCGCTCCACAGAGGGTAGGGCCAAAGCCTTCAGCACCTGCAGCTCCCATGTCTCAGCGGTGTCTGTCTTCTTTGGCTCTGCGGCCTTCATGTACTTGCAGCCATCATCTATGAGCTCCATGGACCATGGAAAAGTGTCCTCTGTGTTTTACACCATAGTCGTTCCCATGCTAAACCCCCTTATCTACAGCGTTAGGAATAAAGATGTCCAAATTGCCTTAAATAAGATGCTGAAAAAGAGGCCTACCTTGTGAAAATGAAAATGGATATTGCTCTAGAAAAATGCATAATTTCCTGAGGAATTTTGATAAGGAAGAATGCACTAAATTTGAATTTTGGTAAGGAAGAATGCACTAAATTTTCATGATTAATCAAATTTATTTGGAGAAAAGTGTAAAAGTGAGAAGGGTATCATGGAGACAGTAGCCCAGATTCTGAGCTGCCAAAGTCCCTCTGCCCTTATCAGTCCCATTCATTTCTTCTAAGTATTTCTTTAGTATTCCAAGCTTCATCAGCTTGAGTGAGTATTCTTAATATGCATATAGCTTATTGGACAAGATTTATTGTCTTAATTGATGAGATACACCATCTGGTAAGAATATTTTTATGGGGCTGGAGAGATAGCATGGAGGTAAGGCGTTTGCCTTTCATGCAGAAGGTCATCGGTTTGAATCCCGGCATCCCATATGGTCCCCCGTGCCTGCCAGGAGCAATTTCTGAGCATGGAGCCAGGAATAACCACTGAGCACTGTCGGGTGTGACCCAAAAACCACAAAAAAATAAATTGTACTTTCTTTAAAAAAAAAAAAAGAGGGGCCGGGTGGTGGCGCTGGAGGTAAGGTGCCTGCCTTGCCTGCGCTAGCCTAGGACGGACCGCGGTTTGATCCCCCGGTGTCCCATATGGTCCCCCAAGCCAGGAGCGACTTCTGAGCGCATAGCCAGGAGTAACCCCTGAGCGTCATCGAGTGTGGCCCAAAAACCAAAAAAAAAAAAAAGAATATTTTTATATTCTCAATTCTTATGCCCATGGGTTTGTTTACTTATAATTGAGTAGGGCAATATTCTAGAATATGATCTCTAAAATCAATCATTTTAGTTGTTAGTAATTAAATTAAATTGTATACAATTTAATTAATCATTAATAGTAAATGCACAGATTAATTTAGATAATGTTGGCATATATGACTGATAAGATTTAATTCTGGGCTGATGTGATAGCACCGTGGATAAGGCATTTGCTTTGCATGTGATGGACCTAGGTTTGATCCCTGGCTTCATGTATGGTCCCACCACATACCTGCTAGGGATGACTCCTGAGCTCAGAGTCAGGAGTTGCCCCTGAATACTGCCAGATGTAACCTAAAGAACAACAAAAAATCCCATATATCATATCATAAGAGAGTATACAAGTGGGGAAGAGATTGGCCCAATAAATAGCCTTGGATGAAGTATGAGTATATATATATTTTTGGGGAAGGAAGGTTCACCTCAAAGTGCTCCGGGTAACAAATGGTTCTCCTGTTCCAATTCATGATGCCTCAAGAACAGAAGAAATAGTACAGGAGTTAAGGCTCTTGACTTGCACACTGACAACTCCAATTTGATCCCTGAACTTCATATAGGTATCTGAGCCCCAGGAGCAAGAGTAAGCCCTGGGCATTACTGGTGTGCCCTCTCCTGAACCAAAACAAAACTATAGTACAGGGCACCTAAGTGTCACCTTCATGTCATTCCATAAAAGCAGAACTTGTGGTGAGGGAGGGAAAGGCTTCCTTTTATGGAAAGGTAAAGAAAATTTCCTTCTTAACTTTTAAAATAATATGAGTCCTTATTGTCCATGAAAACATTAATCTGTCTATATTACTTTTTACCATTGCACATGTATAGAGATATTTACTAAGTTTATTTGGACATGTTTTATATACAATTATCCATTGTTATTATCTCAATGTTTTGCCAGATTTCTGTGTCATTTTCATTACTTTTTCCGGTCTTGAAACAAGCAGCATCTACTACATTTTCCCTTTATAGATGATTGGTAGATAAAATAACTATTTTAGAACTGTTGGCAATGTCAAGAACTCATTTACATTAAAGACTGTAAAGAAGGATTAAAAATAGTTGTAACGGGTTGCAGTGATGGTAAAGTGGGTAGAATGTTTGCATAAAGCTGACCTGGTTTCAACTTCCAGCATCCGATAAGGTGCTGTTGAACGCAGAGCGAGGAGTTAAGCTTTGAGTACTGCCATGGGTGACTCAAAAATAAAAACCAAACAAAAATATTTCTGTATTGTATGTAGTAATCGAGAATTGGATATTTGCTATTAAAACATTATAATGGGAAGGGGGCAGAGTGAAAGTACAATGGGTAGGGCACCGAGTCTACCTGGATTTTTCCCAACATTTCACTGAGTCCTGCCATGAGAAATCCCTGAGTGCTATCAAGTGTACTTTCCAAAAAAAAAAATAGTATATATATTATAGAGGGTATCAGATATATTCCAAGAGATAGTTGGAACTCTTGTGAGCAAAGGAAATAAACGAAGTAGACTTTCTCCAAATGAGAAAAGAATATTCTAAACAAAAGATTCCCTGCACCTATACAGAAGGATGTTCATAGATGTTCTATTAACTAAGGAGTACACAAAAAAGAAAACATAGTCCAACAATGGGCACCAGATTTAACTTCTAGTGTTCCAGAGTTTCTTCTAACTCTATCTGACTCAAGTATTCTATTATATTTAAAATTAAGATTATGCATAATCACCATTTTTAAAAGTCATCCTGTATCACCAGATAAATTTTAGAATCATTTATCATATTATATTTATGTTGAACACAATAATTGAATTGATCTCTCATACATGCACATACACAAACACACATATTATGCATGCTCGTGCGCACACACATACACACACACAGAGTCTCTTTCCAAATCTCATATATTCCAAATGCAAATACAACTTTACTCTCCAGAATTTCTGGACATTATCAGTCTGCTATTTTCTACTTCATTTTATTATGTAAATTTTTAAATTAAGCTTTTGTGATTTATAATACTATTAAAGACGGTTTCTCATGCACATCATTCCAACACTCTCATTACCAGTAGACCCCCTCCCTCCCACAAAAATCCCAATGCCCCTCCCTTTCAATCGTCTTCCTCATCTACCACTGAATCAGTTCTGTTGTGTTGCCCTTGACCCTTTATTGATACTTTGCTGCGCATCTTTAAGTCTCACGTAGAAGAGAGATCATTCCACAGTAGGGGATTTTCTGGCCCTTTTCTGATTTATTTGATACTGATGAGGTCTCTTCTGGCTTTCTTTACTATTGTTAATCCTTCTTGTGGGAATTATCTGCACAAAAGATGACCAAATTCTTCAGAATAAAAATGGTTTTCAGAGCCAAGAGACTCCTAACACTCTATACAGACCCCATGCATAGCTAAGAGTGATCCTTGAGCAGGAAGCCAGGAGTATTAAGACTGCCTAATTAGGACTGTGGTTCAAAGATTGGGGGAGAAAAAATAGGTTTTCTTTGTACCATAGTTTTTGCTCAAAGGTTTGAAAATTACCGAAGAACAGCATTTTCCATATGTAATATGAATAATTTCATTTTTCCATTTTTTACACTTATATACTCTTTTTTTATAATTTTTTATTATGAATTATGAGAACAAAAAATGCAAAGAAAGAGGATAAGGTAAAGTTACAGTGGAAGGACAATCACCCATAACATAATTATCAGAAGAAGTCCCCTTGCTGTTATCTTAACTTTGAACTTTCACCAAAGAAAGTTAAGATAAATAAAACAGAATCCATGTGCAATTACTTTGTCCCTCAAGTCCCCAGATTGTAGCACATTATAATATTTCTTAACAGCACACAAGGCAATCTAAAGCCATCAAACTTACATAACTCCTTAAACATTAGAGGCATAGTATTTTTTACATTTCCATGTACATGCATATTAGCTTAAGTTAACCTCAAATTTTAAGTGGGTGTGTTTTAAGGATTAGAGTCAAAGGAGCACAGTAAAAATGGTGTTAGAGTGGCAATTGTTGTTTGCATAGGCCCACCAAAATATGAGAGGCATGGAAAGGAATAGCCTTGGCCTAAATACAAAGAGATCCTACCCCTGAAGTTTCCTGGCATAAGACCAGCTCTAGGCCTCAGGAAAGTTATCGTTCACTCCAAGACATTGTCCGTAGCGCCAACACACTTATCACACAGTCTCTGTTGTTGGTCTCATGTTTCTGTATTAAAGATTCTGGAATCTGCATGTCCTACATTGAAGTAATGATGTGGAGTGCCTTCTCGTTTCACCTCACCATGAAAGGGGAATGCAGGAAGCCCTGTCCTGTAAGCAGGTTGTTGTTGTTAAGTCTTCTCAGTGTTAAGGGAAGTCTCTTTTGAGCAGGACGATGTCTGAGCAGTGTTAGGGTCTTCCGTGGTAGAGGATTGCTTCCAGGTGATGTTATAGACAAACCTCACCATAAAGGGGCAATACAGCAAGCCCTGTCCAGTAAGCAGGTCATTGTTCTTGTTGTCTTCTCAGTGTTAAGGGATGTCTCTTTTGAGTAGATCGATGTCAGAGCAGCTGTAGGGTCGTCCCTGGTACAGGAATGCCTCCAGGTGATGTTATATACAACCTTGGATGTTTTGTAAATGTCTTCTGTAGATCAAGGGGTAAATGGAGAATGCCCATTTTTCTGAGGCCTGTGCCAGGTCTTTATGTCAATGTTCAGGTTGTAAGGTCTCATTGCACTACAAGATTTGTGTGTTCCCATTTCTATTAGATAAGAACTTATTGGTATGTATAGTATTTTCCCATGTTAGTGTGCCTACGCAAACAAGATATAAAGCCATGTGGTGCTATCAGATATATGGGGGCATAAGAACATTTCCAACAAGACCCTTGACTTGGTTCAAACATAAGTATTAAACTGAGGGATTCTTTCACACCAAATTCCATATTGAGCAGTTCACAAAGAGAAGATAAAAAACATGGGGGGTGGGATCATCACTGTATAAGAAAGTATTTAGCAAAAGTTATAGCCATCAAAGAAAACACCCATAAAATGTTGAAAAGATATGTGTCCTATTTATGCCTTTTAAAATAGTTCGGTGGGTGTTAACTCTAGGGCACCACTTTGGTCTGTGAATTAGGACTCAACAGTACTTAAGTTAGAAAGGGTAAAAAAGGAGTAATGATGATAGGAGATAAAGAAGTTAAAGAGAAATATGAACTTATGAAGGGGTATGCAAAAGAGCAGAGTACAAAATGGACATTCTGCATACATAAAAACATAATTCAATGATAGTGAGTACTATTAATGTTTCTTGTGAGAGTACTATTAATGTTTCTTGTGTGCGCGGGGGCTATTGCCCCCGCGCAATTTTGAAAATGTGGACTGGACAGACATTACCAGTGCCAGCCAAACCTCCTCCTGCTAGACTCCCAGCTCCCAGGAAGGAGAGATCCTTCAAGAAGCTGGGAGACCAGAAGTTCAGAGCCCCACCCAGACCCTCCCTAAGGAGCCGCATGGATAGTGGGGGAAGGCCTAGGGTACCTTCAAGCTCCACCAAGGGACCCAACTCACTGGCTTCCCCAGGCGTGTGGCCCGGGGAAGCCCTGGAGATCTGGAGCAAGGCGGCAGAGGGGTGCTGGGGTTACCCAAGTCCCGCACCCCCCCTAGGCCTGGCCAAGCAGGCCTCCGGCATGGCGTGGGCCTGACAAACCTCCTCCTGCTAGACTCCCGGCTCCCAGGAAGAGAGATCCTTCAAGAAGCTGGGAGACCAGAAGTTCAGAGCCCCACCCAGACCCTCCCTAAGGAGCCGCATGGATAGTGGGGGAAGGCCTAGGGTACCTTCTAGCTCCACCAAGGGACCCAACTCACCGGCTTGCCCAGGCGTGTGGCCCGGGGAAGCCCTGGAGATCTGGAGCAAGGCGGCAGACGGGTGCTGGGGTTACCCAAGTCCCGCACCCCCCCTAGGCCTGGCCAAGCAGGCCTCTGGCATGGCGTGGGCCTGACAAACCTCCTCCTGCTAGACTCCCGGCTCCCAGGAAGGAGAGATCCTTCAAGAAGCTGGGAGACCAGAAGTTCAGAGCCCCACCCAGACCCTCCCTAAGGAGCCGCATGGATAGTGGGGGAAGGCCTAGGGTACCTTCAAGCTCCACCAAGGGACCCAACTCACCGGCTTGCCCAGGCGTGTGGCCCGGGGAAGCCCTGGAGATCTGGAGCAAGGCGGCAGAGGGGTGCTGGGGTTACCCAAGTCCCGCACCCCCTAGGCCTGGCCAAGCAGGCCTCCGGCATGGCGTGGGCCTGACAAACCTCCTCCTGCTAGACTCCCGGCTCCCAGGAAGAGAGATCCTTCAAGAAGCTGGGAGACCAGAAGTTCAGAGCCCCACCCAGACCCTCCCTAAGGAGCCGCATGGATAGTGGGGGAAGGCCTAGGGTACCTTCAAGCTCCACCAAGGGACCCAACTCACCAGCTTGCCCAGGCGTGTGGCCCGGGGAAGCCCTGGAGATCTGGAGCAAGGCGGCAGACGGGTGCTGGGGTTACCCAAGTCCCGCACCCCCCCTAGGCCTGGCCAAGCAGGCCTCTGGCATGGCGTGGGCCTGCCAAACCTCCTCCTGCTAGACCCATTTTTCCATTTTTGTGTAATTAACATATACTTTTTAAATATGAAAGCCAGTTAACTAAGAATAACTTAAAAATTCAAAATAAATTTAAGAAAGTGACCTAAAATGATCTAAATTCAAATAGTATTTTGAATTGAACATAAAGTACATTAATATGTTTTATTTACAAATAAGATGATTAGTGTTTACAGAGAATTGTTATGTCTTTAACACCTATATCTCTATTACTGTTCTGCAATATGGCTATTTTAAATTTAGAGAAAAAGAGATGATCAGTTTTTCCTTATTTAGACTTTTCAGGAACTTTATATGTGACTAATACAAGATCTCACATTTATTCAGTCTTCAACTTAAAGTTTTCTACATTTTATGCCTCAAGAGTTCTTTAGAATAAATAGTTAACAGAAGCCCTTGGAAATAGGAGAACATTCAAATGACTTACCAAAACTATCCTACCTTTTGCTCTTCTATTTACTCTTGCTATTGGGAAATCCTTCAGAAATTTATTTATTTATTTATTTATTGTGTATATTAAAATGCCTAAAGAGTGTGAGCTTTGAAATAGCTTGACATGAAATTCACTGTTACTCTAACAGAATCTGTGATTTACTTGTTACAATTCATAATCTCAAAAGGGCAATGACTCACACCTATGTCAGAAGCCCAAAGGAAAAAGGAAAATTCTAATGGTTTCTTGGAAAGAGATTCTAGAGAGAGGTCATTATCATTATTTGTTTCTAATCAGACTCTTGGCCTCATCCTCTGAAAACAATACCATCAGACTACATAAATCACAAATGCAGAGGGTTAACTGGCCACCTCAGTGAGATGAGGATCAAACACAACTACTACCACGAAGACCATTAGGCTATGAAATCCCTTGGCTGAAGTTCTAGAGATAAGACACACCTTTCTGAATTGTGATCAGAGAAGAAAGGTGTGTCTTATCTCTAGAAATTCAGCACTGTGTACTTTTAGTTACTATTTTCCTAAAGGAAAAATAATACTCTGATGCTTCTGGAGTTGTTTTAATCCAAGTTCTAACCTTGAAGAACTCCTTGGTGCCATTTCTAGAAGTGAGTTTCACTTCCCTCACAGACCATGAGTCCAGTTTCACCAGCAGATAGTTCTTGGCAATGCAGATCTTTATGGCAGAGCAACCAGGCATGTATATAGAAAAAAATTGGGGGGAATGTATCTGCCATCTGGCTACAGAAAGCTGCAAAAGATCATTGCCCAAGGCAAGCATCCTTTTTCTTTTTTCTCCTGGGAATTTGAGGAAGAATAAGAACATAGAACAAAAGAACTATTTCCTACAATAACAGTATAGCACGTAGAACATTTGCCTTGCATGAAAGTAATTGGTTCCAATCCCTGGCATCTTATATAGTCCCCTGAGCCTGCCAGGAGTGATTTCTGAGAGCAAAGCTAGGAGTAACCCCTGAGCACTGCCCGGTGTGACCCAAAACAAATAAACAAAAAGACTAAGATTTTCAGAAAAAATAAAAATAGTAGTCTATTTGGCATGTATGCTATTTAGGCAAAGATGTGAAATGGGGAGGTGAGAAAGAAACACCCCTTAGAAAACCATTGCTATGTAGGCTCTGGTGAAAATGTCCAAAGATGGGGCCAAGGAGAGAGATGTGGAGGCAAGTGTTCCAGTCCGACACTGCATGGCCTTCCTGGCCTTATTGGGTATGGTCTACCTCAGCACCAACACCATTGGACTGCCTTTGTGCCCAGAATTAAAATATCATCATGAAAAGTACTCAGGAATATTGTAGTCATAGAGTAATTGAGGTTTGATTCTACCTATGTCCACTCAGAATGGACTATTCCAGAAGCAGAAAAAGCTTGAGAGAACCTCAAGTGTTAAGAAACATCTGATTAAGGGTTAAGAATCTTTCCTCAGAAATGATCTCTCTTCCCCTACTTTTTACTCTTCTCTTCCCTCCTTTTCCTTCCCCTCCCATCTCCTCCCTTCTCCTCCCCTCCCCTCCTCTCCTTTCCTCTCTCTTCCTCTCCTCATCGCATATTGTCTCATTCCATCTTATCTCATCTCATCTCTTCTCTTTTCTGTTCTCATCTTTACACACACACACACACACACACACACTCCACACTCATTTTGTTTTTTAAATCTTAGACTCTGTGAAGGACCGTAGACCTAGGAAATGATCCTCAGTGACTGAAGTTATATCACTGGGTAGATGACATGTCCCCAAATCCAACTATCACTATTCCTCCTCTTTCTCACAATCTAATTGGTCACCATGGTGGGAAACCTGGGCATGATCACACTCATCAGGCTCAGTTCTCACCTCCACACATCATGTACTATCATACTCTGTCATTTGTCCCTCATTGATTTCTGCCAGTCCACTGTCATGTCAATATCCCCAAAATGCTGGTTAACTTTGTGACCGAGAAGAACATCTCCTATCCCAAATGCACGATGCAGCTTTGTTATCGTTGAGTGTTAACATGCTAGTGGCCATGGTTTATGGCTGGTATGTGGCCATCAGTCAACCTCTACTCTACAATGTTATCATGTCTTCTCACATCTGCTTTTTACTCCCTATGGGAGTTTATATTTGAGGCATTTGGGGGTCTACAAACAATACTGGCTCAATGTTGGAAGCCTTTTTCTGCAAAGCCAATGTGGTCAACCACTATTTCTGTGATCTTCTTCCACTCTTAAAGTTCTCCTGCTCTAGCATCAGTATCAATGAATTACTGGTTCTAGTCCTAAGTGCATTGAACATTATGACCCCAATTTAAGATCCTGGCCTCCTATATCTTTATCCTTTCCAGTATCCTTTGAATTAGATTCACAGAGGGAAGTCCAAAGCCTTCAACACCTGCAGCTCCCACATCTCAGCAGTTGTTATTTTCTTTAGGTTGGGCACCTTTAGGTACCAACAATTAACCTCTGTCAGCTCCATGGACTAAGGCAAAGTCTTTTTGATCTTTTATTCTCTTGTACATGCTGAACCCCATGATCTATTGACTGCACAAAAAAGGATGTCAGACTAGCCCTGCAGAAAGTCTTGGACTGTAAAATGTATTCATGAAAAACTTTCATTGCTGAGATACATCATAAATTACATTTTTGTCTCAAATTTTAACAAGTTCAGTGGTACTTGTCTAAAATACCAGTATGAAATACTTCCAAAAGTCCTTAAAGACCACTTCATCTGAACCTCTATTATAGCTACTAAAATATAGAAATACTTAGAATAAAACTAAAGATTCATGAGAGAATAAGCAGCCATATTTGAGCGACATTCCAGGCAATAGAAATGATGATTAAATGTTAAAACATGTTGAGAAAGATATAAAGTGTGTATGGTGTTCCTAAATGAAGTATCATGTTCACTAGGAGATTGGTTGAGGTTTGATTCCTACAGAGCTCCCAGACAGGATAGGCAGTTCCCATTCCCCTGGCATTGCTATGCTATCCTTACTTGCTTCCTGATTTAATGAATCCATGAGCATTGCTATGCTATCTTTACATGTTTCCTGATTCACTGATGCCATAGGCATTGTAGCTGTTATCTTTACATACCATCCAAAAAAATGATGCCATGTACCTGTGACTGTTATCTCTGCATACCATCTTGCTGCTGTAATGTCTAAATTGTATTGCACACATTATGTTTCCCCCCTAAAAGGCCTTGTCCCTACCTTCAATAAACAAAGCCCATTGCTCTGACAATGCTTCCCTGTGAGTGGTCTGTGATTCACAGTCTTCCCTCTCTTTCCTGAGTTCGGCCTGGAGGCCATGGGCTGGAAGAAACCCTTACCCACTCTTACATCTGCCTCGTTGGGTGTCCTGGAGCCAGAACCCTACACAAAACAAGTGTATTCCTAGATAGAGGCGCCCACAGTGTAGGTAGCTAGAGAACTTAGTTAATTATTTTTAGCTAAATACATGCTTTACCCTGTTTATTTTCATATAAGCTACTTTCTGGTAAGATATCTATTGCTATAGCAACATAAGCTGTCATAGCAATATACTCAAGCATCAATTCTATGTACTTTCTGATTCCAAAAATAAGCCAAAGAGCCAGGCTTATGCTCTCAAGCTCTGTGTTGTCATTCCTAATTTTACTTCTGGAAGAAACCCAATGATTGCCTTTTGAAACAACATTAAATGATTTGCAAGAAATATCTAATATTAAGGATCAACTAAAGCAATGCCTTTCAGCTCCTCTACTTGTGGCTGTGCAAGAACAGAGGCAGACAAGTACACAAAGGTCTTTTTCATAACTCATGTTCTTTGCAAGTCTCTAATTTTTTTCTTATTTTTCTGACTTTTTAAAAAATAATATCTTTATTTAAGCACCATGATTACAAACATGTTTGTAGTTGGGTTTTATTTATATAAAGAACACCCCCTTTACCAGTGCAATCTTCCCAACACAAATACCCCCCCCCCCATCTCTCTCCTCCCTCAGCCTCTACCTGTTTTCAAGAAAGGCACTCTGCTTCTCTCACTTATAAACATTGTCATGATAGTTGTAAGTGTAGTTATTTCTCTAACTTCACTCACCACTCTTTTGGTGAGCTTCATATCGTGAGCTGGTCCTAGCCTTCATCTTATTATCTCTGGGCATTATTATAATAATTTCTTTTATTTTTCTTAAAACCTATAGGTGAGTGAGATTATTCTGATTCTATCTCTCTCCCTCTGACTTATTTCACTCAGCAAAATAGATTCCATGCCCATGCATATATAGAAAAATTTCATAACTTTGTCTCTCCTGACTAATATTCTAATATGTCTAATTATACACACTATTCTATTGCGTATATGTACCACAGTTTCTTTAGACATTCATCTGTTGAAGGGTATCTTGGCTGTTTCCAGAGTCAAAGACATCATCACAAATAAACTCCCAGAGCTAAAGCAATCAAATCCTGCATGCCCAAAGAGCCCGAGCTAAAAGAGACCTGAAGAAAAACACCCCAAGACACAGCCTAGTCACAATGACGAATCCTACAGATAGAGATAGAATATTGAAAGCAACAAGACCAAAAAAAGACATTACATTCAAAAGAGCATCTATAAGATTTCAGCAGACATGTCACAAGGCCAGAAGACAGTGGTGGAAGATTGTGACAAGACTGAATGAAATGGAGTCTTCACCTAGAACACTGCACTGAGCCCAATTCACAGTCAGGTTTGAAGGAAGGATATGCCTCACAGATATGTAACAGCTCAGAAACTTTACAGATGCAAAATCAGCCTTAAAGGAAAAACTGAAAGACGACACAAACTTTAGACTCAGAAAAGTTGTAAGGGACATGGATAGATACTTCCTACTAATCAAGGGATATATGCAACAGGAAGAAATCACATTACTAAACATATATGGACTCAATAGAGACCATCAAATTATCTAATGATTATTGTATAGAATATCTAAACACCCCATCATCATTGAAGAAATTAAAACCGTAAATGTCTGCTCAAAAACAAAAAGCCAGGCCCAGATGGATTCACTAATGAATTCTTTCAAACTTTTCAAGAGCAACTACTATCGATCCTGGCCAGGATTGGTAAAAATTGGTAAAAATTTGCAAAAATTCTACTCTCAAACCAAAGCATAGAACCAGAGGATTTTATTAGTGAGTTCTACCAATCTTCAAAAATAACTTATGACTTGCCCTTCTCAAACACCTTCAGTGTCAAATAAGTAACTTTCCAAGACACATTTGATGAGACCTGATAATAAAATGGACAAGGACATTACAAATAAAAGCCCACAAAACTAGAGGCCAATATTCCCGATGCACACAGATGGCAATGTTTCTCAACAAAATTTTAGCAAATTAAATGCAACAAATTATTCAGAGTCACTTATCATGGCCAACTGAGATTATCACAGGGATTCAAGGATGGTTGAATAAGTACCAACCATTTAATGAAAAACTGGAAAAATTTGTGATTTTAGCTTGAGAATCAGGCTCAGGAGACTTTTTTCTTTTTTTTTTTTTTTTTTTTTTTTTTTTTTCAGGAACCATCAGCTTTATTCATGCCCTATTCACCACATGTGTGTGGCCTATCTCATAACCTTTCAAGCACAGCCATACTTTGCTAGCCCTGCGTCTTAACCCTTTTAGCCATCTTCCCTTTGGCCTCCATCCTGGTCCAAGACCAAAAGAGGCAGAGACCCAAAAGCCAGAGCGCAGCAGGGCCAAAAGGGCCAGAGCAGGAGACTTTTTTCTTATTGTTTAAATGCTACTTCCATCCTACTGATTAGTATTTTACTGGGTGACTGTAACCCAGTATCTGGGTATGAGAAGCCTGCTGAGACATCTTAATGGGTACTGCCAGGGTCATCTCCCTCACCATTGTCTGAGATGCTCTGATTCATCTCCTGCTCCTTCTGCATTCATGCTAGCTTTCTGCATCTGGGTACAGAACTGTGTTTGGTACAGGGAACTTGTCAAATTATCTGTATTGGCTATGCGACCCCTTAACCTCACAATATAGGTGTTTTGCTCATTTTCATTCATAATGCATCAGTGATAACTCTTTCCAGAAACATTTCTATAGTAGTATCAGTTCTTTAAATGCTAAAGAACACTTTTTTCACTTCATAAGATCCTGAACGATAGTACAAAGTTTATTTTTGCAAGCAAGAAAAGGCACACTTTTCTTGCTTGCAGTTGTCTCAGTTTATCCCCAGCACCTCATACAGTATCCAAGACCCATCAGGATTGATCCCTGAGCATCACAAGATATGATTAAAAATCAAGAGAAAATATTTTTTATTTCCTTTATGTTTCCTCCTAGAGACTTCATTCTTTGAGATGTGATTGTAAATGAGTTATTTCTATTTCATTCTCTTCTACTTTGTTGCTCACATAGAAATGATAATTTCTGTGGATCTAAAAGCCTTCTTTCTACTTGACTATACCAGTTAATGATTACAATTTTTAATGAAGTTATTCCAGTGGGAAGCATGGCAAGTCAGGGAGAAGAATGGGACAGTGGTCACAATAGACGAGGGAGGGTACCACTGGCTTGTTTAGCCCAGCAGGCCCCCACAATTCAGCAGGAAATTTTAGCTTGAATTGTAATATTTCACCAAGCTAAGTGCCATGACAGTACTCCCACCTATGTACTTCAGAGACTTTAGGATTTTCTATATGTAATATGCTGTGAAATGAGGAATATTTTACTTCTATTCCAATTCTTATTCCTTTATTTCTTTTCCTTGCCTAATTTTTCTTTCTAGCATTTTCCACAATTCATTAAATAAGAGTGGTGAAAATGAAAGACATGTTTTATACCTACTCTTTGAGGGAAATTATTTCAATCTTTCATCATTGACATTTTCTGTCGTCATATGTGATTTTTATTAAGTTGACCTATGCTTCTTCTCTACCAATTTTCTTCAGAAGTTATTTTATCATAAATGGGTGTTAAATCAAAAAATAATATTTTGTATAAGTTAAATGTACCTGAAAATAATGACCTAGGAGTTTTCAAACTCTTATACTTGTATAATTACATATTTATTATGAATAGTATTTTGTGCTTTAGTTACTTCATGTATGAAAGAAGATAATGAGTTATATAATTCATATATGTAATGATATAAGAAGGCAGAGTGCTGTATAAAATATATCTCACTAAGTGATAGACAGCCCAAGCAGCACTAATAATTAACAAGAATTATTTCTGATATCTGAAATAAGTAGAAAATGTTGAAGTCTCAACATCCACTGCTACAGAAATCTAATCAGGACAAGAAGGTCCTGTCATAGGACCTTCAAGAATAGTGTCTGCCTGGCTTCTGTTTCTCCGCAGAATCTAAGGGCTGTCTAGTAGCGCATCCCAGGGAGGTGAGTAGAGAGGGAAAGAGGAGCTAATGAGAGTGAGGACAAGGAAGGAAACAACTTCTTTTAATTGCCCCTATCCCTAGATACTCCATTGCTGGTGAGAGAAAATCCTGAGGGAGCTTTTTGTTTCTGATGAAACCTCTTGTATGTTGAAACCCTAGTAAACATGTGTGGCTTTTGGCAAGTGCCTCTGGTAGCATGATAAGGAAGTTCCTAGAAAATCAGGGCTGTCAACCTGTAGCATCTGGATGAAGAGTCAGGGACTCCTGCATTGATCCCTAAGTAAAGAGGGTCCAGGAATTTGTGGTGAAGCACCATCCCTCAGTCACATTCTGGTGAGTTCAAAATTTTTTCAACAGCATCTTCAGAGGTACTAATAGATGCTTTACAAGACAAGACTGAATAAACAGTCTCAGAGAATGATAGCTCAAAATGTCTTATTTCTTATTTAATATTTAGATGATCTTTCAACTCACATAACTAATGTTCTTTTTCTATGCAACAAATATACGAAGCATGTTCATAATCATAATAAATGTAGTGGAAATTTTTATTAATATCAAGATAAGCTAGAAAATATAGCATTTTTATTCTATTCAAGTAGTAAAACTAAGAAAGTTATTTTGATTTAAGTTAATTTTTAAAAGTTTGGGCCAATTCCAGCTGAGCTCAGGGCGTATTCCCTGCTTATTCCCAGCTATGCTTGAGATATCACTGCTGGTAGGGCTCGAGATGTTGGCAATTTGTGGATACCGGGGACGAAATCCAAGGCAAGATTTGTTCCAACTGTACTATCTTTCCAGCCAAGGAAGCCATTTAAAAATGGCTTTACAATAGAAAATGCATTTTTTAAATTCTCTTCTAAATCTTGGAATGTTCTTTTTAAATATGAATCAATAATGACCAGAAAGTTCTGTTCTGGGGCCTTGCAAACGCTAGCCAAGGAAGGACCACGGTTTGATCTCTCCATGTCCCATATGGTCCCCCCAAGTCAGGGGCAATTTCTGAGCGCTTAGCCAGGAGTAAACACTGAGCATCAAACGGTGTGGCACAATAAAAAAAAAGAAAAAAAGAAAAAAAGAAAGTTCTGTCTAAAACTGTGTAGTGCTAAGGTTCATTCTATAGTACAGAGCTAAAAGAGATAGTTACATATGATATTACACACATTGGTATATTAGTTTTATTAAGCTTTTGGGGGGTAATCAACCATGGAACCAGACCAAATACAGGCACAAATTGATCTATCTGTTTGGACACACTTGAGATCTGTTTCACATTTTGATTGCATAATGGGACAATAACTATTTCACACATTGCCTTCCTATCTTCATCCATAGAATTCCCAGCAGAAAATGTCAACAGGAAACGATTCCTCAGTGACCAAGTTCATATTCACTGGACTGACAGCATGGCCGAAGCTCCAACTACCGCTCTTCTTCCTCTTCCTCACAATCTATGTAGTCACTGTGGTGGGAAACTTGGGCATGATCATACTCATTGGGCTCAGTTCTCACCTTCACACCCCCATGTACTTCTTCATCTGTAACCTGTCCCTCATCGATTTCTGCCAATCCACAACCATTACCCCCAAAATGCTGGTGAATTTTGTGACTGAGAAGAACATCATCTCCTACTCTGAATGCATGACACAACTCTATTTTTTTATTGTTTTCGTCATATCAGAGTGTTACATGCTGGCAGCCATGGCCTATGACCGTTATGCTGCCATCTGTAGACCCCTGCTCTACAATGTCACCATGACCTATGAGGTCTGCTTTTGGATGGTAGTTGGGGTGTACAGTATGGGCATAATTGGAGCCACTGCTCACACAGGCTGTATACTAAGGGTTCATTTCTGCCAAGTTGATAGGATCAACCATTACTTTTGTGATCTTTACCCACTCCTGGAACTCTCCTGCTCCAGCACTTACATCAATGAGGTGTTAGCTCTATGCTTCAGTGCATTTAATATTTTTGTTCCAACCCTGATCATCGTGGCCTCCTATGTCTTCATCATTGCCAGCATTCTCCGCATTCGCTCCACAGAGGGTAGGGCCAAAGCCTTCAGCACCTGCAGCTCCCATGTCTCAGCGGTGTCTGTCTTCTTTGGCTCTGCGGCCTTCATGTACCTGCAGCCATCATCTGTGAGCTCCATGAACCAGGGAAAAGTATCCTCTGTGTTTTACACCATAGTCGTGCCTATGCTAAACCCCCTTATCTACAGTGTTAGGAATAAAGATGTCCAAGTTGCCCTGTATAAGGTCCTGAAAAAGAGGTTTACCTTGTGAAAATGAAAACAGATTTGCTCTAGCAAAATGTATATTTTCCTGAGTATTTTTGATAAGAAAGAATGCACTAAATTTTTACAATTAATCAGATTTAATTGGGGAACAGGTCAAAAGTGAGAAGGCTATCACTAAGTAGACATGGAGACTTAAGTAGCCCAGATTCTGAGTTGCCAGAGACCTTTTGCCCTTACTAGTCCCATTCATTTTTTCTGATGATTGCTTTAATCTTCCAAGGTTCAACAGCTTGAGTATTTTTAATATGCCTGTAGATTATTTGTCAGATTTATTGTCTTAATTTATGATATACCCATCTGGTAAATACATTTTTATATCTCAATTCTTATGCCCATAGGTCTGTTTAATTATAGTTGAATAGGGCAACGGTTCTAGAATAATGATCTCTAAAATCAATATTTTTAGTTGTTAGTAATCTATACAATTTAATTAATCATTAATAGTAAATGCAGAAATTAATTTAAAGAATGTTGGCATATATGATTGATAAGATTTAATTATGGGCTGAATTGATAGCACAGTGAATAGGGTATTTGCCTTGCATGTGATGGACCTAGGTTTGATCCCTGGCTTCATGTATGGTTCCACATACCTGCTAGGGATGACTCCTAAGCTCAAAGTCAGGAATTGCCCCCAAATACTGCCAGATGTGACCCAAAGAACAACAAAAAAATTTCATATATCATATCATAAAAAGTATACAAGTGGGGAAGAGATTGAACCAATATGTAGCCTTGGATGCAGTATGTGTACATATCTATATATATCAAAATATTTGGGGGGAAAGGAGGTCCACCCGGGAGTGCTCAGGATAACAAATAGTTCTCTTGTTCTAAATCATGATGCCTTAAGAACAGGAGAAATAGTACAGGAGTAAGGCTCTTGACTTGCACACTGACAACTCCAATTTGATCCCTGAACTTCATCTAGGTATTTGAGCCCCAGGAGAAAGAGTAAGCCCTGGACATTACTGGTGTGCCCTCTCCTGAACCAAAACTAAACTATACAGTACAGGGCACCCTAAGTGTCACCTTCATGTCATTCCATAAAAGCAGAACTTGTGGTGAGGGAGGGAAGGGATTCTTTCTTGGAAAACTAAAGGGAATTTCCTTCTTGACTTTTCAAATAATATGATTCCTTATTGTCCATGAAAACATTAATCTGTCTATATTATCTGTTCCCATTGCACATGTGTATACATATAAAGTTTATTTGGACATGTTTTATATACAATTAGCCATTGTTATTATCTCAATGTTTTGCCAGATTTATGTGTAATTTTTATTATTCTTTTCCGTTTTGAAACAAGCAGCATCTACTACATTTTCCCTTTATTGATGACTGGTAGATAAAATTACTATTTTAGAACTGTTGGCAATGTCAAGCACTCATTTACATAAAGTAACCATTAAAGACTATGAAGAATGATTAAAAACGTCTGTATTGGGGCTGGAGTGATGGTAGAGTGAGTAGAGTTTGCACAAAGCTGACCTGGGTTCAACTTCCAGCATCCCATATGGTGCCCTGAGCACCGTCCAGACTGATTGTTAAATGCAGAGCAAGGAGCAAGCCCTGAGTACTAACACTGGTGACTCAAAAACCAAAAACCAACAAAAATAAATCTGTACTGTATGCAGTAATCAAGAACTGGAGAAGTTTTGCTGTTAAAATATTATAATGGGAAGAGGACAGAGTGAAAGTACAGTGGGTAGGGCATTTGTCTTGCACTGAGATTTAGCCAGATTTTTCCCAACATTTCGCTGAGCTCTGCCATGAGTAATTCCTGAGTGCTATCAATTGTATTTCCCAAAGAAAAAAATAGTATATATATTATAGAGGTATCAGATATATTCCAAGAGGGAGTTGGAGCTCTCGTGAACAAAGGAAATAAATGAAGTGGACTTTCTCCAAATGAGAAAATACCCGAAGCAAAAGATTCCCTGCACCTATACAGAAGGATGTTAATAGATGTTCTAGTAACTAAAGAGAACATGATAAATAAATTGGTCCATCCACGGTGGAGAGAGGACATGAAAAAAAAAAAGTAGTCCAACAATGGCCACCAGGTTAAACTTATATAATGTTCCAGAGTTTCCTCTAACTATATCTGACTCAAATATTCTATTAAATTTAAAATTAAACAGATTATGCATAATTACCATTTTTAAGTCATCCTATATCACCTAATAAACTTTAGAATAATTTATCATATTATATTTATGTTGAACACAATATTTAGGATTGACTTGATCTGTCTCTCTCTCTCTCTCTCTCTCTCTCTCTCACACACACACATACACACACACACACACACACACACACACACACACACACAGTCTCTTTCCAAACCTCATGTTTTGATAACTATTGCTTTGTAATACAGTTTAAAGTTGTGGAAAGTAATGCCTCCCATACTTTCCCATACTCCCATTACCAAGGAGTGCTTTAGGTGTTCGAGGGTGTTTATTATTCCAAATGAAATTCAGAAGTGTTTTATCCAATTAATTGTATTAGATAATTTGCTGGTCTCTCATTTGGGTGCTTATATGTTTAGTAGTGTCATTTCTTTCTGTTGCACATATCCCTTTATTAGTACGATGTGTCCATTTTGGTCCCTTACAACTTTTCTGAGTCTAAAGTTTATGTCGTTTGATATTAGTATGGCCACCCCAGCTTTTTTAAGGTGTTGTTTGCTTGGATAATTTTCCTCCAGTGTTTGATATTGAGTCTATGTTTTTTCTGATTATTCAGGTGTGTTTCTTGTAGGCAGCAGAAGGTTAAATTCATCTTTTTGATCCATTTAGCCACTCTGTATCTCTTAACTGGTACATTTAGTCCATTGACATTGAGGGAGATGATTTTCATGGGATTTAATGTCATCTTTGTGTATAAGTTTGGCATGTCTATTGGTCTGGCTTGTCTTAAAGTAGACCTTTCAGTTTTTTCTTTAAGGCTGTTTTGCATTTGTAAAGTTTTTGAGCTGTTACATATCTGTGAAGCTATGTATCCTTCCTTCAAACCTGAGCATCAGTTGGGCTAGGTGCAGTATTCTAGGTGAAGCCTCCATTTCATTCAATCTTGTCACAATATCCCACCACTGTCTTCTGGTCTTGAGAGTTTCTTGTGACATGTCTGCTGTAAATCTTATGGATGCTCCTTTGAATGTAATTTCCCTTTTTTGATATTTTTGCTTTCAGTAGTCTTTCTCTGTAGGATTCGTCATTGTGACTAGAATGTGTCTTGGGGTGTTTTTCTTCAGGTCTCTTTTACCTGGTACTCTTCTCGCATGCAGAATTTGATTGTATGAGTCTTTAGCTCTGGGAGTTTCTCTCTGATGATGTCTTTGACTGTTGATTCTTCCTGTGGATCCCATTCCTGGGCCTCTTGGACTCCAATGATTCTTATGTTGTTTTTGTTGAGTTTATCAAAGACTTCTATTTTCATCTGTTTACATCTTTGAGTACTTTTTCTATTGTATGATTGTTTGCCTTAAGGTCCTTTTCCAATTTCTTCTGCTGTATGGAGTTGTTCTGCAATTGATATTCCAGTTCATTGATTCTATCCTCGGCTGCTGTTACCCTGCTGAAGACATTTTCCATTGTGTTTTTCAGTTCAGCTACCGTGTTTTTCAGATCTATTATTTCAGTTTGAAGTTTTTTGATTTCTGTCTTTGTGTTCTGTTCAGCTAGAACTACATTTTCTTTGAGTTACACGAGAATCCTCCATATTTCTATTTAAAACTCCTAATCTGAGAGGTTAATCATATGGTTGGTATTTTTTGGGTCATCAGAGCTATCATCTTCATTCTCTGTGAATGGTGTTTGCCTGTGAAGTTTCCCCATTGTCACACTTGTAGTGTGATTTTTTCTGCGTTTATGGTGTGGTTCATTTGTTAGAAAGAGCGTACAGGCTCGAAGTGAAGCGGAGCAGATTGGCCTTGCTCTTCTGGAGCCTCTAGGAGAGCGATTTTGCTGGGCACTTCTTGGCCCACTTGGCCCACTCTACACAGAGAGTAGAGAAACTCACACAGGAACATGAACAGTCTCTCCCAATTGGTAATCACACAGGGGCAGTGAACTCCTGCCTGACCTCAGAGACAAAGGAACTGCCTTTCTGCAAATTACTGCTGATAGTGGTTGCCACTCAAAGACTCAGTCTTCATTGGCTTTTCTGCCTGGGCAACTATAGGAGAGCAATTTTTTGGACCATTCTCAGCCCACGCAGGAGAGGTTCAGGACACAGAACAATAAAGAAACACGCACAGGTGGCATGCACAGTCTCTCCCAATTGGTAATCACACAGCAGAGACAGATTCCTCCCACCTCATGGATGTAGTTTTAATTGAATGTAGAATTAATCATAGCATTTGTAATAAAATTAGAGACTTGTTTGATATCAGACCCAAAACCGTAAGATGTATAGAACAATACATAGGTAAGACACTACATGAATACATTGAGATGAAAGTCATCTTCAATAAGAAAAACATCACTCTCCAAACAAGTGGAAGCAGACTTAAACATATGTGTGAGAAGGAAAGAAACCATTAGAATTTTTTTTCCTTTGGGCTCCTGACATAGATGTGAAACATTGGGTTTTTGAGATTATAAATTGTAATCAAGAACATCACGGATTCTGTTAGAGTAACAGTAAATTTTATGCCAAGCTATATCAAAGCTCATAATCTTTAGTCAAATTTAAGATACACACTAAATAAATAAATGAATAATAAATTTCTGAAGTTATTTCCCAATAGCAAGAGGAAATAGAAGAGGAAAAGGGGGGTAGTTTTGGTATGCTAAATTTGAATGTTCTCCAAGGGCTACTGTTAACTGTATTTATTCTAAAGAACTCTTGAGGCATAAAATGTAGAACATTTTAAATTGAAGACTGAATAAATGTGAGATCATATATTAGTCACATATAAAGTTCCTGAAAAGTCTGAAAAAGTAAAAAATGATAATCGTTTTTCTCTAAATTTAAAAAAAAGCAATGTTGCAGAATAGTAATAGAGATATAGGTGTTAAAGACATGGCAACTCTCTGCTAATACTAATCATCTTGGTTTTTTTTTTTAAGAATTTAATTTTTTTGTTTGTTTTGTTTTGTTTTGTTTTAGGGCCACACCCGGCGGTGCTCAGGGGCTACTCCTGGCTGTCTGCTCAGAAATAGCTCCTGGCAGGCACAGGGGACCATATGGGACACTGGGATTCGAACCAACCACCTTTGGTCCTGGATCAGCTGCTTGCAAGGCAAACGCTGCTGTGTTATCTCTCCGGGCCCAGAAATTAATTTTTTTATTTAAAGAACTTTATTACATACATGATTGTGTTTGGGTTTCAGTCATGTAAAGAACACCACCCATGACCAGTGCAACATTCCCATCACCAATGTCCCAAATCTCCCTCCTCCCCACCCAACCCCCGCCTGTACTCTAGACAGGTTTTCTATTTCCCTTGTACATTCTGATTATTAGGATAGTTCAAAACGTACTTATTTCTCTAACTAAACTCATCACTCTTTGTGGTGAGTTTCATGAGGTAACCTGTAACTTCCAGCTCTTTTCTTTTGTGTCTGAAAGTTATTATTTCAAGAATGTCTTTCATTTTTCTTAAAACCCATAGATGAGTGAGACCATTCTGTGTCTTTCTCTCTCTGACTTATATCACTCAGCATGATAAATTCCATGTACATCCATGTATAGGAATATGTCATGACTTCATCTCTCCTGACAGCTGCATAATATTCCATTGTGTATATGTACCACAGTTTCTTTAGCCATTCATCTGTTGAAGGGTATCTTGGCTGTTTCCAGAGTCTTGCTATGGTAAATAGTGCTGCAATGACTATAGGTGTAAGGAAGGGATTTTTGTATTGTATTTTTGTGTTCCTAGGGCATATTCCTAGGAGTGGTATAGCTGGGTTATATGGGAGCTCAATTTCCAGTTTTTGGAGGAATAAAGGTTGAACTAGACGTCATTCCCACCAGCAGTGGATAAGAGTTCCTTTCTCTCAACATCCCTGCCAACACTGCTTTTTCTCATTCTTTGTGATGTGTGCCAATCTCTGGGGTGTGAGGTGATACCTCAGAGTTGTTTTGATTTGCATCTCCCTGATGATTAGTGATGTGGAGCATTTTTTCATATGTCTTTTGGCCATTTGTATTTCTTCTTTGTCCAAGTGTTTGTCCATTTCTTCTTCCCAATTTTTGATGGGATTAGATGTTTTTTATTGTAAAGTTCTGTCAGTGCCCTGTATATTTTGGATATTGGCCCCTTATCTAATGGGTATTGGGTGAATAGTTTCTCCCACTCAGTGGGGGGCTCTTGTATCCTGGGTGCTATTTTTTTGAGGTGCAGAAGCTTCTCAGTTCAATATATTCCCATCTGTTAATCTCTGCTTTCACTTGCTTGGAGAGTGCAGTTTCCTCTTTGAAGATGCCTTTAGTCTCAATGTCCTGGAGTGTTTTACCTATGTGTTGTTCTATATATCTTATGGTTTTCGGTCTGATATCGAGGTCTTTAATCCATTTGGATGATACCTTCGTACATGATGTTAGCTGGGGGTGTCTAAGTTCAATTTTTTGCAAGTGGCTATTCAATTGTGCCAACACCACTTGTTGAAGAGGCTTTCTTTGCTCCATTTAGGATTTCTTGCTCCTTTATCAAAATTAGGTGATTGTATGTCTGGGTAACATTCTCTGAGTATTCAAGCCTATTCCACTAATCTGAGGGCCTGTCTTTTTTCTAATACCATGCTGTTTTTGATAACTATTGCTTTGTAGTACAGTTTAAACTTGGGGAAAGTAATTCCTCCCATATTCTTTTTTCTAATGATTGCTTTAGCTATTCTAGGGTGTTTATTGTACCAAATAAATTTCAAAAGTGCTTAATCCACTTCTTTGAAGAATGTCATGGGTATCTTTAGAGAGATCATTAAATTTGTACAATGCTTTGGGGAGTATTGCCATTTTGATGATGTTAATCCTGCCAATTCATGAGCAGGGTATGTGCTTCCATTTCCGTGTGTCCTCTCATTTCTTGCAGCAGAGTTTTATAGTTTTCTTTGTATAGGTCCTTCACATTTTTAGTCAAGTTGATTCCAAGATATTTGACTTTGTGTAGCACTATTGTGAATGGGGTTGTTTTCTTAATGTCCATTTCATCCTTATTACTATTGGTGTACAGAAAGGCCATTGATTTTTGTGTGTTAATTTTGTAGCCTGCCACCTTGCTATATGAGTCTATTGTTTCTAGAAGCTTTTTGGTAGAGTCTTTAGGGTTTTCTAAGTAGAGCATCATGTCATCTGCAAACAGTGAGAGCTTGAATTTTTCCTTTCCTATCTGAATTCCCTGGATATCTTTTTCTTGCCTAATCGCTATAGCAAGTACTTCCAGTACTATGTTGAATAGGAGTGGTGAGAGAGGACAGCCTTGTCTTGTGCCAGAATTTAGAGGAAAGGCTTTCAGTTTTTTCCATTGAGGACAATATTTTCCTCTGGCTTGTGGTAGATGGCCTTAACTATATTGAGAAAGGTTTCTTCCATTCCCATCTTGCTGAGAGTTTTGAGTGTTGGACCTTATCAAATGCTTTCTCTGAGTCTATTGATATGATGATGTGATTTCTGTTTTTCTTGTTGTTGATGTTGTGTATTATGTTGATAGATTTATGGATGTTAAACCATCCTTGCATTCCTGGGATGAAACCAACTTGATTGTAGTGGATAATCTTCTTAATGAGGCATTGAATTTCATTTGACAGAATTTTGTTGAGGATCTTTGCATCTGTGTTCATCAGCGATATTGGTCTGTATTTTTTTTTTTTTTTGGTAGCATCTCTGTATGGTTTAGGTATCAAGGTGATGTTGGCTTCATAAAAGCTATTTGGAAGTGTTTCTGTTTTTTTTTGATTTCATGAGTCTTGCCAGGATTGTTAGAAGTTCCTGTTGAAAGGTTTGAAAGAATTCATTAGTAAATCCATCTGGGCCTGGGCTTTTGTTTTGGGGCAGACATTTGATTACTGTCTTAATTTTCTTAATAGTGATGGGTGTGTTTAAATATGCTACATCTTCTTCATTCAATAGTGGAAGATAATGAGTCCAAAAATTTATCCATTTCTTCCAGGTTTTCATTTTTAATGGCATAGAGTTTCTCAAAGTAGTTTCTGATTACCCTTTGAATCTCTACCATATCAGTAGTGATCTCTCCTTTTTTATTCCTAATATGAGTTATCAAGTTTCTCTCTCTTTCTTTGTTAGTTTTGCCAGTGGTCTATCCATCTTGTTTATTTTTTCAAAGAACCAACTTCTACTTTTGTTGATATTTTGGATTATTTTTCGGGTTTCCACTTCATTGATTTCTGCTCTCAGCTTTGTTATTTCCTTCTGTTTCCCTATTTTTGGGTCCTTTTGTTGAGGACTTTCTAATTCTATGAGTTGCGTCATTAAGCTATTCAGGTATGCCCCTTCTTTTTTCCTGATGTGTGCTTGCAAAGCTATAAATTTTCCTCTCAGTACCACTTTTTCTGTGTCCCATAGGTTCTGTGTCTCCATTGTCATTTGTTTTCAGGAAGGTTTTGATTTCCACTTTGATTTCATCTTGGACCCACTGGTTATTTAGTATTGGGCTGTTTAACTTCCAGGTATTAAAGTTTTTCTTCTGTGTCCCTTTGTAGTTCACAAATAATTTCAGAGCCTTGTGGTCAGTGAAGGTAGCCTGCAAAATTTCTATCCTCTTGATATTATGGAGGTATATTTTATGTGCTAGCATGTAGTCTATCCTGGAGAATGTTCCATGTACATTAGAGGAGAATGTGTATCCAGGCTTCTGGGGGTGGAGTGTCCTGTATATATCTTCTAGGCCTCTTTCTTCCATTTCTCTTTTCAGGTCTTGTATATACTTGTTGGGTTTCAGTCTGGTTGAGCTGTCAAGTTTTGACAATGCCATGTTGAATTCTCCCACAATTCTTGTGTTGTTATTGATATTATTTTTCAGATTTGTCAACAATTGTATTAAATATTTTTCTGGCCCCTCATTCGGTGCATATATGTTTAGGAGAGTGATTTATTCCTGCTGTATGTATCCCTTGATTAATACAAAATGTCCATCTTAGTCCCTTACAACTTTCCTAAGTAAAATGTTTGCATCATCTGATATTAGTATGGCCACTCCAGCTTTTTTATGGGTGTTGTTTGCTTGGATGATTTTTCTGCAGTCTTTTATTTTGAGTCTATATTTTTTCTGACTATTCAGGTGCATTTCTTGTAGGCAGCAGAAGATTGGATTGAGTTTTTTGATCCATTTAGCCACTCTGTGTCTCTTAACTGGTGCATTTAGTCCATTGACATTGAGAGAAAGAATTGTCCTGGGAGTTAGTGCCATCTTTATATTGAAGTTTGATGTGTCTGTTGGTCAGTCTTGTCTTAAAGTAGGCTGTTCAGTTTTTCTTTTAAGAATGGTTTTGAGTCTGTAAAGTTTCTGAGCTGTTGTTTGTCTATGAAACCATGTATTGTTCCTTCAAACCTGAAAGTGAGTTTTGCTGGGTGCAGTATTCTAGGTGAAGCATTTATTTCATTGAGTTTTGTCACTATGTCCCACCACTGCCTCTGGCCTTGAGTGTTTCCGGTGACAGGTTTGCAGTAAATCTGAAGGATGTTCCCTTGAATGTAATTTCTCTTTTTGATCTTGCTGCTTCCGGAATTCTGTCTCTATCTGTGGGATTCCTCATTGTAATCATCTTATTTGTAAATAAAACTTTATATCAATGTACTTTATGTTCAATTTAACATATATTTGAATTTAGATCACTTTATGACACTTTCTTAAATTTATTTAAATTTTTTAAATTATTTTTAGCTAACTGACTTTCATATTCAAAAATGATATTTTAAATTCACAAGAATGGAAAACCTAGGGTGAAATAATCCATGTTCCCTATGGAAAATGCTGTTCTTCACTAATTTTCAGTAAAATTTTGAGCAAAAACTATGGTTCAAAGAAAACCCATTTTTTATACCTCAATTTTTGGACCTTACCAGGCAGTCCTAATAGTCCTGGTTTACTACTCAAGGATCACTCTTAGCTGTGCATGTGGTCTATATAGAGTATAGGGAGTCGCTTGGCTCTGAAAACTATTTTTATTCTGAAGAATTTGGTCATCTTTTGTGCAGATAATTCCCACAAGAAGCATTAACAATGGTAAAGAAAGTCAGAAGAGACTTCATCAGTATTGAATAAATCAGAAAACGGCCAGAAAATCCCCTACTGTGGAATGATCTCTCTTATATGTGGGACTTAAATATGCACAGCAAGGTATCAATAAAGGGTCAAAGGCAACAGAACAGAACTGATCCAGTGGTAGGTGAGGGGGAAGATTGAAAGGGAGGGGCATTTGGGTTTTGTGGGGGGCATGTAGTGGTGAAGAAGAGAGTGTTGGAATGCTGTGCATCAGAAACCATCTTTAATAGTATTATAAATCACAGAAGCTTAACTTAACAATTTACACAATAAAATTAACTAGAAAATGGTGGTCTGATAATGCCCAGAAATTCTGAAGAGTAGTTGTATTTGCATTTGGAATAAATGAGATTTGGAAAAAGACTGTGTGTGTGTGTGTGTTTGTGTGTGTGTGTGTGTGTGTGTGTGAGAGAGAGAGAGAGAGAGAGAGAGAGAGAGAAAGAGATCAAGTCAATCTTTAATTATTGTGTTCAACATAAATATAATATGATAAATTATTCTAAAGTTCGGTCTGGTGATATAGGATGACATTTAAAATGGTAGTTGTGCAAAATCTGTTTAATTTTAAATTTAATAGAATACTTAAGTCAGATATAGTTAGAGGAAACTCTGGAACATTATGTAAATTTAACCTGGTGCCCATTGTTAGACTGTTTTTTTTTTATCATGTTCTTTTTAGAACATCTATTAACATCCTTCTGTATAGGTGCAGGGACTCTTTTGTTTAGGATATTTTTTCTCATTTGGAGAAAGTCCATTTCATTTATTTCCTTTGTTCATGAGAGCTCCAAATCCCTCTTGGGATATATCTGATACCCTCTATAATATATATATATATATATATATATATATATATATATATATATACTATTTTTTGTTTGAGAAGTACAATTGATAGTACTCAGGGATTACTCATGGCTGGACTCAGTGAAATGTTTGGGGAAAATTCAGGTAGATCGCAGTGCAAGACAAATGCCCTAACCACTGTACTTTCACTCTGTCACATTCCCATTATAATATTTTAATAGCAAATCTTTACCGGTCCTTGATTATTGCATATAGCACAGATTTATTTTTGTTTGTTTCTGGTTTTTTTGAGTCACCTATGGCAATACTTAGGGCTTGCTGCTTGCTCTGCATTCAATGATCACTACTGGTGTTGCTCAGGGCACCATATGGGATGCTGGAAATTAAACTTAGGTCAGCTTTGTGCAAACACTCTACCCACTATATCATCACTCTGGCCCCCATACAAATATTTTTAATCCTTCTTTACATTCTTTAATGGTTACTTTATGTAAATGAGTGATTGACATTGCCAAATGTTCTAAAATAGTTATTTTATTTACTAGTCACCAATAAAGGGAAAATGTAGTAGATGCTGCTTGTTTCAAGACCGGAAAGAGTAATGAAAATGACACAGAAATCTGGCAAAACATTGAGATAATAACAATGGATAATTGTATATAAGACATGTCCAAATATATTTAATAACTATCTATACACATGTGAAATGAGAACAGATAATATAGAGAGATTAATATTTTCATGGACAGTAAGGAATCATATTATTTGAAAAGTCAAGAAGGAAATTTTCTTTAGCTTTCTGAGAAAGAAAACCCTTCCTCTCTCACCACAAGTTCTGCTTTTATGGAATGACATGAAAATGACACTTAGGTGCCCTGTACTATAGTTTTGTTTTGGTTCAGGAGAGGGCACACCAGTAATGCCCAGGGCTTACTCTTGCTCCTGGAGCTCAGATATCTACATGAAGTTCAGAGATCAAATTGGAGTTGTCAGTGTGGAAGTCAAAAGTCTTAACTCCTGTATAAATTTTTCTGTTGTTAAGGCATCATGATTTAGAACAGGAGAACCATTTGTTACCCTGAGCACTTCGAGGTGAGCCTCCTTTCCCCCCAAATATATTTATATATACATATACATATATGTACATACATATATATATATACTCATAAGCATCCAAGGCTATTTATTGGGCCAATTTCTTCCCCACTTGTATACTCTCTTATGATATAAAATATGGAACTTTTTGTTGTTCTTTGAGTATAATCTGGCAGTATTTAGGGATAACTCCTGACTCTGAGCTCAGCAAATGCCTTATCCACTGTGCTATCACTTCAGCCCAGAATTAAATATTATTGATTATATATGCTAATGTTGTCTAATCTGTGCATTTACTATTCATGATTAAGTAAATTGTATAAATTACTAACAACTAAAATGATTGATTTTAAAAATAATTCTAGAACTGTTGCCCTACTCAATTATAAATAAACAAAGCCATGGGCATAAGTATTGAGAATATAAAAATGTACTTACATAATGGGTGTATCTCATAAATTAAGACAATTAGTCATGTTCAATAATCTACATGCATATTAAGAATACTCAAGCTGGGCTGGAGAGATAGCAGGGAGGTAAGGTGTTTGCCTTTTATGCGAAAGGATGGTGGTTGGAATCCCGGCATCCCATATGGTCCCTCGAGCCTGCCAGGAGTGATTTCTGAATGTAGAGCCAGGAGTAACCCCTGAGCCCTGCTGGTGAGACCCAAAAACCAAAAAAAAAAAAAAAAAAGCTGATAAACCTTGGAAGATTAAAGAAATCCTTAAAAGAAATGAATGGGATTGGTAAGGGTTGGGGGACTCTCTGGCACCTCAGAATCTGGGCTACTGTCTCCACGTCTACTCTGTGATACCCTTCTCACTTTTGCACTTTTCTCCCAGTAAATCTGATTAATTGTGAAAATAAGTGCATTTTTCCTTACCAAACACCTCAGGAAATTATGCATTTTGCTAGAGCAAAATCCATTTCATTTACGCAAGTTAAACTTCTTTTTCAGGATCTTATTTAGGGCAACTTGGACATCTTTATTCCTAACACTGTAGATAAGGGGGTTTAGCATAGGCACGACTATGGTGTAAAACACAGAGGATACTTTTCCCTGGTCCATGGAGCTCACAGATGATGGCTGCAGGTACATGAAGGCCGCAGAGCCAAAGAAGACAGACACCGCTGACACATGGGAGCTGCAGGTGCTGAAGGCTTTGACCCTACCCTCTTTGGAGCGAATGCGGAGAATGCTGGCAATGATGAAGACATAGGAGGACAGGATTGTCAGGGTTGGAACAACAATATTGAATGCACTGAAGTAGAGAGCTAACAACTCATTGATGTAAGTGTTGGAGCAGGAAAGTTCCAGGAGTGCGTAAAGATCACAATAGTAATGGTTGATCCTATCAACTTGGCAGAAATGAACCCTTAGTATACAGCCTGTGTGAGCAGTGGATCCGATTATGCCTATACTGTACACCCCAATTACCAGCCAAGAGCAAACCTGATACGTCATGGTGGCATTGTAAAGCAGGGGTCTACAGATGGCAACATAACGGTCATAGGCCATGGCTGCCAGCATGTGACACTCTGATATGACAAAAAAAATAAAAAAATAGAGTTGTGTCATGCATTCAGAGTAGGAGATGATGTTCTTCTCAGTCACAAAATTCACCAGCATTTTGGGGGTAATGGTTGTGGATTGGCAGAAATCGATGAAGGACAGGTTGCAGATGAAGAAGTACATGGGGCTGTGAAGGTGAGAACTGAGCCCAATGAGTATGATCATGCCCAGGTTTCCCACCACGGAGACTACATAAATTGTGAGGAAGAGGAAGAGGAGCGGTAGTTGAAGCTTGGGCCATGCTGTCAGTCCAGTGAATATGAACTTGGTCACTGAGGAATCATTTCCTGTTGACATTTTCTGCCTGGAATTTTATATATGAAGAAAGGAAAAAAATGTGTGAAATAGGAATTGTCCCATTATGCAATCAAAATGTGAAACAGATCTCAAGTGTGTTCAAACATTTAGATCTATTTCTGCCTGTTCTTGGTTTGGTTCCATGGTTGAAGACCCCAAGAGTTCAGTAAAGCTAATATACTGATGTGTGTAATATCATATGTAACTATCTCTTTTAGCTCTGTACTATAGAATCAGCCTTAGTATTGCTCAGTTTTAGTACAGAACTTTCTTGTCATCATTGATTCATAGTTAAAAAGAACATTCCAATATTTAGAAGACAATTTAAAAAATGCAAGTTCTATTTAAAGCCATTTTAAAGGCTTCTTTGGCTGGAAAGATAGTACAGTTGGACCAAAACTTGCCTTGGATTCAGTCCCTGGTATCCACAAATTGCCAATATCTTGAGCCCTACCAGCAGTGATATCTGAAAATAGAGCCAGGAACAAGCCAGGAATAAGCCCTGAGCTCAGTTGGGTTTGGCCCAAAATTTTAAAATTTAAATTAAATTAAAATAACTTTCTTAGTTTTACTGGTTGAATAGAATAAAAATTCTAAATTTCTAGCTTATCTTGATAGTAATAAAATTTCCACTACATTTATTATAATTATGAACATGCTTGGTGTATTTGTTGCATAGAAATAGACCAACATTAGTTATGTACGTTGAAGGATTATCTGAATATTAAATAAGAAATAAGACATTTTGAGCTATGATTCCCCTGGGACTGTATACTAAGTCTTGTCTTGAAAAGCCTCTATTAGTAACTCTGAAGATGCTGTTGAAAAAATTTTGAACTCACATTTGATAATAACATGGTAAAGAGGAACTAACACTTGTATATGACTGACACTAGAATTAAATTGCCAATACTGAGTATGACTAAAGAGAACAACTGGTAAACATGAACACTAGAAAGTTTGCTATGGGCATTTTAGGAACAAAAAGTGAATAAAGTGAGATCCTCACTGTTTAAGATCTTGCAATCCAAATAGAGTAGGGAGGTAGACTAGATGGTGTGAAAAAGGTCATGTTCACATGAGTCCTTCACAAAGAAGGTGGAGTGAAATGGACTGGAATGGTTCCAAGAGAGCTTGTGCCTGGAAGGGTTAGCAGACACAGATAACTCTACATACTATTCAGGATGAAAAAATTAGTCTCACACTCTTTAGTTTAAAAATCTAGATGAAAATAATTTACTCCAAATAGCTGCAGAACAATAACATTAGAATTAGGTTCATCACATGTTAGTACCAAGGGCATTTACTCTGGTGAGTTAGCTACCTCAATGCCCCAAATCTCTGTGTATCTAAAAAAAAAGTGGAGGTTAAATGTCTCAAAAAGACATTTCTCTACTTTAAGCATGCTACAGTAAAGGATGAGTAGTTAGCTTTAGCAATGCCTGTAATGCTGTGAAGAAGCCAGACACTCCTTGACACTCTGAAACACAAAATTTCTAGAATACAGGGTGCTCGGACACTTACCGCCTCTCTCTTCTTGAAAACCTTATTCTGCAGTAGATGCTAATCTTACATTAAGTTCCTCTACAGAATGTGAGTGAAGGATGGTGCCCCACCACAAACTCCTGGACCCTCTTTAAATAGGCAGAGTCAGTCCCAGACTCTTCATATAGATGTTACAGGTTGACAGCTCTGGTCTTCTAGGAGGCACTTGCCAAAAGCCACACATGTTTACTAGGGTTTCAACATACAAGAGGTTTCATCAGAAACAGAAAGCTCCCTCAGGATTTTCTCTCATCAGCAATGGAGTCTCTAGGGAGAGGGACAATTAAAAAAAGTTGTTTTCTCCTTTCTCCTTACTCTCATTAATTCCTCTTTCTCTCTCTACTCACCTCCTGGGATACCCTACTAGACAACCCTTAGGTTCTGGGGGGAAATGGAAGCCAGGCAGACATTATTCTTGAAGGTCCTATGACAGGACCTTCTTGTCCTGATTAGACTTCCGTAGCAGTGGAAGTTGCGACTTCAACATTTTCTACTTATTTCAGATTTAGGAAAGAATTCTTGTTAATTAGTAGTGTGGCTTGGTCTATCTAGCACTTGGTGAAATATATTTTATACAGCACTCTGCCTTCTCATATCATTCCATGTATGTTCTTTCATACATGAAGTAACTAAAGCACAAAAATATATATATTCATAATAAATATATAATTATACAATAGCACCAAGCATAAGAGTTTGAAAAGTCCTAAGTCATTATTTTCATGTACATTTAACTCATACTAAATATTATTTTTGACTTAATGCTCTTATGATAAAATAACTTCTCAAGGAAATTGGTAGAGAAGAAGCATAGGTCAACATAGTAAAAATCACATATGACCACAGCTAACATCATCCTCAATGATGAAAAATTGAAATAATTTCAAAGAGCAAGCATAAGACAGTAGTTTTTATTTTCACCACTCTTATTCAATGAATTATGGGAAATCCTAGAATGAAAAGTTAGGCAAGAAAAAGGAAATAAAGGAATAAAAATTGGAATAGAAGTAAAACTATTATTCCCCATTGCATAGGATGTTACATATAGAAAATCCTAGAGACCCTGAAGTACATAGGTGGGGGTACTTCCATGGCAATTACCTTGGGGAAATATTATAAACCAAGCTAAAATTTCCTGCTGACTTTGCCAGGCCCTCCCTCTGGGACCTCAATGGTAGGGGCCTGCTGGGCTAAGAGACAGTCGCACCCTTTCTCGTCTATTGTGACCACCATCCCATCCCTCTCCCTGGCTTCCTATGCTTCCCACTGGAACATCTTCATTAAAAAATTGTAATCATTAACTGGTATAGTCAAATAGAAAGAAGGCTTTTAGATCCACAGAAATTAGCATGTCTATGTGCAGCAGCAAAGTAGAAAAGAATGAAATTTAAAGAAAAAACCTTATTTACAATCATATCTCAAAGAATGAAGTCTCTAGGAGGAAACATAAAGGAAATAAAAAACACTATTTTTGTTTTCTTTTGATTGGTAATCGCACCTGGTGATATTTAAGAATCACTGCTGATGGTTCTTAGATACTGTATGGAGTGCTTGGGATAAAACCTGAGACAACTGCAAGCAAGAAAAGTGTTCTTTTTCTTGCTTGCAAAAATAACCTTTGTACTATCATGCAGGATTTTATGAAGTGGGGAAAGTGTTCTTTAGCATTTAAAGTACTGACACTGCTATAGAAATACTCTGGAAAGAGTTATCGCTGATGCATTAAGAACAAGAATTAGCAAAAACACCTACATTGTAAGGCTAAGTGTCCCAGAGCCAATACAGATAATTTGACAGGTTCCCTGGTCCCAAACACAGTTCTGTACCAAGATACAGAAAGTCAGCATAAGTCCCAGAAGGTCCCAGCATGATTCCCAGAAAATGGTGAGGGAGATGACCCTGGCAGTACCTAATTAAGATGTCTAAGTAGGTTTCTCATACCCAGATAGTGGGTACAGTCACCAAGCAAAATACAATCAGTAGGATGGAAGTAGCATCTAAACAATAAGAAAAAAACCCTCCTGATCCTGATTCTCTGGCTTAAGTCACATACATTCCCAGGACTAAGTCATACAGAGACCTACCACAGACAGGGAGCCCCATCTTCAAGAAGTGTCCATAAACCCGGGCAAAGCACAGGACAACTTGGACTCCATTTTAGGAGGAGAGGCCAGCAAGCACTCCTTATCTTCATAAACTGTAAAGATGCCTCTCAACAAATTCTCTCACAACCCCAGACACAGTTGGCAGCCTCAGCAATTACTCAAGCATGCTTTCATTTTTATATGTTTGCCTCATTTTTCAGTTCTATCCTTTGCATGTGAGAAACACAGGCAACCGCTTTGCTTCCTTGATAAATTTTTCTTCCATAGGTGTCTACTTGCTATTGACTTCAAAGTTGTTGAGTTTGACATTTGAAACATCCGAGCATCTGGTTCCAAACACTATAACCAATTTCATTCTTGCTTCACTATCATACTTCACTTTTCCCCAAGTCAATATAAACCAGCTTGTAAATTCCTTCCCCACCCCCAAACACTGCATTGATTGAATTGCAAAGATTTTGTTGCCATGTTGGTCTATGTATCACACCTTGATAATGCTGTGTGTTTCTCACACTTGTCCTGCCTTTTACTACTCGGAGTCCCTGGTCTTGTTCCCTCAGCATTTACATCCAAATCAGATTTGATCTTTAGAACAAGGTCCCACCTGCCTCCCCAGTCAATGTTTTAATTATCCAAGCTAAAGGCAACCATTTTTCTGCACTATTAGTATTATATGCTTTTACCTTTCTTTTTTGTTGATGTAGTTTTTCATTAATTGTTTATAGATATTCAACCATCCTTGAATCCCTGTAATAATCCTAGTTGGCCATGATAAGTGACTCTCTGAATAGTTTGTTACAGTTAGTTTGCTAAAATTTTGTTGATAAATATTGCCATCTGTGTGCATCAGGAATATTGGCCTCTAGTTTTGTGGGCTTTTATTTGTAATGTCCTTGTCCACTTTTATTATCAGGTCTTATAAAATGTGTGTTGGAAAGTTACTTATTTGACACTGAAGGTGTTTGAGAAGGATAAGTCATAGATTATTTTTGAAGACTTGGTAGAACTCACTAATAACATAATCTGGTTTTATGCTTTTGTTTTGGAGTAGAATTTTTATTACTATTTAAATTCCATTGATTATAATTGATATAGGGTTTTCGGAATGGTCCCATATATAGTGAGGAGAAGAAAAGAAATTGAGTAAAGGAGGAGAAAACAAATGTAAAATAATGGAAGACAGGGGACTCAGGTGCATTGGTGGTGTTAAGGACAGAGCTATATATCCAAGCCACAGAGTCAACAGCAATAAAATCATGAGACTCAAACTCTAACAACTAAACTTTAAAAGAGGGCCTGTTATGATGGCAGAACTGGTGCATGGAATAGACTCTGGGAACACTGATGGAGGAAGGTTTATACTGGTGGTGGGATTGGATCTGAAACATTGCATGTCTAAATACAACTATAATAACATTTTAAATCACAATTGTTTAAATAAGTTAAAAAGCATGTTCATTTACAAAAAAAGACTTTTTGTTTTCTCTTCAATCTTGAGAGATGTTTAGATTCTGCTAGCTTCCCTACCTTAGTGCCATAGTTTTATGTGATTCCTTTGTCTTTATGGGAGTGTAACTTCTGTCTTCTTATTTATTAAATAGGAAAGTTTTTTACATTTTTATGGCTCAACATATTTCTTGAATAGTATGGTACCCTGTGTACCTGTCTGCCTCTGTTCTTGGTGGTAACTTGGATGTACAGCCACAGTAGAAGAGCGGAAAGGCATTGCTTTAATTGATCCTTAATATTAGATACTTCTTGCAAATCATTTTAATGATGTTTCAAATGGTGATCATTGGGTTGCTTCCAGAAGTAAAATTAGTAATGACAACACAGAGCTTGAGAGGCATAAGCCTGACTCTTTGGCTTTATTTTTGGTGTCATAAAGTGCATAGAATTGATGCTTGAGTACATTTGCTATGACAGTTTTTGTTGCTATGGCAACAAATATCTTACCAGAAAGTAGCTTATATGAAAAATAAACAGGGTAAAAGCATGCATTTAGCTAATCAAAATTAACTAAGTTCTCTAGCTACCTACTCTGGTGGAATGGTGGGGGGGGCCTCTGTCTAGGAATAGACTTGTTTTGGATAAGAAAGGCTAAAATATCCTGTTCTGTTATTGGCTTCTATGGGCAAAGAACCCCCCATAGCCAAATACCAAAGACACCAAATACACCAAAGAGTACAAAGCTACAACCTTTAGTCAAGTTCTTGGAGTGAGACTAAATGTTAAGGAGAACAAAAGAAAACACTAATTCCAAAGAGATTTAAATATTGATAAATAGAAAATAAATGGAGCAGTCTGGAGCCAGGCAATGACTAGAAGGGAACCAGAGCAATGTTATAGGAAGCAGAAATGCATGTAGGCCCATGGGATTAGCCTGCTGTTTTGCCTTGCTAAATAATTTGACAGAAATGTTGCACCTATGTAAAGTTATATAATGTTTATTTAATGAAAATCTAGAGAAACATTAAATAAGCAAATTTCTACAGATTTGCTTATATATATATTATATATTATACACACATATATATATATATAAGATTTGCTTGTATATATAAGATTTGAAGGTGTCAAAATAGAGAAAAAATAGGGTATCTAAGGGAAAAACCAGTTCATAGAAATTATGAAATTACTTAAGAGTATCTTAAGGGAAAAACAGTTTCAATAGTAATTATGAAATTTTACATTCATTTAAATAACTATGTGGAATTCATCTGTATCTTATTGATCAAGATGGGAAAACAGTACAGCTTTTGTATACACCCAGTCTGAGAATCCTGAGAAAAATGAAATCTAGTATTCCTATATGACTTAGCAGTTCTGCTTCTGATTATATTTCCCCAAGAATAGAAAGCAGGATGTGAAAGAGATGTTTGTATACCCAGTGGTTGACAACAACAGCATTCACAATGACTAAAAATAGAGAAGTAGCTTACCATTGAGGAGGAGAAACAAGACAAGGTGTCCTCAATATAATGATGTAATTACTCCCAGCCCTGAAAGAGGGGAAGTGAGAATTCTGCAATAATGCCCACAGTCCAAACGGAGCCTCGTAGGACTAAGGTAAAAAAAAATAGGGTGTGGCATGTCATCAAAGAAGAATACAGTGATTATTCTTTTTTTTTTTTTTTTTATTTATATTTTTTTTTTTTTTTTTTTTTTGTGGTTTTTGGGGCCAACATACCACGGTGACGCTCAGCGGGTTTACTCCTTGGCTAATGCGCTCAGAAGTCGTCTCCTGCCTTGGGGGGAGCCATATGGGACGCCGGGGGATCGAACCGCGGTCCGTCTCCTAGGCTAGCGCAGGTAAGGCAGGCACCTTACCTCGAGCGCCACCGCCCGGCCCCATACTGTGTTATTCTACTCATCTTATATATTCACTCCTCCAAGTTGTCAAAAAGTTCTTGGAAATTGTGGATTTAAGTAAAAGAACATGTAATAATAACATGTTTCCCCATAACCCATCTAACATGATTTCATTCAGTATTAGTCAGGATTGTTGTGGATTTTTTTTCTCATTAACAGTCACACAATACTAAACAAAAAAAGAAACCTTATTCAATGACCACCTGAACTCAAAAAATCAGGAAAGAGAAAATTTAATGGTGATTGCAGGAGTGTTGGGGAAGAGAAAGTGTACAGAAAGGAGTTTTATTGTAGTGTTAAAAAATTTAAGGTCAGTTTTACTTTTTACAATGATATAAATAAAATAATTTTTTATTTTCCTCAAAAAACTGACCTTTAGTTTATCCAGAAAATTTATATATATTTTATAATGCTAATAAAGAGAATATGCTTATATTTATAGTATACAGATTATATAATACATTTGAACATGGTAAAAAATGCAAACAGTGGAAAGACAAATTTTTTCTTCAGTATTCACAACTGATAAAATTGGGTGCATACAAGATAGTATGGCAATAGGCTTATCTTCTTTATCTGTTTTCTTTTTATGTTGGGGTGAGGTGATTTGGAACCAATTCTGGTGGGAGCTCATAGGTTTATCTCTGGACCTATTCTCAGGGTTTCACTTCTGGCAAATTCAGGGGACCATATGAGGGTTCTGGGATCTAATCTGAGTCAGCTGCAAGCAAGGCAAATTCCTGCCCACTGTACTATCTCTCTGGATCTAGAATTCAGAACTTATTCCAGAACATAAATGAGATAAAAATTTTTTTGTTTTTTCGTGGCCACACCCATTTGATGCTCAGGGGTTACTCCTGGCAAAGTGCTCAGAAATTGCCCCTGGCTTTGGAGGGGACCATTGGGACGCCGGGTGGATCTAACTGTGGTCCTTTCCTTGGCTAGTCGTTTGGCAAGGCAGACACCTTACTGTAGTGCCACCTTCACCGGCCCCAAGATACATTTTTTTAAGGAAAAAATTAATCTTATTTTTCTCTCAAAGATCTGTGATCATAATACCAATTTTATTGATGAGTTTCTAAGTCTCATAGAAAATAATGTTTTCTGCTCACAGTCCCAGAGTACAAATATGTCAGTTTCTGAAGCTGAGACTTTTTGTTCTTACTGACTTAAAAAACATTTCTTAAATACTTAGGAATTTTTCCAATTAAAAAATAAACATGGTACTTAGCAGGAAAACATACTTTTCCATGTTAAGCCAAGAAGACAGAATATCCCAGAGAAGGAATTTCCTTATACTCAGAGAGATGGGAGGTAACCCTCTCTCTGACATGGGGCACTTGGAACCTTAGAAATGTACCAGAAGCATAGATAACACCAAATTGTTTGGAAGACTACAGGGCATGCTTTTGCTTAGCACCTATGATAATAGGCAATAGAGCTCTAGAAATGGATTCTCTACACTAGTGAAGACAGAGTGGTGGGGTAGAGTCAAAGTACAAGTCTGATTTTGGAGAAGAAGAAGCCATTATAGTCTTATACTAGAAAAATTGGTGATATCAACTGCTGTATTATCTCTCTAGCTTGCCATCATTCTTTAGTGTTTGATTTCAAATGTCTTCTCATAATTTCTCCAGACTTCTACACCTGCTTTTCCAAAATGTTCCTAATATTCTGGGCATGAACAATAACTTCCTTGGCCTGTCTCTCTGCACAATCGGAAAGGCTTCATTTGGTCAAGTTGACTTTGTCAAAGGAGTTATTTGTTCCCTGTGTGATGTTTGCAGAGTCCTAGTCATGTGTACATTATTTAGATATTTACTGAGAAACTAGCACAACTTTGTGTTAGTAGCTGTGTCTGTTGCACAGACATGTGTGTGCACATGGCATTTCTCTTCTGTCAGGAAACAAGAATCTTTCCCCGAGATTAAATGTGAAATGTGGTTTAATTTTCCAAATACCAGGGTCACATTATTTTCCAAGGGCTACTAAAAGGATTTCACATCCAGTTAGTTACTTGGTTGGAACTAGGTCCTACCAGGGGTCCTCAAACTTTTTAAACAGGGGGCCATTTACTGTCCCTCAGACCATTGGAGGGTCTGACTATAGTAAAAACAAAACTTATGAATGAATTCTTATGCATACTGCATATATCTAATTTTTCAATGAAGAAAAAAAAAAACAGATACACATACAATATGTGGCCCTCGGGCCATAGTTTGAGGACCACTGTGTGGTCTGTGCCCTCGTTGCTTCCCATTTGTACAAATGCAGTTCTATTGGAACAGGTCTTGCCTATGAGTTTATTTATTCTACGACTAAGTTTATTTTTGGTGTTATTTGTTTTAAGGCCACTCTCAAGCATTTTCAGAGCAGCCTTGGGCTCTGTGCTCAACTATCATCCTACAGTGCTTCTTAAGAAGATATCACACTTTAGTTGGCATATACAAAGTCACTGCCTTCACCTTTGACCTATCTTTCTGGCCTCTCTAGAGCTATTTTCTTTGTTTTTGCTCTATTTTGTATGTTTGCTTGTTTTTGGCTGCACAGGATTGTATTCGGGGCTTCCACCTATATCTGTGCTTAGGAATCACTTTGAAGTTCTCAGAGAATTTTATATGTTGCTGGGACTCAGCCAGTATTGACTATGTATGAAACAAGAACTTTGTACCAATCCCTGCACTATCACTCTGATTGCTCTCAATTTCATCTTCCCATAATAAAAATCAGTTTTGTGACATATCCTATAGTCCTCAAAATTTTGGCCCATAGAGAAAATTTTTGCTGATGCCTACACTGGAAGATGGGGAAGAGACTCGAGGTCTGCGACATGTGATTTCACCAATTTGACTTTGTGACAGGAAAACTTTTACAATCACCATTAAAACAATTTAACTTTAAAATGGGAGAATCAGACTATGCAACATGCATGTACTAGGGGCCTAGTGACCTTCAGATATCTCCTGACTCCCAGCTAGCTTCTTTAGGGCTCCCTTGACATCTTTATTTCGCAGAGTATAGATGGTAGGGTTCAGCATAGGGGTGACAACATTGCCAAAGATTTGCACAGGGGTGACCAGCACCTCGCTGAGCGAAGGTTGAGTATAGATGAGTGCACAGGGACCGAAGAACAGTGTGACCACAGCAAGGTGGGATGCGCAGGTGGACGCAGCCTTGCGCCGCCCCTCAGCTGAGTGCATCCTGAGGATAGCCACCACGATGCGCACATAAGAGGCCAGGATGAGCAGGAAGCACGTCATGGGCACCAGGCCAATGTTGGTGAAGCTCACGGTCTCAATGATGATAGTGTTGCCACAGGCCAGTTTGACCACTGGGAAGATGTCACAGAAGAAATAGTCCACCACATTAGACCCACAGTAGGGCAGCTGGAAGGTGAGTGTGGTGAGGATTGTGGCATGGAATGAGCTGGTAAACCAGGTGCCTGCTGCCAGCAGGCTGCACACTCGGCGGTTCATAATGATGGTGTATCGCAGTGGGTGGCAAATGGCTGCAAATCTGTCATACGCCATGACTGTGTAGAGCAGACATTCAGTGCTGCCGAGGAAGTGGTAGAAAAAAACCTGGGCCATGCAGCCTCCCAGGGAGATGACACGGTTCCCCAGCAGCAGGTTGGCCAACATCTTAGGGGTGCTGACAGAGGAGAAGCCGATGTCCAGCACAGACAAGTTGCACAGGAAGAAATACATGGGAGTGTGAAGGCGGGAGTCGGACAGCACTGCCACGAGGATTAGCAGGTTTCCAGCCAGGGTGCAGAGGTAGAAGATCAAGAACACCACGAAGAGCACCATTTCCTGCCCCTGGGTGTGGGGGATGCCCAAGAGTATGAACTCTGTGACTGAGGTATGGTTCTTTATCGCCATCCACCTTCGGTTTTATCCTGTAAAGGGGAGAAAATGCACAAAATGAATGACTGGAGGGATAACGTTTTGCCACTGGCTGCCATTTTAGTCACAAAGTTGGACTCTACTTGTTTGGTTTGTTTGGATTTTTTGTTTTGTTTTGTTGGGGGTGATACTTGGATGTGCTTAGAGCTTACTCCTAGTTCTGTGCTCAGAGATCACTCCTGGCAGGCTCGGGGGATCATATAGGATACTAAGATCAAACCTAGGTAAGCCACGTATTGCTCTGGCCCTAGTAGCGGTCTATTTTCAGGTTTGTGGAGTATTCCTTTATCTTCCTATCACAGTTAGAGAATTTAAAATTCCATACATTTATTAGACAAGTCTAAACTTTCATTCTCCTAATGTTTAAGAAGCCTTCTCTAGTAAATATTTTAGCACTTCAAATTAACTATTATTTTGGATCAGCTTGGGTAGTTTGTAGTTTTCAAGAAATTGTACAAAAGAAATTTTGTTTCTTTTAAAATTCTAAATTTATATTAATGGTTGTCCCACCAAATAGTTGGGTATATCTACATTAGAGCTCCTGTTTCATTTCTGGTACTGATACCTTTTTTTCTCTTGTTTCTTCTCAGTCTTGGATCACTTCTATTTACCTTTCAAAACAATATTGTAGTTTCATTGACTTTCTTATTTTCATGTTTTAAATTTTATTTATTTCTGCTCTTACAAGCCCCATTTCTTTACGTTTTTTCTTTACTTAAATGGGAATAATTGTGCCTTTTTTCTAGACTGAGGCAAAGCAGATTGTAGATTTGAGACCATTAGGAATAAACTAAAAATACAAGTAGTTACTATTATAAAACTCTCCCTGAAAACTTTAAAATATTTTCTAATACATAAGCAATATTTTCCCTGTACACTTTACCAATAGACTAGAAGCACATTACTTTCTAAATATTTATAAATTTATGAATAATTTTCTGGTTTTGATTTGCAATTTTATCTATACAGTCAGAGAAATACTTTCTAAAATTAAATTTAAAAAAATCATACAGAAAGAGGACCATTAGACAGCCAAATATATAGACTTTATACAGAATAAATCTTACATAATTAAATCTGAAAGGAACAAAAACATTATCTCTATTATTTATGCTTCAAATCTTATATGAAATAATGAAGTTCAAGAGGAAAAATATTGCCCAGTGCCATAGATTCAGAATCCTAATTTGGATCTATGATATAACTCAGAATCAGCTGATACTATTACCTGACTTCACTTAAGCACAGTGAGAACATTCACACACACACACACACACACACACACACACACACACACACACACACACTTTTCTGTGAGCGGGGGTAACTTTATTCATGTTCTTGTATTTTGAAGGGAGCTCAACTGTGAATTAATATCTGTCCAGACACCCCCAGAGAAAAGATGTGTGATATGACATCTTAAATGAAGATGATCGCAGTAAGGTAAAACAGGCAAAATTTCTCTTCCTCAAAAGAAATTTTATAACTGGTCCACTTAGAGTAAATAGTGGAAGGAGGTGGATGTTAAGGACAAAAGAGAGACTCAGCAGAAAGAGGAGAGAGCAATGAAGAAAGATGGCTAAATGCAAGTAGCAATAGCACAGTTGAGGCTTACAGGCTTCAGGCAGGAGTATTCTGGGCCACATCAAATGCAGGTTTATTCTTATCTGTCTGCTGTTGCCACTGTGGGTGTTTTTCTGGATCACCTTTCTTAGGAAGGCTTCTCTGGACTGGCTTGTTCTGAGAGACTTGAAATTTGTGAAGTTTCTAGTTTTTCTGCCTGTCAACTTCTCAGTTGCTGTGCAGATGAGCTTCCAGTCCAGACTCCATGGTGCTGGGGCCAGGCTGCAGGCACTGGCGCCTGCTCTGTGAGCAGACACAGAGGCTTAAAGGGAGTCGGAGGCCCTAAGGGACCCAAATCCTTGAAGTCTGCTCTGAGTCCCTAAGGTTCAGCAGCAGAAACATCACTTACTCATTAATTGTTTGGGAAACTGATACTCTTTACCTTCAAGAATAGGACCTAGTACACAAGATGATGAAATATTTCCCTAGACCCATGTATAAGTGCTCTTTAGTCCCTAGAGAATAGTTGACTTATTATCTCTAAGTGATGCTTCCTAAGTTTATTACTAACACTAACAACTGTGAATGATTGGCTCTTATCTAATCTAACTTGTTTATGATTAACTTGTATGAGAATTGAAGTGTAAATCTTGAACGATAATATTTAAGTTGAAATCCCATGTATACAATAATGGATACATAGGAATCAATAAGTTGCTTAAATTGAGGGTCACGTTTCTTAGAAAATGGAAAATACATCTCATATTTTAATTAATTTTCAAATATACCTCTGCAGACTTTAAAGGTAGCACTACTGATGATTTTTAAATAACTCCTGCTGACGAATTACTCTTATTGGGAGTTCTAGATTACCGGCATTTTTATTGAGAATAGTGCATGCGCTATAAAAGTGATCTTTTCAAATCATATACTTCAGTGATTTTTAATAAATTTTAGCTATGCAACAATCTACCATTTTTTAAAAAATCCTCATTCTCCATGGTTTTGCTGAATCTATCCTTTGCCCCAGGAATCCACTACTTTCTTTCTTTATCAATTTTTCATCGCTAGATAATTCATACAAATAAAATTACATATCCTGCTGCTTTAAATTGGCATAATGTTTTCAAGTTTTAAGCACATTGTCACAGATGTCAGGATTTCATTCTCTTTTATGATTAAAAATCTACTGTATAGATATCTCATTATCAGTTTATTCATGCCATCTGTTCATTAGTTTATGGTCATATGGGTTATTTCTACATCCAATTAGTGATAACAGTAAAAATTATATTCAATTATTTGTGGAATATGCTTTAAATCATGTATGTATATAACCAGAGAAAAGATATTGGATCTAGACAGCAATTTTTTTTAAAGAAACACTTCACTTCTTTTTTATTTATTTATTTATTTTTTTTTTTGGTTTTTGGGTCACACCTGGCAGCACTCAGGGGATACTCCTGGCTCCAGGCTCAGAAATTGCCCCTAGAAGGCTCGGGGGACCATATGGGATGCCGGGATTCGAACCACCATCCTTCTGCATGCAAGATGCTGTGCTATCTCTCCGGCCCAAGACAGTAATATTTTTAATTATTTATTCAAGTATATTATTAAAGAAAATGTATTGTTGACATAACAGATCATAATATATTTGTTTCACGATGACAGAAACAAAGTTATTAAGAAATAGAAATATAACAGAGAATTAAAAAATGGAAAAAAGAGGAGAGAGTTCATTAGTAGTTATATTTGTGAAAATTATCGTATCACCAATAAAGTCATTAATGCAATAGCTGAAGGTTTAGTATGCTCCCATTTTTTTCCTCAGACATGGAAAAACACTACAAAAAAAGATGTGTCTGTATGTGTGTGTGTGGGGTGATAATCGTTTGAGTAGGCACAGCAAAATATGGAAGACATTGGAAATAAATACCTTTGGTCTAAAAAACAGGGAGATCTTACCCCCAAAGCACCTTGGCATAAGACCAACTCAAGGCTCCAGGCATACTCATTTGTCCAACCCCCTAGTCATTCTCAGTGGTCAGCTCTTAAGTCTCACAGTTGTTGCTTTTGAGTTTCTGTAGTTATAGATCCTGGGTTCTGTACAGGCCCTGTGTCAAAGACCAGGTGATGTGTTCCATCTCTCCATCACTTAACATTGCAGAGAATCTTGTCCTAAAAGACAACTATTGCTGTTGCCTGTTTATTAGGGTGATATAAGAACTGTTTTTTGAAGTTAGTCAATGCTGTGGAGGTAGTAGGGCCTTCCTTGGTAGAATTTATGTTCCTGGTGCTGGTATGGGAAACCATGTTTGTTTCTATAGGTGGTATCCTCAGTTCAGGGGTGAATAGTCAATGTCAAGTCAACTGGAGTCTAAGCCAAGTCATTATGCCTAGTGTCTAAGTTGTAATGTCCTACTGCAGTATAAACATTTTTGTGTTCCCATCTCTATTAGATAAGAATATGTTTGCAACTGTTAACTTTTCCCATTTTGATGTGCCTATGCAAAAAGGGAAAATGTCACAGGGAGTTACTAGTGGGTTTGGGGGTGCTGAGAATCAAGACCAACAGTCCCCAGAGCATTTTGTTTACATGAATTCTGAACAGAGATTTGTCTACTAGTACACAGTAATACTAGTATATATAGTGGAGTATATAGTATACTAGTATACTACTAGTATATTGAATGGATAGTATATTGAAAGGATAGAGCAGGGGTCTCAAACTCAATTTACCTGGGGGCCTCAGGAGGCAAAGTTGGGGTAAGGCAGGGCCGCATAAGGGATTTCACAAAAATAAGTCCTCAGACGTCATTATGAACAGTTTTAATTATTTCTTCTGAACATGAATAGAACATTGAGTGAAGATTATGAACAGTTCTTCTGAACATGGCATCTATTGCCTATTCCTTGCTGCCAGAGACTTGACAGCACTTCTTCTCACAAATATGAACCATATTTGGCTTTAGAGAGGAAGCAGTTGAGACCCTCAATATGGCTTGAAGATGATCATCATTAAGTCTAGACCTGTACTCTGACTTATAAAAGTTTAATGTGAAGAATAACTTTTCACACAAATATGTGCTCCCCAAAAGGCACATGGTGTGCTTGAACATTCGGGAAAGCTCAGGGAAACTGGGGGCAATTCTCTCAAAAATTGCCCATGCATGTCTGCTTTTACACTAATCTCCTTGAACTTGGCTTTGAGATCAGAGTTGCATTGCAGGTCAATGAGCTCCATTTGAAGCACAGGAGGGGCCATCTTGCACATAAAGGAAAAGGGATCCTCAAAATTTTGAAAGTGGCTCTGTGTTTTTTTGAAGTCTGAAATCTGTGATGAAATTTCTTCTCTAGCTTAAAAATAGCATCAATATATTTCTCCAGCACTGAATGGTATGCCTGTATCCACAAGTTCCTTGCATGCTGGGGAAATGGCAAAGGTTTGTCTGAGAGAGCTGGGATTTTCATAACACAAGTTTTGTGGAGAATGCTCTCACGTTGTCATAGGCAGCACTGATAAAATGCCCCAGGCCTTGTAACATCTTGTTTAGTACATTCAGCTTATGTGTGATGTCAACAAGAAAAGCTAAGTCCATGAGCCATTTGTGATTACTCAACTCAGAAACAGCATTCCCATCGTTCTCCATGAAGGCTTTCACTTCTCTCAACTCAAAAAATCTTTTCAGGACATTTCCCCTGCTGAACCAACATACCTCGGTGAAATAGAGCACATCTCCATATTCTGGCTCCATTTCCTCTAAAAAAAAAATCACAGAACATCCTGTGCTTTAAACCTCTGGATCTGATTTGGTTGATGCATTTCACAGCAACAGACATCACATTGTCAACATGGCAGGCATTTACTGCAAAGGGCCTGCTGATGAATAATGCAGTGAAGAGCAATGGCCTACTCTATACGCTCCTCTTCAAGTTTTTTTTTTTTGAACGAGTGCCACCCGTCCATTTTTCCTCCCTGTCATTGATGGCTCTCCATCGGTTATTATTTCAACAAACCTCTTTCCATGGCAAACCTGCATTCTCAATGGCAATCACACAGATGCTGAAATATCTCATTAGCGGTGGTCTGGCCATGCCATTGGAATTATTGTGAGCAGCTCCTCTGTCAATTCAAAATTGCAATCAACACCATGGACATAAATTGTGAACTGTGCAGTGTCTGTTATATCTATGCCCTGGTCAAGAACAATTGAGTATGCATTAAAACATTTGGCTTTCTCACACAGTTGATGATAAATGTCACTTGACATGTCAGAAATGCTCTCTGCCACAGTGTTGGCAGAAAGGCTGATTTTGCTAAACTGACCTTTCTTTTCTGGACAGACAATACCTGCAGCCTGTAATATGCATTTTTTAACAAACTCTCCTTCTGTGAATGGTTTCCCTGCCTTAGCAATCATCTCACTAACCATGTAACTGCTTCGACTGATGCAACATTCTCTTTGGTTGCTTTCTTGAAGAAATCTTGTTGCCTCATTAGACATGCTTTAACACTGGCAACCCGCTCTCTCATTTCCTTCATATTTTGCACATTCCTCAGCATGTTTAGTTGAATAATGGCATTTCAAGTTGTATTCCTTGTGCACTGCAACTTTCTCTGAGCAAATAAGACATGCAGGGATGCCCCTGTGCTCAACAAAGAAATATGGCGTCTCCCACTTTTCCTGAAATTGTCTGTGCTCATCATCAATCTTTCTCTTCACTGCAGGCTTTGATGAAGTCATGATGAAGGTGTGAACAAAATCAATTCTGTAATAACTTTACCATCTCTCCCTTCTCTCCCTTAGGCCTCCGATAATGCAAGGGACAGAGGGCAGAAGCAAGCAGAAATGACGTCTGAGCCAGGCGCAAAGTATTCGCGATTATTTGCTTACAAATATTCACAATAAAAATCGCATAAGTAAGAAAAAATCGCAAAATATCGCATTAAACATTTGCATACTAAGCTCATCACTCTTTGTGGTGAGCTTCCTACAGGTGAGCTGGGAACTCTCCAGCTCTTTTCTCTTCTGTGTCCTGAAAATTATTATTGCAAGAATGTCTTTCATTTTTCTTTAAAACCATAGATGAGTGAGGCCATTCTGCAATTTTTCTCTTTCTCTCTGACTTATTTAACTCAGCCTAATAACTACATTTTGAACTGTCCTAATAATGAGAATGTATGAGGGAAATGGAAAGCCTGTTTTGAGTACAGGCAGGGGTCGGGTGGGGAGGAGGGAGATTTGGGACGTTGGTGATGGGAATACGTTGTACTGGTGATGGGTGGCGTTCTTTACATGACTGAAACCCAAACACAATCATGTATGTAATCAAGGTTTTTAAATTAAAAAAAATATATATATAAAGAAAATGAGCACTGAAGGAAACATCTAGATTGAATTAGAAATTTTCTTCTAATTATTTGTACTATATGATCCTTTTCAAAAATTATGGTTTATCATAAAATTCCAATAAAATATTTGCATGAAAATATTGAATATAATATAAAATTAAATCTGAAAACCAGTCTGCAGTTAATAAAAGTTTGCATGTAATACAATAAAAAAAAACCTTTGCATATACCAAACAGAACTACTCGGGGTATGCAAATATTTAATACGATTTTTTCTTACTAATGCGATTTTTATTGCAATTATTTATTAAGCGAATAATCGCAAATACTGCAATATTTGAAGGCCAGCCATGGGCCACAAAATGTTGTATGGAGGGCCGCAATGGCCCACGAGTCTCGAGTTTGAAACCCCTGGGATAGAGGAAATTGCCGCCGTATGACAAGCTATTTGATAATGGTTATGCCTATTAAAGAGATGTATCTAAAAGAAATATTCAAAGAAATTTATATGTCCCTCTTTTTTGAAAACGACAGGAAGGGGTAAGATCTGGGGTGCACCTTCAATGTGTGGTTTGGTTTTGAGCAGTCTAGGGAGGATGGCTCCAGCATTTCCCATAAAAGGAAATGTCCTCCAACAACAACTGAACAGGTCTTCTGGAAACATAATGAAAGACTCTATCCTAGGCCTTTATCCTAGGATCAGTGCAAAAACCAAGACCACCAACTATAGGAGACTGATTAAAACAACAGTGGATGGAACAGAACTTCTAGAACCAGTAAAGAAAGACTACATCATAGGCCTCAACTTTGACATATGCAGATACCAAAATCTCTAGAAACAGAGGTCTGATTTTATCATCCATGATGGAACAGAAGTGTTTTCCATACACCATAAAAAGGACCTAAGGGAAAGCAAATAACCATATATGGAGTCGGTAGATATTCCCATGACAGAATACTTCAAGACAGAGAAACCGTGTATCTATTAGGCCAAGGGAATTCCCTTTCTAATTTCCCCAATATTTACTGTGCCTATGCAGGAAAAAAACATAGCACAAAATAATTTGGTGGGTTTGTTATTGTTGTTGCTGTTTGTGTGTGTGTGTTTTGTTTTGTTTTTATTTCAGGACCGAGGTTAGTGCATGATGTTTGTCTTTATTGCTGTGGTGCGTTTTTGAATTTTTTGTTTCATTTTTTTTGTATTATTGATGTGTTTCTCTTCCTTTTTACCTTCTTTTCTCATTAATATTTATAGCCTTTAGAAGGACTCCACCCATTTTTGCTTGCTTGATTATTACCACCATTTTATTTATTTATTTTCTTTTTCTTTTCCTCAAACAGAACCACATATCTTGAACCAACTTGTTCCACCTTTCAATTTGAGGGGGAAACAATGGAGGGCACCAAGGACCAAACAGTTGTATGAATCACTAAGTAGTAATAAAAATGATTGAACTTAAATACCAAACCCAATCTAACGACAACAGAATTCGATACCCAATCTACAACAAGGTAGCCACAGAGGGGACCACTTATACTAGCAGCCCAGGGGGTAAGGGGAGGGGAATATAGGATGTATGCTGGGAACAGGGGTGGAGGGAGGACATCTTTTGGTGGTGGGAATTCCCCTAATCCAATGTCAATATGTACCTAAAATATTACTGTGAAAGATATGTAATCCACTTTGGTCAAAATAAAAAATTATTATAAAGGAAAAAAAAGGAAATGTCCTCAAGTGGGAAATTTCTCAGGAATCAAATCTGGTAGACAGCAAAAGTCCACGGTACAGGGAGGTGAAGGCAGAGGGATCACCAAGAGAAAATCAGTAGCAGCAGACTGTTGGTCTCTTTCTTACGCTGAGAATCTAGACCAGGGGTGGCGAACACGCAGCTCTCAAGCTGCATGCAGCTCCCGGCCAAAATGAATACAGACTCTTCGCCTCTTATCATTATTTTGTATACAAACTTTGCCAAGTTTGAATTTTGTTGTGCTTCTTCGGAGAAGGGACCTCTGAGGAGAGATCTCCGAGTGTGTAGTGCCGTCTCTCATCCCTTGGAAACAACTGCACGGGCCAGCAAGTGGGGGGACCCCGTGTGTCACATGTTGGGTGCATCTTGCCATTAGTTCTTAGTGTGGAGGACGCAAGCACACCCTCACCACTCACTGCAGGATTTTGATCCTCACTCAAAATGGCAAAATACAATATGTGTTTAATATATTATTGTTAAAATTATGTGCTTTTGTGTGAGTGTTTGTCTGTTTTGGCAGGTCACTGCGTGGTGTGGCTCTGTGACTCTCACAGTTTAAAATCTTGGCTCTTTCTCTCAAACTTGTTTGCCACCCCTGATCTAGACAATAATGTTTTAACTTTAGTTAAAATAACACAAAGGAAAGAATACTCATGACCACTTGTATATTTTTTCTTTCTATTTATTTTTTTTAATGGGATGGTGAGGAACTGAATTTGTGCTAATTTTAACTAGGATGGAATACTATCATTGACCCACAACCTTTGGCCCATGTTTCCAATTCTTTGTGTGTACACTCAGAAAAGGACTGCTGAATTATACCATAGTTCTGTGCGTACCAATTCAACTCTTTTCCACAATGGCTGTCCAGTTTATTTAACCACCAATGATGGAAGGAAATAAGGATTTCCCTATATCCTCAGCTAGGTCATTTGCATTGGGTGTGGCACTGGAATGCTGTAGCCCAGATAGAAAGAGATGAATGTGCTCTTTACTTCTGAAAATTCTACAAAGGAATCATCCAAGACTAGAATGAACCAGTATGGGTGATCATAATTTTCTTTTGGAGCTTTGTAGAGGAGTCAAACCATTTTTTGCCTGGGAAGATGACAGGTTTGGATGCTATTTTTCTATCTTAACCAATTTTTTTCCTTTAATACTAATGCCCATCTCCAAACTTTCCAATCCTCTCAGTAAATAAGTTCCAGTCCTCTGCTGTCCTCCTCATTGTATAGGGTTGTGTATCCAGACTGTCCTCCAGGAGACCAGGGCTTGCTTACACAATGGTGGTTAAAAAAGAGTTCTCAGGAGTGGCATCAAGATGCGGAAGCAGCTTGTGGGGAGACTTTGGCTCATCACTGGCTTCCCTGAGATTCCCAATTGATACAAGGTATCTGGTTCATGGTAAACTCAAAATCGAGATGCCATATGAACTGGCAATCCCTCTTTTAGGTATACATCCCTAGGACAGAAAAACATTCATCCAAAAGGATGTATGCATACTGCTATTCATTACAGAATTCAATGCAATAGCTAAGACTTAGAATCAACCTAGGTGTCCAACAACAAATGAGTGGTTCATGAAGATGTGGTACATCTGTACAATTGAATACTACATAACTATAAAGAATGATGCAATCATGCAAATTGCAGCAACATGGATGGAACTGGAAGATATAATGTTAAATGAAGTAAGTCAGAAGGATGATAAATATAGAATTATATCATTTATATGTAGTATTTAGAATAATTGCATGAAAAAATGCAATGGTCAATATGGGAGTTGTCACAAATACCCTTGACTCCAGAGTATAGCAAGAAGGAAAGAAACTGAATGGAAGAGGAGAAACTCAAATATGAAAGGATGGGGGCCAGGGGCCAAGTGGTCTCAGGTACATTGGTGGAGGAAAGAAAAGGGACAGAACCAAATATCCAAACCAAAGTCAACAACAATGGAATCAAGAGACTCAAACTCTAACAATCTAAACATAAAATGGGCCTGTTATACTGGCAGGCTGGGAGGTAAAGGGTGGTGTTTGGGATACACTATTGGAACATGGTGGAGAGAGGTTGACACTGGTGGTAGGATTGGCCATGATTCATTATACATCTTAAACCCAAATATGAAGGGCTTTCTAAATCACAATGGTTCTAATAAAATAAAATAAAATTTAAAAAACAAGTTCTCAGGATTGAAGTGATAGCATAGTAGTTAAGGTATTTGCCTTGCATGCAACTGACCAAGGTTTGATCCCTGGCATACCATATGGTCCCCCAAGCCTGCCGGGAGTAATTTCTGAGTGCAGAGCCAGGAGTAATCCCTTAGTGCTGCAAGTGTGCCCCCACTGAAAAAAGTTCTCAGACCTGAGAGAGTGATATCCATAACCTAAGTACATGCAGGCATAGGGAGACCTGAGTTTGGTCCCTGGCACCACAGATTCCCCAAGTAACCCCCAAAGATTGATCTAAGAATAGCCCTGGAGCACCATTTTGTGTGTATCCTAAAAAAATACACAAGCAACAACAAATAAATATTTCCCAAATGCTGTAAATATATGTATATTTAGGAAGAAAAATAGAAACAAGTTTTGATTTGTTCATAGTTTAGCATACTACGCTGTAATAATGAATGAATCCATAAATGTGATGCTATAAATAACAAAAAATAAGGTAAAGGTGAAAAAAAGAAAGTTTCAGTAGAATTTAATAAAAAGTTTAAAAACATGGTATGTGGAATTGTAGTTCACTAGCAAAGCATATGATTTGTATGGACAAGACATTGGGTTTAATTTCCTTCAGCATTACAAACAACCTTGCAGCATAGTTTTGTGGTACATAAACAAATTATTCTCAAGGGAAAGAGGAAGAACAATAAATGCAAAATCACTAGGCCTGGTCTACTGCTCACTTTTCTTTTCCATTCTGATGATCTTCCTTCCTAATTGTTCACTATTAAATACATAAAAACATTCAATAAGACAGTGAAAGATGGCTTTTACTATATTGTCATTGTAGAATATTATCAAAATAGTTATTAAAATATTTCAAATAATGAATTATATGATAAAGGAATGACAATAGACTAGATAATTCTTGCATATTGAGAATGTCCATAATTACAGACATTATTGTGCCCTTTTTCCTAATTTAACTAGAAAAGCATAAATAATGCTATTCTCTTCACTTGAATTATTATTTTTATAAAGGTAGAATCAGTGTTTTTATTTATTTGGGGAGGGGCTTGGACCACACCGGTTACGCTCAGGGATTACTCCTGTCTATGCACTCAGAAATCACTCCTGGCTTTGGGGGACCATATGGGATGCTGAGAATCAAACCCAGGTCCATCCTGGGTCAGCTGTGTGCAAGGCAAAAGCCCTACTGCTGTACTATCGCTCCAGGCACAAAGTCTGTTCTTAAAGAAAGCAAAATATACCAGTAAATCACCTAGCTACAAGAATTTATTTCTAATGATTTATTAGTTCAGTTCCTTTGATTTAAGACAAGCTAGTAGGTACCCAGGGAGAACACAAAGTAAAGAGATCAGGCCAGTACCATGAATGGAATACCTCTCTTCTGGGCCAAGCCATGAAATTCATCACCATAATTATGTACTGTCTGTCTGCACTGATCTCTGATCTAGTTGCCCATCTCTCTCTCTGAGGTTATGGAACATAAGGTAAGATTCACACCTGACACTGATGATAGCCAAGTCTAAGTACAGAGAGGACCCCCTAGTGGGTGCTGCCAACAGTGTACATATGGAGAAATCATCAGGGAAGCAGAAGGCAAGTTTAGTCAGGTCTGAACCACCTCAAAACTATACCTGTTGGAACCTAAGCAAAAAATAGGAATATGAATGCTAAAGTCACCTCTCTATACAGCAGGGACCAGGGAGAACTCTGAGGGCTAGAGGCTGCTCTGTGCAGGAGCCTCACTGGATCTTCAGTTCCTCATAGAAAGATGGGTCCTACTTCTGTTCTCATATTTGGTTAATTCATACTGTCCAGGGATAGGATGGGAAAGAAGCCTAACCTTCAAGCCACAAAAGAGGGGTTGAAAAGAGCAGCATTTGGGATTAGGGAAATTGTAAATAATATGGTGCACAGATCACCTACCATCTCACCACACACGCACACACACACACACACACACACACAAACACACACACATACACCATCTTTGGGCTCTATCTTGTCACTAGATTAAAAAAAGTGGCCCTTGACTGAGAAGATCTGCAGGATGGAGTAGACCAATGGGCTATAAAAGGTGAGGAGGAAGAAGAGGTAGAGAAAGCAACTGATTCTTGCTCATGGTGATGAAGCCCACCATCTCCAGTGCCAATGTATCCACACAGGCAAGCTCCAGCATTATGACAATATCACAGAAGTAATAATCCACCTCATTAGGGCCACAGTAGGACAGCTGGAAGGTGAGCACTATGAGAAAGATGATCTGGATGCTGCAAGATAGGGACATGCCTAGAACTAGCACAGCACACCCTGTGGCTCATGATGGACTAATGATGATGGAGAGAGAAGAGGGTAACAAATGGCAAGGAAGCAGTTGTAGGCCATGACATGTACAGAAAGCACTCAGTTCACCCTCAGAAAGTGAAGAAGAGCCCAGGTAAAGGAAGAGCTGGCACACATACCCTGGCCATTCCTAGGAGATAATGTGGTGCTGCAGATCAAACCAGCATTAGTCTCTTACAGAACTTGTACTATCTGTCGGAGCCCCTATAACTAGGGCCTATAACTATATAACTATAATATTCCCTTAATAGTATCTGAGACACTCACATAGTTTTCAAAGTTTTAGTGTTTTATATCTTGACCCTCAAAAATAAGTCTTTGTTGATTCCAAGGCTGGAAGATGGGGAAGAGACTACAGGTTTGATGGAGTTGCATCCATCTAGCGTTGTGACAGGAAAACCTTTACAACTGCCAGGAATCCATCAAAAACAGTTTAAGATGAGGAAATACACAACTGGTTATCATGCTCCAGGGGACAAGTGACCTTCAGACACAATTTTCCCCCCAGTTAGTTTCTTTAGGGCTCCCTTGACATCTTTATTTCTTAAAGTATAGACAGTAGGGTTCAGCATAGGGGTGACAACATTGCCAAAGATTTGCACGGGGGTGGCCAGCACCTCGCTGAGTGAAGGTTGAGTATAGATGAGTGCACAGGGCCCAAAAAACAGTGTAACTACAGCCAGGTGAGATGCACAGGTGGACGCTGCCTTGCGCCGCCCCTCAGCTGAGTTCATCCTGAGGATGGCCACCACAATGAGGATGTAGGATATTAGGATGAATAGGAAGCATGTCATGGCCAACAGGCTAATGTTGGTAAAACTCACGGTCTCAATGATGATGGTGTTGCCACAGGACAGTTGGACCACAGGGAAGATGTCACAGAAGTAATAGTCCACCAAGTTAGACCTGCAGTAGGGAAGCTGGAAGGTGAGTGTGGTGAGGATTGTGCCATGGAACGAGCTGCTAACCCAGGTGCCCGCTGCCAGCAGGCTGCACACTCGGCGATTCATGATGATGGTGTATCGCAGTGGGTGGCAGATGGCCGCAAATCTATCAAATGCCATGACTGTGTAGAGCAGACACTCAGTGCAGCCCAGGAAGTGGTAGAAGAAGACCTGGGCCATGCAGCCTCCCAGAGAAATGATGCGGTTCCCCTGAAGCAGATTGGCCAACATCTTGGGGGTGGTCACAGAGGAGAAGCCAATGTCCAGCACTGACAGATTGCACAGGAAGAAGTACATGGGAGTGTGAAGGCGGGAGTCTGACAGCACTGCCACAAGGATTAGCAGGTTTCCAGTCAGGGTGCAGATGTAGAAGATCAAGAACACCACAAAGAGCAGAACTTCCTGCCCCTGGGTGTTGGGAATACCCAAGAGTATGAACTCTGTGACTGATGTGTGGTTCTGTACAGCCATCCAGCTTCAGGTAAATCCTGTGAAGGGGGGAAATGCAGAGTGAATGACTTGAGGGCTGACATTTCTCCACTGGCTGCCAGTAGAGTCCCAAAGTTGGTTCTGTGAATGAAAGAAGAATGAGTATTCAGACTATGACTTCTGGAGGAGTAGACTTAGAATATGGGAGAAGAGACTGGAAGTAGGGAGACTATTTCAAGCTTATTTTCCCCTTTACCTTACTTCTGTTAAGTTTAGAAAATTCTAATTTTAAATATTATGTTTCTTGGGTCAACATTTTTATTTTTAAAATTACTTAACAAATATGTTATTTTAGGACTTCAAATTATCTCTTATTTTGGATCAGTTTTGGACATCGGTAGTTTTTAGAGAATAAGTTTGTTCTGACAATTTAAATTCATTGTAGTTTCTGTGCATAATTGGGGGCTGTCTTAATTGTTATAATTGACGGCTTTGGTTTTATTTCTAATACCAATACCTTACTTTTTTGTTGTTGTTTCTTCTCAGTTCTTGTTAAAGATCTATCCTTTATTGACCTTTAAAACAATTTTTGGTCAAAAATATTGAAGCAATAAATTTGTTGTTTTTCTGCTTTAAATTTAAAATACTTTTATGCTCTTAAATATTCTATTTGTTTTATTTTTTACTTGGATTGTGCTTATTATGCTGTTTTTTTAGATTCTTAGATTCTTTAGATTCTTAGATTACTAATTTGTGGATTTAAAAAGGAAGCTTTAAATCAGCAAATAGTTCATATTACTAATTTATCTTTGAAAAACATTATAATATTTTCAAAATCATTGGAAATTTTTGTCTCCTCTTTCCTGATGGACAGGAAGTACATTCATTTCCTGGTATTCAGAATTTATGAGGCATTTTCTGTTATTTGCATATATCCTTTTGTGACCAGAGATTGTGCTTTGTGTAAATTTAATTATATGGTAAAGGATAGTGATATTGCAGTGAAGTGAAGTGATAGTGCAATAGGCAGGGCACTTGCCTTACATTCTGCTAATTCATATTCAGTCCCTGGCACCATATATATTTCCCAAGTCCACCAGGAATGATTCTGGAGTGCAGAGCCAGGAGTAAACTTTGAGCACCATCAGATGTGGTCCAATAAATACAATTACAAAGAAAATAGAAAGAGGGCCATAAAACAAAATAACACATTGAACCTAATGCATAATAAATCTTAAATAATTAAAACTGAAAGGAACTAAAATATGATTCAAATCTTACATGAAGTAATGAAGTTCAAGAGAAGAAACTTTGCCAGTGTCTTAGATCCAAAATTTGAATCTAGGTCCGAGGGATGACCCAGAATATGAATCCAGTATTACTAATACTTGACCTCACTTTTAGCATTCCTGGATTTTCACACACAAATTGTTCTTGCATATTGAAAGATTCCCAACCTATTAACAAACAGTGAAGTAACTAACTGCTTCACAGACACACCCAAAGAAAAGATGTGGGACCCTGAAATGAACATGAGTAAGGTCATGTTAAACAAGCAAAGTTCTGTTTATTTTCCTGAAAGAAAATGTACAACTAGCGAAAAACAAATTACTAGTAGAAAGACACTTTCTTGAAGAGGAGAGAGACCAGTGGGGGAAAGATGGGAAATGCAAATACCAACAGCACAGTTGAGGCTTACAGGCTTCAGGGCAGGAGTGTTCTGGGCCACATCAAATGCAGTTTTGTCTCATCTGTCTGCTGCTGCTGCCACTGGGGGTGTTTTACTGGGTCACCTTCCTAAAGAAGAAGTCTCTAGACGGGCTTGTTCTCAGAAACTTGGGATTTATGAAGTTTCTAGTTTTTCTGCCTGTCAACTCTTCAGTTCCTGTGCAGATGAGCTTCCAGTCCAGACTCCATGGTGCTGGGGCCAGGCTGCAGGCACTGGCGCCTGCTCTGTGAGCAGACACAGAGGCTTAAAGGGAGTCGGAGGCCCTAAGGGACCCAAATCCTTGAAGTCTGCTCTGAGTCCCTAAGGTTCAGTAGCAGAAACATCACTTACTCATTAATTGTTTGGGAAACTGATACTCTTTACTTTCAAGAATAGGACCTAGCCAATTTGCTCCAGTACAAGATGATGAAACATTTCCCTAGACCCATGTGTAAGTGCTCTTTAGTCCCTAGAGAACATTAAATGTTCTCTAAGTATTAAGTATTGCTCCATGTGCAGAGCAATAGTGCTGCTTCCTAAGTTCATTATTAAAAGTCACAATTGTGAATGACTGATTCTTCTCTTATCTAACTAGAGTTTATGATTCCTTGCATGAGAAATTGAGTGTAAGAATTTGAATCATAATGTTTGGTTTAAATCTTATTCTCACAATGAGGTAACTTGTTCAGGAAAGAACAAGTTAACTTGAGGATCATACCACTTAGAAAACTGTGATAATAGCTTTCATAATTTTTTTATAGTTTAACACTTGTAATCATATAATATCAGACAGTTCTTGTTATTTTCTTCCTTTCTTTTTTATAATAATTTTTATTTTGACCAAAGTGCATTACATATCAATTTCAAATTCATCATGTGTATGTGAGGCGAGGCTCTGTGTATATGAAGTTCTGTGTATAAAGTAGTTTTTTTGTTTATTTGTTTGTTTGTTTTGGTTTTAAGGCCACACCCAGCGGTGCTCAGGAGTTATTCCTGGCTGTCTGCTCAGAAATAGCTCCTGGCAGGCACGGGGGACCATATGGGACACCGGGATTAGAACCAACCACCTTAGGTTCTGGACCAGCTGCTTGCAAGGCAAACACCGCTGTCCTATCTCTCCAGGCCTGTATAAAGTAGTTTTAAGGCATATGTCTGTAGGAAAAGTTCAATTGATGATTTTTCTTAACTAAATACTAATGCTGCTACAATGCCTAGTGTTGTCCTGTAAACAAAATTTAGAATCTCTTGTGAAGAGACTATTGGCATCTTTATTTTTATTTGCATTTAAATTTTTATTTTATTCAAAAGGTTTATTGAGCTAGCATTCATGACCCAATTGTAAGGCTGTAACTCTATTATGTACAACTTTATCTGTGAAAAACACTGTATTATGAACAACCTTGTAACCATGAAATTGATCCTTTTAATACATATAAGTCAGTGTCTTTAAGGATATTTTTAGTTTTGCAGATGATTACAGTTTTCCATTTCCATTCCATTTTCTATCCCGGAAAGGATTCCTCAGTCCACTTATAGTCATTGATTCCATTATCAGCCCTAGAAGTCTTTTAGGCATCCAGAAATTTTCTGTCCTTATGTGTTTATGATCAATAGACAAATCATATCAATAGAATTATACACTGTTTAGCCCTTTCTATTTTCTTGTTGTAGCTTCACATAACATTTTCAAGGTTTACATACATTGTTGTAGTTATCAGGATTTTTTTTTCTTTTTGATTTAAAGTCAACTGTATGGATCCACCATCTTCAGCTTATACACTCTTTTAGTTTATGAAATTATGGGTTATGTTCACACCTAATAATTATTAACAATGTCACTATAAAATTCTGCACAACTTTTGTGGAATATACTTTAAGTGTATATATATATATATATACATATATATGTATATATATAAAACCAGAGGTAAAATGCTGTATCTGTGATAGAAAAAATATTCAAGCAACTTATATATATATATATATATATATATATATATATATATATATTTCTTTCTTTCTTTTAGTTTTGGTGGAATAGTAGGGGCTGAATTTGTGACCTGACACCTGCTAGACAGGAGTTCTACCCATTGACCCAAACCTTGCAATTTTAATTCTTTTGATAGTACACTCAGAAAACAAATTGCTATATTATATGATAATTCTGTGTTCAACATTTTGAGAATTTTCTTCACATTTATTTAAATCACACTGGCTATCTATTTTATACCAGCAGTTTTATACCTCTTCAGCAATAGTTGTTATTTTATTATGGCTGACTTATGTGCTTGTTACATGTATCTCATTGTGCTCTGGTCTAGCATCTCCATAGTGACTAAGGATGTTGAGCTTCTTCTTATGTGCTCATTGGCTATTCTCAGTTTTGTTTTGAGCCACACCAGACTATGCTCAGGGCTTACTAATGGCTTCATGCTCAAGAATCATTCTTGGTAGTTCTTGAGGGACCATAGGTGGTGATGTTGATTGAACCCTGGCCACATGCTATGCAAGAACCATTTCCATTATACTTATTCTAGTACCTTCTGTCCTAAAAAAAACCCACCATCAACAACCAATAAATTCAAGTGAACATACAAATAAAAGAGCAGAACTCGTTTTGATATATCCAAACTGCAGAATACAAGCTTTAACAGTAATACATTTATTTGAGGCACATGATACTATAAATAACTAAAATGGACATAAAAATAGAAAAGAAAATTTCAATAGACTTTAATTAAAAGTTCAAAAACTCAACTCAGTGGTTTAACATTGCTTTGCATGTACAAGACATTGGGTTTAATTCCCTGCGCCTTTACAGACAACCTTGCAGCATAATGCTCAGGGACATAAACATAAACAAATGTTTAAAGGAAAGGGGAAACAAAACAGCACAAAATAAAGACCATGGTGTCTTTGAAAGGAAGGAATGGTATAAGAACTTGCCTACTGCTCATCTCTCTTTTCTTTCCTGTTTATTGCATATGATGTTCACTCTTTTTAGTATCAGTAATGTCACTTTTAATTGCTTATTATTAAACAGTGAAAAATATCCATCAAGACAAGTAGCTTTTTTGTACTGTCATTATAGAATATTATCAAAACAGGTATTTAAAATTGGAAAACACACCCACTCTGCTGGTCTGTACTCAAGAATCACTCCTGGTATGCTTGCCTGACCTTCTCAGAACCCTGCGTCCTTCTGCTATCTCAGGAAGAGACACGGTCTTCTGCATAGTCAAGACTTTAGCTATAGGAGAACCCTATGAATATTGGCCTGTGTTCTTCTTCTTGTGTGGGTATCCCCTCAGTGATGGCCCATGACAAAGACATCCCCTGAGGAAAAGTTCTGCCTCTCCCCTACATCATTTTACTCCTTCAAAAGTTAAAGCTTGAGAATCATTTTACTTCTCTCTGTAAAATATCATTTAGTGATGCTTCATCTGGAAAACAAGAACAAAAGACCAACAAAAACTCTTTAACTTCTAGTTCCTCTTTGGGGAGTGCTCTTCCTGGCCCCAGAAACATGTGCTCCCCATTTTTAGCTTTTTTTCTTTCTGGATCCTAGTTTCTATTGATTAGAGGATTGTGCCCATAGGTTTTGCTGTGATGACAAGAGGATGGAGTTCAAATATCACCGCCTGTATGGATAGAGTCTAGACCCACTCAGGGAAGGTGGATTCAGGTCCTGCATCTGCTGACTGTCCTGTGCTCCCATGGAAACCCAAGGATTGTATGGGAAAGCACTCCAAAGTATTTACACAGAGGGCCAAGTTTGGGATTTAGGAGATTGAAAATTATATGAAGTGTTTCTCACTCCCTTGCTTCAGCTTATTGCTTACTAGATACAAGAGAGAAGACTCTGAAAGCTGTGAAAGGCTGATGCTAGATGATATGCACAATCTTCATACACACAATCCTGTACCACTGAGAAACCCTGGGGTCTGGCAGGTTCTGAATCTAAGAAGTAGAGAGTTTCTCTTTCTGTCACCCACTTCACTCTGTGTATCACTTCTCAACCGCTGCATAGCAGATAGATGTCTTCTCAGAGGGTTCCCCAAGCAGGCTGGTTATCAGGGACTTTAGTCATGAACTGCCCATTTTCATTCTTGGCCTGTTTTAACCCCAGCCATTGAGAATGAGAAGAGTGAGGACCAAGAAAAACTGGAGTCAACAGAAAACCAGGCTTGGCCAGATCAAGCAGAGCTGGCCTGGCCCTGGCACACAGAGCTGAGTAGGACATCTAGGACCTGCCTGGAACCTCTATAATCTCCTCAAAGGGCTGCATTGGGCATCCAGGGCCATCTCTTTAACCTTGGCTCAGGCAGTGCCTACAAGAGCTCAAACTAGCATCAGTGCTGTCTCAGACACTTTCAGGTCCCCTTCAGATCCTCTTTACATAACTTCCTTAGAAGCCTTAGAACTGCACCTGACCTTAAAGAAATTCCTCATCACATCCACTTTCCTCTCATTAACCTTCATCCTTAGTTCCCACATGGTGCACAGAGATCATCAGCCTCACCCTGGTGCTTTCTGGAAGAACAGTGGGGAGTGACATCAAAAGGTCTGACATCCTCCCTTGTGCAACAAAAGGACCAGTGTTTCCCTCCCCCTACACACTCTCAGGAAAGAAGCCCATCTTCTGTAGTACCTTCCTCAGGGATGATTTCACTTCCTTATTCCGGAGACTGTAAATGAGGGGGTTCAGCATGGGGGTGACCAGGTTATTCAGAACCTGAACAGTTGCATTGAGCCAGGGGTTGGGGGTGGGCTGCAGGTAGATAAGGACCACTGGCACATAGAAGAGCAGAATGGCCGTGAGGTGGGCACTGCAGGTGGAGAATGCCCGGCGGCGGCCCTCGGCTGAGCGGATCTGCAGGATGGAGTAGACAATGCGGCTGTAAGAGGTGAGGATGAGGAGGAAGCAGCTGAGGGGCATGAGGCCCACGGCAATGAAGCCCACCATCTCCAGTGCCGATGTGTCTGCACAGGCCAGCTTCAGCATCACGGGGATGTCACAGAAGTAATAGTCCACCTCGTTGGGGCCACAGTAGGGCAGCTGGAAAGTGAGTGCTGTAAGAAAGATGGCCTGGACACAGCCAAACAGGGATGTGCCCAGAGCTAGTATAGCACATGCTCTGTGGCTCATGATGACAGAGTAGCGCAGGGGGTAACATATGGCAACAAAGCGGTCATAGGCCATGACTGTGTACAGAAAGCACTCAGTACAGCCTAGAAAGTGATAGAAAAAGAGCTGACATACACAGCCTATGTAGGAGATGGCCCGGCTATTCCCGGAGAGGTAGAAGAGCATCTTGGGGGAGCTCACTGAAGGGAAAAAGATGTCAAAGATGGACAGTTTGCACAGGAAGAAGTACATGGGGGTGTGGAGCCTTGGAGAGGAAACAATAGCCAGGAGAATGAGCAGATTTCCCATAAGAGTGAAGATGTAGAAGGCCAGGAACAGGGCAAAGAGCATGGTCTGCAGGTCTTCGGTGTGGGGGATGCCCAGCAGGATGAACTCCGTAACCACCGAGCGATTCCTCATGGTTGAAAGTCAGACACACAGGATACCCAAAACCAAGCTCTAGGATCAAGTTCTTTGTTGCCAAACACAGGCTGTGTTTTCAATAACCACCGTCATCAACAACCATGGCTCACCAATGCTCTCTCAAAGCCCTGTGTGAGGAGAAATGCCTGAGTCTGAGCTCAATCTAGCCTGCCTGTGCTCAGTCTAGAAGGACTCTCTCTAGGGTTCATGGTTATTCTCTATGGTAGGTATTTTTGAACATTTTAAATTACTTAGTGAGATTCTGCAATGGACAATATTGCTAAAGATGGTTTAACATGCATATAATTCCCACAACACACTTCTGGTTACATTCAGTATGCCCAACTCCCTTCCCCGACCCCAGAGTTCCTCCTTTACAACCCCCCACATCCAAATCCATTGGGTGGATCAGTTCTCCTCTTGTGTTGCTCCTGGCCCTCTGTTGCTACCTTGCTATCTATCTTTCTTCTTTTGACTTCACTCAAAACCTTAGGATAGAAGTTCAGGGGAACATTCAAGAGTTCAGGGGTACATCAATAAAGTCAGAAACACTTAAGCTGCCTCCAAGACAAGGGACAATCTGAGGAGAAATCTGGTGTCAGCTGATTCTGGTGGTTATGTTGGCCTTACCTACAGTCTCTGAGCAATACAGAAGAAGTGACTTGGTCAGCAAAGGCTCCCGGAGGGTTCTGGTCCTTACCTGGGACCAGGAGGCACGATCATGGGTCTTTTGCTCCTGTCTGACTTGAAGTTCATCTCAAGATGTCAAAAGCACAGTGGCCAGGACTAGGACATTTCCTGAGACACTCACATGTTCCCAACCCTGATCACAAAGCCAGTAGTTCCTGGGAGCTCACAGTTATCACATCATTGTTGGAGCAGAGCACTATGTGCCCCAGACAGAGGGGCTCTGCCCTTCTATTTGTAGGAAAAGAGGCATTTGGGGGGGGGTTGTGAGGCTTGTGCACATCCCCAACCTTGAAACTTATTTCATATTTGCTCCTGCCCTTGTGGGAGCCAGGGGAGCAATTATTGTGCCAACCTGACTCTCCTCTTGGGAAGAAACACAGGAAAGGAGTAATCTGGGGAGGTGTTCCTAAGCTGGGTTCCTCATGGCTCCCCAATGAGCCCCCAATATACTCCTAGGGGGCCAATCAGTAAGATGAGTTGCAGGTGCACAGGAAGGAGAAGGGGCTAAAGTCAGAGAAAGGCAGAATGGCTCTATACCTACCAAGTGGCACAGAAAACACAGCCCCTCCGAGTCTTCATTATCTGTGATGCTCCTGTATATACATTTTGGCTGGTGGGGGAGTGATGATAGGTGGTTGAGAAATTGCCAAGAAAACTCTCATTGTTATTTGAGTAACTGGACAGTTCAAGGCTAGGACCCAAAAATGCAGTGCTCAGGGAACTGTATGGTCTTCCTGGTTGCTGAATTCCCCATTCTAGTGTCTCCCATTTTTGGTTGTTTTTCATACCTGCTACTCTTTGCTAATGAAATCATTGTTCTTGATGCTTTGAAACAATTCATAGAATGGCAATGACAGTAGACTCACCTCTAGGAGATATGACACTCCAGATATACCTGGCTATAATTTGTTTTGCTTCTGTTTTCTGTGTCCCTCTTTGGTATTCAGGAAGGGAATTATTTATATTATGGGCACAGATTGACAGTTCTACATGAAAGGACTGTGAACAGTCCCCAAAAACTTCAAGGACAACTAGCTAAAATCTGATTGACTTACACCCTATCTCTCAGTCACACTCCTGGTCATAACCAACTGTGTTTTGTTTATTTGGGGTGTGGGGCCATACCTGACAATGTTCAGGGCTCAAGGGTTTCTCCTGGTTCCATGCTCAAAAATTACTTCTGGCAGTCTTGGAGGACCATATGGGATGCTGGAGGTCAAACCAGAGTCGGCTCTGTGCAAGGCAAATGTCCTCCCCACTGTGCTATTATTCTGGTGCTATAAGATATTATTTTTTAAACACTAACTCTTTGCCTAATAATATTATGGTACCTATGTGATTTAATCCTTTTAAAATCTATGTGCATGCTAATAAATAGTTTACAACTATTAGGGCATAGACTTATAGTTTTTGTGAATTTTTTTTGAGTTTCACTCAATAATTTAGAGAGGGAGAAAACTGCTTTTAAAAACGAGACAAGACGAGGCCAGAGAGATAGAGCAGTGGACAGAGGCTTGCCTTGCATACAGCTGACCTGGATTCAATCCTTGGCATCCTATTTAGTTCTCTGAGCACCATAAGGGGTGATTCCTGAGTGTAGAGGCAAGAATAACCTCTGAACATCACTTAGTATGTGGCCCCAAAACCAAAAAAGATACATGTAAATAAGAGAAACCAAAAATATACAGGAAATTAGTTACATAATCTTACTCTTTTTTTTTTTCCTCTGTTAATAATATAGAAAATAGGACCAGGATGATAGTATACTTGAGAGTAGGTCACTTGCCTGGCATGTGATTGACTGAGATGTTATCTCAAGCATCTCATATGGTCCCCTGAACCCTGCTAGGAGTGATCCCTAAGGACTACTGGATATGGTCCAAAAAAATTCTAGGAAAACATATTTAAGAAAAATGTTTAGGCTATTGATTTTTTCACTTGTTAATAGTATTTTTCAATAACCATAAAAGTTTTAGTAGTTACAAGAGTTGTGGAGTGAGTCTTTTATCAGTTCATTGTAATTGCTTATTTACCCATTAGTCTTTAAAGTGGATTGTGAGCTCTGTAAAGACAGATGGTAACTCACTTGCTTTATATATTCTTGTATATTCTTAATATTCTTACTACATAGCAGAGCTTTTGTTTTATTTTTGGACCGCACCCTGGCAGTTCTTAGGATTTACTCCTGGTGAGCACAGGGGACCATGTCATTGATTAAACCTGGGTCACACACATTCAAGGCAAGTGTCCTCCTCACTGTACTATGGCTCCTGTCCCAGCAGAATTGCTTTTACTATTAAGGTGGCATAGGTTGTGAGGTGAGTGGAGGAAGACATGTCTTCATGATTAATGTGCTTGTTCTTCAGACCTGGCTATTGCTTTTGTTCTTCAGGTACTTGCTGACCCAGAGTCTCAAAGAATAAATCAATTTTTTTTACATCTTCCTCTTGACTTGGATAAATACACAGGGTAGGGCAGCACAAAGAGTCCATCTAGTCCAGCTCAAGATCAGTTTAGCTGAAATCCTAGAGACCCTAATTACTTCCCTGAAAATTGGAATTGGCCTTATTTGATCCTGAAAAGAAGACCTTGGTTCAAAGAGCCAGAGCCTTCTGTGTTACAGTGGTAGGAATTGATTCTCACTGACATCTACTTTGGACTCTATTGGTACCCATTTGTAAGTACTCACAGAAATACATGCCAGTGAGCACAACTTATGTTGATAAACAAAATGGCAGGCAAAGAGGGACATTGAAAGAACCCTTCGGATGTATCCTTTGGCTGTTTGTTCTGCCCACATGGAAAACCAAGTTGGGATCAGAAGGTTTGCTCTCAAGTTTAACTAGACTCGAGACTGCTTCTTTAGCATATGTACATTCCCATTGTCCTTTTCTCCTGTGCTCAAGCATTTTATAACAACTCACTGAATATTTTTAACCTTTGATTGTTTCAGCTGGGGGCCCACTTAGGGAGCATGGATGTTAATAAATTAATCATTGTATGAAAGCTTTACACATGTTGGCATCAAGTGATTAATAAAGAAGCTTCAAGAGACACTGTCCTTGTAGACAGGAAGGATGGACCATTCATTCTTGTCTTTGCTCCAAGAGCCCCAGTTTTCATTGATTTTTTCCCCTAAGACTTTATTTATATGTTAAAGATGCAGCACTTTGGTCTCTGGTGCTCTAGGAGAAAGATATAGTAATGTGAAATATTCTTTACTTAAAGAGAACATGAGGCTCATTTACCTTGGAAGAGACAAAGAGATAGATAATGGAGAGAACTTTGGTTTCTCTAGTGCTTGCAGCTTCTTAGTGTAGTGCCTCTAGATAGAACCATAAGCTCCCAGAACTCCTTCTTTTCCGATTGGTCCCCTTGGTCACCCCACAAACTCCTGAAAATTCTCCCCATCTTTTTAAAAACATGTCTCTGATCTTCCTAGGAACCGCATGCCCTTCTAGAACCATCTCTCACTTGTCTTTTGTATGATGTCCATGTTCTAGTGTGGGATTACAGGATTTGTCTGTTTCTACCTCAGTCTGTATATGCATTGTTACTCATTGGATGGAATTATCTTTTAATGTAGCACCTTGGATGGTCCCATCTTCCAGGTGTGATGTTTTCCCTCAGATAGAATGTTTGATTGGAAAGAAATAAATCTCTTTCCCTTTAGTTTCTGGAGCTCCAGGATGCAGCTTAGAGTGTTGGCCAGCTGATGAAGTGTATGGTAATGTGGAGAACTCTTCCAAAACCTTTACTCATTACATACATATGTATGTGAATTATTTTCCAGACCATCTTCTGACTCCAGACCCACGTTTAACCAGTGTTCCGGGGTTGGAACTTGAGTACTTAATTCAATAATCTAGGAGAGAGAAATGGGAGACTGAAGTGTGGAATCCATCTCTAAACACCTAACAGCACATGGGTTAACTGTCCTGTCATCGTGTGTCCATGTATCAGTAAAAAGACAACCAGGGTCATCCATTGTTATTTCTTTATTTTTTTTAGTAAAATATTAAAACCAGAAGAATTTTCTTGTGCAGGGAGGGGTCTGGAAAAATTAGGAGATTAGGCCCCAGATGGGGCCTAAGACCCACAGGAAGTGAATTCACCCTGGTCACTTAGTGTGACCTTTGTCCTTTGTCACTTAGTGTTTCTTAGCTGGGGCCACACATAACTATCACACAAAAGGGGCCCACATCATACAAAATGGAAGGAAGAAGGAGATAAATAATAAAAATTAAAAAAGAGTCACAGCTGTAAAGGGGAAAGCCTGGAGCTGAACTATACATGCTGAGAAGCTGTTCCTGAGTTTTCCACAATCACAGACCCAGGAGTCACCCTGTCCAAGGCCACACAGAAAACAGACTTTCTTGTCAGGCTGCTAAGGCCTGGGGATGAAACAAAGGTCTCCGCTACTCTCCTACCCCCCATTTTCTGCTTATTTGGAACTTCCCTCTGAGTGTTGGTGTCTCTGCATTCAGCACTTGAAGGAATTTGGTCCATGAGCAAGAGTGAAGTCTCAGGGAACTGCAGAGCCCGTCCTTGCCAGCAAGTGGCAGTGCTGGGTTGCAGCCAGAAACCAGGAGGGTCAGCTGGTTACTGGATTTGTGGGTCTGCTGCCAGAACCAGATGCCCAGGGCAGGTTTTCTAGATGCTTCTGATGCGTCCTGGTGTAATAGATCTCATATGGACACTTGTGGGGGTTCTCAGTGGGTTCTCAGAGTTCTACCTCTCCTCACACCTCACAATCCTCACCCAGAATTTATCCTGCACTGAATAAGGTGGCTAGGGTTGGGCTCCGAGGGGAGACACTCTCCCGTTCCATCACTGGGGAAGGCAGTGCCAGATCATTCCAGAAAAATAACACTTCCACTCAGAAAATTGTTTTATTAGAAGCTCAGGCATCAGGATATTGGTTAGTGGTGGATTCTTGCTGTTCATGCGCTTAATTCTTCTTCCCCTTTGCCTGGGCAAGTGGAGATACCCATGAGGCCTTCAGGCCCCAATGGGTCAGTGAGTAGAGGGCTTAGTGGCTGATGTTTCATATTCTGATCTTTAAAGCACCTGATGCTTTGGGGACTCTTGGCTTTATATTGTGACAAGAAAGCCAAGCGGCACCATAGGCTTCAGTGGTATCTCCCAATTGTGCTCTTTCAACATTCAGTTCAGATAGGAATTATTACTCATCACCTGGCAGCTCCAGAGACTGGATCCAGATTCAAACAGGTCTCAGCTGTGGCTATTTGAGCACAGTGATGCAGCAAGTCAGAAGAATTTCACAAACAGAGCCAAGATCCTGGCAAATGCCACCCTAAAATCCCGTGCCATCTCTACATCTGGAAGTAGATCATTGTGCTTAAGAATGAGTCTCCTTTGGTTCCTGTCTGGGGGACCAGGTGGTGCCTCTTACCAGGCTGGCCAACAGTTTTTATCTGAAGTCCCAGAAACCCATTGGCTCCTTTGAGACCTGCTGGTGGAATCAAAGCCAGGTAGATCTTAAGAAGACTCAGAGGTGCCCTGCAGATGAGCTCCTTGTGTGTGATCAGACAGGAGAGCTGGAGAATGCCCTAGATCAAACTTGAGTCCCAAGTTTGTATTCAGGTCACTCCTGCAGACACAGCTTTGAACCTGTTTCCATTCTGTTGCCACCCAAATGCAGGTACAAGTAGGAAGGAGAGACACCAAACCTCACTCAGAAAATCTGCCTGTGCAGAAGATGACAGAGAAAGTCCAGCCTTCACCTGCATGTCACAGCGAGAAGCCACATTTTCCCTTTGAGGCCTCTACATCACAGAAAGAGGGCTTGGCTGTCCTGTGCTCCCCAGAAGGAACTCACAGAGAGTCTAGGGAAGAGAAATAGATGGAGGGAGGAGCTTTGAGTTCAGAAGGGATCAACTGCGCCCCCACTTTTAGGTCTTGTGCGGGAAAGTTGCTCTGGGTTATGCAACTCTCCTTTCCTCTATTGTGCCAAGGCTTTGGGTCAGTCGGTCAGTGTGCTGCACACTGCTGCATGCTTGCTTTCAGAGCTGGGTGAGGCCTTTCTAAGTTTCTCAAAAGAGTGACTGTCTTTTTAAAATTTTAACTACATCCATAGACAATAGAGATGAGGATCAAGAAGACCGGTCCATGGTAGGAGGCTTGCCACAAAGAGTAGTGAATGCAGTAAGGATACTGAATAGTTCACTGTGACAGTAATAGTTGGAACTGATCACTGGACAAAACTAGGTGCTGAAAGGGTATAAAGTGACATACATGTAACCATATTGGAAATCACAGTGTCTTAGAGGGGCAGAAGCTTCCATTAATGACAAGAATCCCAGATGGGAGCTGGCAAGGAGATTGAGTGAGGCATAGAAGGCCCAAGAAGTGGTAACAGGTTGGTATGATGAACATGGATGTTGGTTTATTTTTTTAAGAGACAAGTGTGTGACCAAACAATTTGTACAGATGTCTCAAATTTGACTCTTTCTTCAAGCTCCAAAATTGTACTTGCATGGGTGGAAGAAATAGTGCAGTAGGTTGAGTAATAGTGAACCGCCACTGACACAAGTTCGATCCCCAACATTCTGTATGGTCTCTTGATTTCCACCATGTGTGATTTCAGAGTATAGAGTCAGGTGACTCTGAGCACTGTCAGGTGTGACCCCCAAACAAAAAAACCTTAAAATATGACTTTCAAGTGTTTGTAAACTCTCCTAAAACCCTAGCATCTTCTCTTGTATGTTTAGGAGCTCTGGTCTCATTGTTGGAGGAAGTTGTGTGCAGCCAAATATTAACTGTGCACGTGGACCTGAATGTGGTGGATTCCAGAGACATCTCTCACTACACATCCATGTGATTGTCACACAGAGCCATGATCTTTCTTTTGGTCCTACCATGAGTCTGGGCTGTTCCATTCTTCTTGATTCTCCTGTATCCTTGCTCTGTCAGCATCTTGGAGCTGCAGGCTCCGTTGAGACCCACACTGCTTTTATCTCAATTAAGTAGCACTTCTGGAGCTCCTTCACACTGTCAGGATAAGAAACGAGCCCCCTAATGCACACAGAGTGCTGCCATTTTTTTTTCATTGAAAATATTTGTTTCTGATGTTCTTGATTTTCACTGATTTGGGGTAGCAATTTGGAGTGAAAATATTCTGTAATTGTGGCCTGGTCCCAGTGAAAGCATTCGGCCTCAATTGACCTGCTCTGACAGATAGACTGCTCTGCTTCACTTTGCAAGGGGTGATTGCTTAGATGGGATTACTCTTCTTTGCATTCACAAACGCCAAATCATTGTTTATAGCATATATGTTCCTATATAAGACATGCAGATTTGTGTGTTCATATACACATATGTCCTTGAAATGGGGATCCTGCTTCACCTTCTGTGTTTTAGTTAATTAAGAACAGAAAGGAAATGGTGAATGTAATAAGGCAGCCTCTTTTTATACACTTTTATGAACATTTAAAAACATTTTAATGTAATTACTGATAAAGGAAAAGATCAACATCGTGAATAGCTCTTGAGATGAACTGAATAGTTTCCTTGGCCCAGTAGTGATAATGGCAAGATTTAAATAATAAAAATATGTGAAAAATTCTTCAGTGAATAAAACATATACAATACATGCTTTTCATGTTTACAAGTATGTAATTGTACCCTTATGAAATATGCAGGAGGTTGTGTATAACCCCATGAGTAGAGTTAGGGCAGATGCAGACCCTGGAGAGCTCTGCATATTTGTGGGGAGCTCTTCAGTTTCTCAGGGGGTCTGTGCAAGATAATAGGCATGTTAGAGTGAAAAGGAAGGCCAGGTTCTCACCAGCAATAGCCCAGCAGCACTAGCTTCTCCTTCTCTTCGAGACTCTCCATCTGTTCACTTCAACATCTTTCTACTTAAAGTCACATTTCTGGATTGTCTGATAGCATACAATATGATCTGAAGCTAATCCTAATGAATTTGATTTTTTTCCCTAAACCTTTTGGTATCTTTATAATTTATATACTGATGCAGATTTTTATATGTTTACCTAGTAATTTCACTTAACTTTTTTATTATAACCATGCTTTAACAACTTATTCATAATATAGTTGGTTTAGGCATTTAATGTTCAAACATTAGTCTTCCCACTATCATGGTTTTCCCTTCCCCTGAATCCTCAGTCCCACATCAACCACTTCAGCCTGCCTGCCCTCTTACAGGCACAATCAGATTTACTTTATATTGTTTGTTACAACACAAAGGCAAATGGAATTATCTAAGCGTAGATCAACAAAGGTCAATTTGAAATGTTTGTTCTATCCATGATATTACTAAAGTTAGTGTCTGAGGATCTAGGCTGTGGTTGGTGTTAACTGACCATTTAGGCTCACTGAGCTTTGTAGATTTTATGAAGCATTCCCAATCAGACTTTCTGTGACATTGCTGGGCTGAGACTTCTATGAAACTTTGAGAACCCCAAGGATCAGCCCAGGATCTATAGCTCTGAAACAAATTTGGCTTGGAAGTTGGATATGGTAATTTAGACCATTTATATCAGAGGGTATAGGGTATGGTACTGGTCTGCTGTGGTTTCTTGCAGCAAAATGAAACAAAAATCAGAATGATCAAAAAATCGGAATGATTAGATCAGATTCATTATTTTCTTTTGGAGTGTGGTAGAGGATCTGGACCATTTTTCTGCTAGGAATTATAATTTCAATTTTAAATATGAGAATAACCTTTTTCTTTAGTACATGGATGCATTTCAATGCTACTTGTCATATGGAATACAATTTAATTTTTCTAAATAAATTGTTTATCTTTTAACACAAAATACATCATTATATTATAGCCAAGAATTTATATTATTCATACTAACTGCAGAGATTAACGTTTCCATACTACATTTCACTTCTTTTGACTTTTTATAGGATTATAATGGTTTATTTATCAGGATATTTTTAAATATATTTCTTTTATATAATTATTTATTTATAATTTATAATAATAAATTATGATGATTTGTGTTAGACATAAAATCAGAAAAAAATGTAAATAATTACAAAGTCTATCATCTATAATCTAATTGGGAAATTTTTTATTGTTGATTTATAATAATCAGCCAAGTTTTGCGTAGTTTGGTCCAATATATCTTTGGGTGGGGTAAGTAACATCTAAATTGTATTTGTCTTAGGTAATTTTCCACATCTTTGGAAGCTAGATCCTATTCTTGAAGCAAACACCTATGATTACAAATTAGTATTTATACAGCAAATGCATATTAGCATCACCCTAAAATTTTGAGAGTAATTGACATAGAAGTGTGAAAAAGTTTAAAAATTGTTTCTGGATTGGTTAAGTTTAAGGCCACAGGTTGTCTTATCATGTAAAACCACCACAAATGTCAGAACATATGGGTGTGGGTTGGATGTTTGCGCCTGACACAGGGCAGCTGCAGGATTGTTGGTGTCAGAACAGTTTGCAGAATGTGTGGTTTTTCATTGACATCCATAGCTATGTTGGGTTCCCCATTTCTTGGTGACGCTGAGCTTTGGTTGGTCAGAAGTGTCACAGTGTTGAGCACCCAGCTGTCATTATAGCTCACTTGGTTATTAGCATTTGGTATTAGCCTTGAACACTGCCCACCACATCCAAAGAAGACAGTCAAGGGATTCAGGACTCTCCTGGGACTGACCCCTGGGCTACCTGATTATCCATTGGACCATCTCTTTTCCAGTTTCCTTGAGATCCAAGTTATTTACTAGCTTTTCCCACTCAGGTCTGCAACCAGAAATGCTCACATCAACTCTTCTTTCCAATCTGTACTTGAGTTAAAACCAAACTTTGTTAGAAAAACAGAAAACTATGGTGATAAGTCACCAGCCTTCAGGAATAACAGTTCTTTGCTGAGCATTTTGACTACATTCTATAAATAAAAGATAAAATCTGTGAAGGCTTAAAGACTGAAAAGGAAACTCCTATTGCTAGGGACACTGGGTGTGCGAAGCTACAGCATCTCTCAAAGCCCCCCATCTGCAGGTCTTCCCCTGCTTGCTCAGGCTCAGAGCCCAGAATCTGTGGGGGCTTCAGGGGCTGTTGGGAACTGAAATGTTCTTCATGTCTTTCAGGAAGCAGTTATGGCCCCTCTGCCCTCCTTGGATACCCACTGGACAGAGACATTTCCTTCTGATGCCCCACCTTAGACTACAGACAACAAAATGTAAATGATTGGGGAGAGGGATCCTATAAATTTCGCATCTCATACACACCTTCTATAATGTGTGTCTTTTTTTTTTTTTTTTGGTCTTTTTCCAGTTCGAAAATGAATAAGAAAGTTTGGAGTCCCTTTGTCCATGCCACTCTTGAGTAATATCAAGCAAGTAGTGAATGTTTTTTTCTCTTTTCCTGAGAGATAGAGGAAGAAGCTGACTGGGAAGAAACTTAGTATATAGGTCACTTCTCTAGCACATGTTGCTTTCTGTTCCTTGAAACAACGGCCTCAAACAAGATCTTTGACAAATGGCTAGAAGAAAAGTCTGGGCTCCCTGTACTTCCAGAGCACCTGGGAAGATACCCTCGTGGCTGCAGTATGGGTAGTATTGTTGCATTCTCCAGGAGTTGTGAAGGACACATGAAGGGTACATGAAAGGCATATGGGGTAAGGACACCGGTTTTGTCAATGCTGAGACACAGTTTCAATTCTACTTTGGATGTGGAAATCTAGACAATTGTTTTCCAAATGAAGAGGATAGCCATAGATTAAAATAAAAAGTCAGTACCTACTTCTTTTCTTAGAAGAGTTTCTTAGAAACTCATCTTACTAGTTAAAATTTGTTCTGATTGTCTCTGATTTATTGTATGTCTGAAACTCAACTAGAAAAATCTTCGTAAGTAATAATGGCTTCAATAAAATAAAATATTTAAAAAAGGAAAGGAAAGAAAAAAAAAGATTTGTTTCCACAGAGGCAAGCAGGGAGGAGACCAGGAAGGAAATGGGGACATTGGTGGTAGAAAATATGCACTGGTAAAGGGTGTTGGGCATAGTATTGTGAAACACTGACCCAGAAGAATGAACATTATTACTGATGCAGGGTTATAGATACTGTTAGAAGTACTCTTCTAACCGAGGGAGACCCTAGAGACAGACTAGTCTAAGGAGACTGGAAATCATCTAGAAATACCCTGAGCTGCAGTGCCTGACCATAGCCTGGGCCATATTCTCAGTATCAGAAGTCCTGGAGACCAGAATCTCTCCTAGCTCTGGAGAGGAATTGGCTGGATCCTTTCTACTAGTATCCTCCTACAGAAGATGAGAAGCTCAAGGCCACCTCTGACTCATCATGCTGACCTTATCTTCACCTTTCCACACTAGCCAAAATGTAATGGGTAAAAAGCACTCATGCTTTTATTAATATAAACCACCAGCTCTGTCTTTAACCCATCCCCAGGAACTCTCAGTAAATAATGGGCTACCCTAAATGGAGAGTTCTGAAATCTTGCTATGTTTATGCAAAAGAACAAATCAGGTTTGTGAAGCCATCTGTACTCTAGACAGGCTTTCTATTTCCCTCATACATTCTCATTATTAGGACAGTTCAAAATGTAGTTATTTCTCTAACTAAACTCATCACTCTTTGTGGTGAGCTTCCTGAGGTGAGCTGGAACTTCCAGCTCTTTTCTCTTTTGTGTCTGAAATTTATTATTGCAAGAATGTCTTTCATTTTTCTTAGAACCCATAGATGAATGAGACCATTCTGCATTTTTCTCTCTCTCTCTGACTTATTTCACTCAGCATAATAGATTCTGTGTACATCCATGTATAGGAAAATTTCATGACTTCATCTCTCCTGACAGCTGCATAATATTCCATTGTGTATATGTACCACAGTTTCTTTAGCCATTCGTCTGTTGAAGGGCATCTTGGTTGTTTCCAGAGTCTTGCTATGGAAAATAGTGCTGCAATGAATATAGGTGTAAGGAAGGGGTTTTTGTATTGTATTTTTGTGTTCCTAGGGTATATTCCTAGGAGTGGTATAGCTGTATCATATGGGAGCTCGATTTCCAGTTTTTGGAGGAATCTATATATCGCTTTCCATAAAGGTTGAACTAGGCGGCATTCCCACCAGCAGTGGATAAGAGTTCCTTTCTCTACACATCCCTGCCAACACTGTTTATTTTCATTCTTTGTGATGTGTGCCATTCTCTCTGGTGTGAGGTGGTACCTCATAGTTGTTTTGATTTGCATCTCCCTGATGATTAGTGATGTGGAGCATTTTTTCAGGTGTCTTTTGGCCATTTGTATTTCTTCTTTGCCAAAGTGTCCGTCCATTTCTTCTCCCCATTTTTTTGATGGGATTAGATGTTTTTTTCTTGTAAATTTCTGTCAGTGCCTTGTATATTTTGGAGATTAGCCCCTTATCTGATGGGTTTTGGGTGAATAGTTTCTCCCACTCAGTGGGTGGCTCTGGGCGCTATTTTCTTTGAGGTGCAGAAGCTTCTCAGCTTAATATATTCCCATATGTTTATCTCTGCTTTCACTTGCTTGGAGAGTGCAGCTTCCTCCTTAAATATGCCTGTAGTCTCAATGTCCTGGAGTGTTTTGCCTATGTGTTGTTTTATATATCTTATGGTTTTGGGTCTGATATCGAGGTCTTTCATCCATTTGGATTTTACCTTCGTACATGATGTTAGCTGGGGGTCTAAGTTCAATTTTTTGCAAGTGGCTACCCAGTTGTGCCATCACCACTATTGAAGAGGCTTTCTTTGCTCCATTTAGGATTTCTTGCTCCTTTATCAAAAATTAGGTGTTTGTATGTCTGGGGAACATTCTCTGAGTATTCAAGCCTATTCCACTAATCTGAGGGCCTGTCCTTATTCCAATACCATGCTGTTTTGATAACTATTGCTTTGTAGTAAAGTTTAAAGTTGGGGAAAGTAATTCCTCCCATATTCTTTTTCCCAATGATTGCTTTAGCTATTCTAGGGTGTTTATTGTCTCAAACGAATTTCAAAAGTCCCTGATCCACTTCTTTGAAGAATGTCATGGGTATCTTTAGAGGGATCACATCAAATCTGTATAATGCCTTGGGGAATATTGCCATTTTGATGATGTTAATCCTGCCAATCCTTGAGCAGAGTATGTGCTTCCATTTCCACGTGTCCTCTCTTATTTCTTGGAGCAGAATCTTATAGTTTTTTTTGTATAGGTCCTTCACATTTTTAGTCAAGTTGATTCCAAGATATTTGACTTTGTGTAGCACTATTGTGAATGGGGTTGTTTTCTTAATGTCCATTTCATCCTTATTACTATTGGTGTACAGAAAGGCCATTGATTTTTGTGTGTTAATTTTGTAGCCTGCCACCTTGCTATATGAGTCTATTGTTTCTAGAAGCTTTTTGGTAGAGTCTTTAGGGTTTTCTAAGTAGAGCATCATGTCATCTGCAAACAGTGAGAGCTTGAATTTTTCCTTTCCTATCTGAATTCCCTGGATATCTTTTTCTTGCCTAATCGCTATAGCAAGTACTTCCAGTACTATGTTGAATAGGAGTGGTGAGAGAGGACAGCCTTGTCTTGTGCCAGAATTTAGAGGAAAGGCTTTCAGTTTTTTCCATTGAGGACAATATTTTCCTCTGGCTTGTGGTAGATGGCCTTAACTATATTGAGAAAGGTTTCTTCCATTCCCATCTTGCTGAGAGTTTTGAGTGTTGGACCTTATCAAATGCTTTCTCTGAGTCTATTGATATGATGATGTGATTTCTGTTTTTCTTGTTGTTGATGTTGTGTATTATGTTGATAGATTTATGGATGTTAAACCATCCTTGCATTACTGGGATAAAACCAACTTGATTGTAGTGGATAATCTTCTTAATGAGGCATTGAATTTCATTTGACAGAATTTTGTTGAGGATCTTTGCATCTGTGTTCATCAGCGATATTGGTCTGTATTTTTTTTTTTTTGGTAGCATCTCTGTATGGTTTAGGTATCAAGGTGATGTTGGCTTCATAAAAGCTATTTGGAAGTGTTTCTGTTTTTTTTTATTTCATGAGTCTTGCCAGGATTGTTAGAAGTTCCTGTTGAAAGGTTTGAAAGAATTCATTAGTAAATCCATCTGGGCCTGGGCTTTTGTTTTGGGGCAGACATTTGATTACTGTCTTAATTTTCTTAATAGTGATGGGTGTGTTTAAATATGCTTCCATTCCCATTTTGCTGAGAGTTTTGATCAAGAATGGGTGTTGGACCTTATCAAATGCTTTCTCTGCATCTATTGATATGATCATGTGATTTTTATTTTTCTTGTTGTTGATGTTGTGTATTATGTTGATAGATTAACAGATGTTAAACCACCCTTGCATTCCTGGGATGAAACCTTCTTGATCGTAGTGGGGAATCTTCTAAATATACAGGAGTTGCACTTTTGCTTTCAATTATTTAAGATAATCCAGATAAATGAAATTCCATGAACTGTGAGAACTTAGTGAGTGACTGTCATGTTAATCCAACTCTGGAAACAACCAAGATGCCCTTCAACAGATGAATGGCTAAAGAAACTGTGGTACATATACACAATGGAATATTATGCAGCCGTCGGGGGAGATGAAGTCATGAAATTTTCCCATGCATGGATGTACAGTGAATTTATTACACTTAGTGAAATTAGTCAGAGGGAGAGAGAAAGATGCAGAATGGTCTCACTCGTCTATGAGTTTTATAAAAAATAAAAGACATTCTTGTAATAATTTTTAGAGACAAAAGAGAGGAGGGCTGGAAGTTACAGCCCACTTCATGAACCTCACCACAAAGAGTGATGAGTTTAGAGAAATAACTACATTGAGAACTATCGTAACAATGAGAATGTCTGAGGGAAATAGAAAGCCTGTCTAGAGTACAGGCGGGGTCAGGGAGGGAGGAGGGAGATTTGGGACATTGGTGGTGGGAATGTTGCACTGGTGATGGGGGCTGTCCTTTTATGTGACTGAAACCCAACCACAATCATGTTTGTAACATGATTGTTTAAATAAAATGTTATTTAAAAAATATTTCCCAGAAAGATTTTTTTTACCTGCAAAATACTCTAATAATCTGCTTTGTTGAGGGGTCAGGGTTGGGCCACCATTGGTAGTGCTCAAGGACTATTCCTGACTTTGTGCTCAGGAACCTCTCCTGGCATGGCTGAAATGACCATGTTGGTGCTGGGGACTTAAACCTGAGCTGCCTTAACCTCTGTACTATCTTTCCACTCTAAAAATCTATTTTAATGTCAAGAAAAAAAAACTCAATTGATATATCATAACTCTCATTCAATAAATTGTCTTCAAATATCTTGAGGAGGGGTTTCCTAATACCAATAAAATAAAATACATTTAGTACTACCATATTTTTCGGCATATAAGACGACTTTTGAAACAAAAAATGTCAACCGAAAATTGGGGGTTGTCTTATATGCCGAGTATATCCCAAAAAATATTTCAATATGCTGCTAAACAAAAATTGTCTGAATATTGCCACATAACAAATTTTCCAACTCGATCCTACACCAATCACTGCAAGGCTGCTTGGACCGCCTCTTTAACTCAGCCAATCCAAGCAGGCTTTTTATGCATGCAAATTTGACAATGTTCTGGACCCAAATCTACACTGTCAAAAGCCTACTCAGATTGGCCAGAGTCAGAGAGGAAGTCTATTACCGTATAACCTTTGAACCTTAGCTTGTTGCTTGTTGTGATTGGCTCACTGAGGTACATACAGTTGCAGCACAGAAACATTCTGTGTTATACAGCGAACATAGGCTGAAACCTATGCTTTAACTGCAAAATGAGGGTGTCGTTTTATAAGCCCAGTCATCTTATATGCCGGAAAATACAGTATGCTTGTACCCCCAAGTAGAATTCTATTTTGATGCAAATAGGTCAGGCATAGTCCAAGACAAAATTTGAAGGCTGCAGGAGGAGTGAAAAGCCAGATAGAAAGAACAGATGACAAATTCCTTAACTCAAGACCCCATGGCTAAATGTCTGCTTTCCTGCCCTTTAAAGGGCCTCTGGTTTTCATAGTGCTAGTTGATGTAATTGCCAAATATATTAATTTCTGCTAGGGCTCTGAAGAATTCCCCATTCACAGAACATCATCCTCATTTAGTCTATTAGTATTATTGGGAGCCTGGCAGTTATGAAATGCGCAAAGGACTTCACAAGTAATATAACAGGAGTGTGTGTAAGGCTGCCCCAGAGATGATCAAAACCATAGTCAGGGTTAAGTTCAAAATTCTAAACATTGGTCAAGTTTGTAAACATGATCAAGGTCAAGGTTCAAAACAAATTGGTCAAGGTTAATTTCAAGATCAAGATGATAAACATTGGTCAAGTTTCTAAACATTGATTAAGGTCAAGTTCAAGGCTCTAAACATTGATCAAAGTAAAGATCAAGGTCAAGGTTCAAAACATTGGTCATGATAAAAATCAAAATCAAGATCAAGGTTCTAAACAAGGAGCAAATCTCTGGGACAGATGCTCTAGCAGGGGTCCAAACTCAATTTACCTGCGGGCTGCAGGAGGCAAAGTCGTGGTGATCCTTGAGTGCAAAGTCAGTAGTAAGCCTTGAACATTGGGGAGTGTGACCCAAACAACTAAAACAAAACAAAACAAAAAAGATTCCTCTAGGGCAGGGCCACAAAATGTTGTACGGAGGGCCATTTGTGGCCCATGGGCCTTGAGTTTTTGAGACACCTGCTAGAGTCTAGATCAAATCTAAACCATGGTCAAGGTCAAGGTTCTAAGCCACAGTCAAGGCCAAATTCAAGTTTAAAACCAAGTGCAAGGTCAAATTCTAAAGAATAGTTAAGGTCTGGGGCCAGAGCAATGGTGCAGCAGTAGGGCCTTTGCCGTGCAGGCAGCTGACCAAGGGCTGACTGTGGTTCAATCCCCGCTGTCCCATATGCTTCTAAGCCAGAAGCAATTTCTTTTTTTAATATAATTTTTATTTTAATCATAGTGGCCTACATATCATTGACAATAATATTTTAGGTACATATTAACATAAAATCAGGGGAATTTTCATCACCGAATTGTCCTCCCTCCACCTCCATTCCCGTACTACCTCCCATATCCTCCTTCCTCACCCCTGGGGCTGCCAGAATAAGTGGTCCCCTCTGTGCCTAGATAACTACTTAGTGGTCCTACACCTGTTTGGTCTTGGTACCTCCGTTATTTCCCGCTCTAGTTGGGAGGCAGGACTAGATAGTTCAAGTTATGTGGTTTTGTTTGAAGAAGAGAAAAGTAATAAACTGGGGAAAAAATCAAATACACTGAAAGTGGGCAGAGTCCTTCTGGAAGCTCTCATCCTATTTTTGAGAGACAAAGGGGATAAAGGAGGTGGAACACCACAACAGTACAAAAAGAAGTGCCAAATAAAACATCCAGTGGACACTCCAACAATAAAGATAAGCACCACATAAAGGCCATGGTCTTGAGATAAAAAACATGGCAGAGCACATAAAGGAAGAAAAGAAAAGAAGAAAAAAATAAATATGAATGAGACAACAACTTCAATAACCACACCAAAACAAATAAATCGGCAAAAACTAGATAGATAAATTAAAAAAAATGTGCTTTTTGCCTTTTTTTTTTTCTTTTTTCTTCCCTCCTGCACAGGCACAGTAAATATTGAGGTCATTCAAAAAAGATTCCCTTAGCCTAAGAGAAACAGGGTTTCTTCACCCTTGAAGTGTATTGTCATGGGATTAACTATAGACTCCTTTCAGGTTCATTTACTCTCCCCTTGGTGCTCTTGTGGTGTATGGAAGACTTTTGCTCCGTTCTGGATGATACAATCAGACCTCTGTCTCTAGAGATCTTCGTATCTGCACAGGTCAGGGAGTGAAACTTATGATGAAGTCTTTCTTTGTGGTTCTAGAAGTTCTGTTCCCTCCGTGTCATTTTAATCCATTTTCTGTGGTTGGTGGTCTTGGTCTTTGCACTGATCCTAGGATGGGGCCTGGGATAGCGTCTTTCTTTATGTTTCCAGAAGACCCATTCCGTTGCAATTGTCTCAGACAGACCTCTGGAACTAGAGATTGTGGTTGTTGTGCAGGCCGTAGCTCAAACCCTAGACCAGGGCTTTTCAATTGGTTCCAGGATACATACAGTCCAGTCATGATTCTAGCAGCCAGTCATCTGTAGATCTCGATCTTGGCATTTGGACAGACCAAAGGGTGACAAGTCTTCTGATTTTGTCTTATCGTTAGCTGATGAGGTAGGATAACCTGCTCTTAGGTCAAGTTGTTCCCAGTTTCCTCATTGTCAGGATATCATATTAGAGCTGGCACTTATTGATGTCCGAGCAGTATTAAGGATGTCCTGGATGGGATTTGTTTTCTGTGGGTGTTGTGAAGAACTGTGTCATTTCTATGTCTGGGATCCAGTGTTCAAGGCTGGACAGTTGGTGTCTAATTACCTAGGGTCTAAGTTGGGTCCACGTGACATATTTTCAAGGTGGGAGATGCCCCTGTATTGTAAAGAAGTATGAGTTTTTATCTCTAGTAGATAAGAGCTTGTTTTTATACATAAGATTTCCCCTTTTTTTAGTGTGCCTTTGCAGGGAGAAATGGTGCTACAATATATTGCCAGTGCATTTGAGGGTGGAAAGAGAAGAAAACAGAAATAGGTCACACACCCAAAAAAGACAAAAATATAAAGCCAGGAGCAATTTCTGAGTGCATAGCCAAGAGTAACCCCTGAGAATCACCTGGTGTGCCCCTTCACCTCCAAAAAAGAATAGTTAAGGTCAAGGTTAACCTCACCTCTGCAGCCCCCTCCTTGCCTTGCCCTGCCCACCCTCCAGACTTATTTCCAGTCTGGGATTTCTTTCTGCTGAATTAGATCAAGGTGTGCTGATTATTCTCAGTGTTAGTATCTTCTGTCCAGATGAATCAGATATCCATTATTTTCCAGAATGGCACCTTTGGTTTGATTTCCCATCTTTCTAGAGCACCCCTCCACCACCTCATAAGTAAAAAATACTTATTTTTTAATGAAACAAAGTTAGACCAATAATTGGTTTTCAAATCAAATGCATTTTTCTCTTTTTGCTGTAATTAAATTGGCAAACTTACTTTTACTTATCCCATAAACCACTGTAGGTTCTACACAAGAGTAGAAGAGGGAGTATTTAGTCTGACAAATCTAGAAAATCTGAACCCTAAAACGTTTCTAAGATGCTCTAATAGAAAGAAATATTTAGGTGGTTAGTCATATTAAGAATTTTATTTGTAAACAGTATTTAAGTATTTCAAAATACCTTAAGTATTTTGAGTATTTTGAAATACTTTTAAGTATTTTAAATATTTTAAGTATTTCAAAACTTATTTTAATATTATTTAACTGTATGTTATAAAATTTTATTTTAAAAGTTTATTTTAAAATATGTTTCAAATTCAAAATTACTGCAATCTACTCTTTATTAAGCTGTGATTTTTCTAATAACATGAATAAAACATATTTTCAATAAAAAGGGAATAATTTTATTAAATTCGGTGCATGAGAGGAGATCGTAAATATTTTTTATTTGAATTTGAAGATGACAACAGATTGGGTGATGGCTAGAAGGCTGATAAAGGCCCTGGCATTTGTGCTCATGACAGTCTGGGGTGGGGAAACCAGTTTCTTCAGCTCCCCACGGCTGTGTTGACAGGGTGAGCTCTAAGGGCTTTGGGGAGCATTCTCTTTCTGACTGTATCCTTTTCTTTTATCTCATGAAAATTTCTGAGGTGGCTCGTTGTCATGTAAAACCATTAAGGAATGGCTGTTACTACAGTCATGGGTATGTAGGACTTAGACTTGATTTCATATGGAAGTTTTCTCTTTTTTTTTTTTTTTTTGGTTTTTGGGCCACACCCGTTTGACGCTCAGGGGTTACTCCTGGCTATGCGCTCAGAAATCGCCCCTGGCTTGGGGGACCATATGGGACACCAGGGGATCGAACCGTGGTCCGTCCTACGCTAGCGCTTGCAAGGCAGACACCTTACCTCTAGCGCCACCTTCCTGGCCCCGAGTTTTCTCTTAATGTTTGTGAATCTGGCAAATTTTCCGGACTCTGAGGTATGTTTTGCGTACCTATTATCTCAATAGCAAAGAGATTTCTAATTCATCACCCTTGTAAATTGGTGTTTGAGTAATAATTACAAGGCGCTTCCTTTGAAAGAAGTACAAGAGCAGTAGTGTGAAATCCCCTGAGCCAGAGACAGGCACTTTCTACACACACACATGACACATAGAAGCTATGCTTGTGGAGGGAACAGATTAAATACAGAAAATAATGACATATATATATACATATATATATATGATGCATAAACGTAGAGAGATTAAAAAAAAAAGAAAAGAGGAATAGAGAATGAATCTGGATTCAATTTCCGGCAACCCATATAGTCCCCCGAGCTCACCAGGAGTGATTTCTAGAGCAGAGCCAGGAGTAATCCCTGAGTGTCTTTAGGTGTACCCCAAAAACAAAAAAAGAGAACAGACTTAAGAGAATCTACTGAAACAATCCATGTTATTGTCTTTAATGCTAATATGGGTTTAGGTTTGCTTTCAGAAGTGCATTAAATATTATATTTAGCTTCTGCTGTAATTGACAAAAGAGAGAAACCTAGTTCATAGAAAAACAGATATGAGAACATTAAAAAGAAGTCACTATTTGGGATTTGGCATAAGGGGTTCATTCATAATATCAAATGAGAATAAACTTGAACATGAGAAAGGAGAAAGAAAGAGGTAGCTGAGATAGAAAAAAGAGATAAAATGGGTGGTGGTGAAGGTGTGGTCACATAAAAGTCATAACATATACAATATTGGAACCATGCTACTTAAATTATCATACATTTAAAATAGTATTATGTAGTAAAAACTTAATTCTTTTGTTGGCAATGAAATGTAATAAAAATATTTACTTTTAAATATTTAAATTTAAATTTTTTTAAATTGAGTAGACAGGGTAAGAGATATGGTCTAATGGGTAAAGTGCTTGCCTTGCACTTGGCCAGCCTGGTTCTATTCAGAGCATCCCATATGCCAATATTGTAGAACAGTGAGCTGAGTCTACAACATCAAGGTGGAGGGATAATGCTATCAGGACAGTGAACTGAATCTGAAAAATTGCATGGGGCATAAGACCTACGATAGCAAACTGAGTCTGCAAAAATGGAGGGAAATAATGCCAACAGAACAGTGAAATGTGTCTAGAAACTTTGGGGGCAGATAAAGTCTGCAATTTCAGGGGGGAGGTTAATGCTAACAGAACAGTGAAGTGAGTTTACAAAGTAGTAGGGGAACTAATGTCAACAGAACAGTGAATTGGAGTCTACAAATCCATAAAAGGAGAAATGATAACAGATTTGCAACTGCAAGTCCTAGCTAAGTGGTGTCAATTATGAGCATGAATTCTTGGTGGGAGAGCTTACCACTCCTTGGTCCCTACACTATTTCTAGGTCAGAGTGAGCTTAACTGATTGCAGTACATACTGTTCCATCACAGTTTTGTAGAGTTGCCCGTTGGGTGCTTCATAATCAAATTGAAATATACTGTCATTTAGTACAATCTTAAAAAAAAGCACTCTACTACTTCAGCTGAAGCCAAAATCTCACATGCCTACAAGGCACAGACAAGCCCCTCTAGGTCAGTGCCTGTTATTCTAAATTAAGTGAAAAAATTGTCCCCATTTGCCTGATTCATAAGGAAAATACAAGCGTTTTCGTAAGCTATGAAATTGTGATACCTGAAGAAATGCAAAAGATAAACTATAAAGTTAAAATTATTCATTTTAGAATAAGTGCCCATATTGTCTCAATATGAACCATTAATAGACAGTAACCAGTTTTTGGCAGGAAAAATGTGAATAGCAGTTCAGATTTTAGGTCTGGGCATATAAGTGTATTTTTTTCAGGAATGATTTGTAAAGTAAAAGAACACAAATCACACATTTCTGATGGTTCCAGATGGAACTCCACTGATGGGCCATAGGAAGAATAATTTGGATAGAACCTTAGAGTATTCTGCAACTGTTCTTTAACAGAGTGTTGGATGATTGTAACAGCCTGTTCCATAGCCTGGATGAAACTAGCACCATGTTTATTAGCATATGTTAAGACCACACTGGTTTATTTTCTGGCTGCTGGAGCAGCTGTGCTAAGGAATTAAGATATCATTAGACCTTAAACAGGCAGGAAGTTATCACACTCAAGTAAAGGCCAGCATGCTGGGGGAATTGCTTTCCAGAATGTAGGGAGTAACAAATGGAGTCACACACATCCATGGATTTGGGTATGTGGTTCTACACAAACACACGTAATATGCATCTGTGAACATGTGTCTGTGTGTGTATGTGTGTGTAGACATGGTTTGGTTGCTTAGATGTTTTCAAACTAACTGCTCAGCTTACCCAAGCTCTCCTGTAGGTCTGCACTCATGCACTTCTTCTCCAAGAGAGCCAGAAACTTCAGTGTTAATTAGTTCCAGGGCCAACAATTTGAGATAAAAAGGAGAAACAGAAGGATAATCAAAGCTCATGTGGATGTAACCTCCTCCTTGGAAGAGTGCAAGCAAAAGGGATGGTATGAAGGTGTTCAGAGTTGACAGAGGGAAGAGTCAACCAAGTCAATCACAGGGAATCAGCAGGAATGAAAGAGTTTGAGCCAGAGAGCTGTTGAGCTGTTGTTTTTTTGTTGGGCCACACCGAGTTGTACTCAGGGATCACTCCTGGTGGGCTCAAGGGACAAAAAGGAGTCACAGTGAGCCCTGAAAGAACCGTTTTCATTGGGATTCCAAGCCAGGCTGACAGTGAACATGAATGAGCTGCCTTATGTATAGACAAAATAGAGACTCGAGTCCTTTAAATGTCCTGACAGGAGCCTTGGGGCCTATGAGAATGCATTTGTTTCCCAAAGTTTCTGTACTGTAATTACTACAGATGCCTTGGCTTTGAAATAACATGATTCATCCTCTGTTCCACAGAACCAAAGACCATGAATGGTGAGGTTGGCTTCATCCCGAAAGCTTCTAGAGGGAATCCCTCTCTTGCCTTATCACTCTAATTTGAAGATGGCCCACATACCTCTTTTTAAGAGGCAAAAGTCAAGGAGAGCTGTAAAAGGTCAATGAATTGGGTCAGTTGATGGTCAGAATTTGACCTAAAAATATTTTCATGAGTCAAGGCCATCTTCAATCCATTCCAGGGGCTGAAGCAGAGAAACAAAACAAACTCAACTGTCAGTTCCACCAACCCAAACTGAACCTCCTGTATTTTCTGCTCCCTTTCTTCTCAGGCTGGCTAAGATAAAGAGAGGCCATATCCAGCCCAGAGACCTCCAGGATATGTGAATGTGGAATAGCCCCCATCTCTGCTGATCCTTGGACCTGTGGAAGATAGAACCAGAGCATGGCAGCTTCATTTCAAGTGGATCAACTTGGGTTCTTTGGAAAATCTCTACTGAAAGGAAATTGCAGAAAATTTAGTTACTTAGATGTATGACCCTTGCCTGAGATATCTTCCTTATCTCTTTTTAAAAAAATCCTCTCTGCATTCACTGGGTAGCCGCAGCCACAGATGGAGGAAAGTTATTTATATCCTAAGTTTAGCAAAACAACAGTCAACCTTTCAGACACTGCTCACTGCTAATCAGTAAGAACTGTAAATTTCAACACAGAAAATAAACAGTCTCCTAATTGGTTCTTTTCATATTGTCTGCCAAATTTCACCTCTCATCTCCAGAAAATGTGAAAGGAAGCCAGGAGTGAAGATTAAGAGGATGGGGCTAGAGAGATAGCATGGAGGTAAGGCATTTGCCTTGCATGCAGAAGGACGACAGTTTGAATCCTGGCATTCCATATGGTCCCCAGAGCCTGCCAGGAGCGATTTCTGAGCATAGAGCCAGGAGGAACCCCTGACCGCTGCTGGATGTGACCCAAAAGGAAATCCCCATCCCCAGGTCTTTCTCCCAGACTGTTCTGATTCAATATACCATCTCAGTCCAATGTGTATCTTCATTTTTTGCTAACCCATCAAAATTATTCATGTATAAAAAGATCAATTTTGCCTCATACAATGACTGCAAAACTCGATGTAAATAACTTCATTATCTTGTTCAGGGGGATTATTTTGTTCAGGGGAAATAGCAATGTTTAAAACTCATTGACCTTAAGACCAGCTCATCACTTTCAAAGTCTTAGGGAGATGACTTTGAGTCAACAGCTCTAGAGATGAAGGTCTCAAAAGCCCAAGACACAATCTTCCTTGTTTCTGTCACTGGCTGGTTGACCTGTTGGAATATATGAGTAGATACATTTGGAGAAAGAACAACATAGGCAGACTACATCTAAGGGCGTCACTGCTCAAACTTCAGAGAAGTTGTCAATTCCTTATTATCTTAAAATAAACCACCATCTTTAGACTACAAGATCTAATAAAACAGAAGCTATGTATTTTTCACCTCAGCTTTCTGCCTTTTAAAAAGCTCAGTTTCAAACAGCCAGTTGTCTAGGGACAGGAAAAGACAAATTTAAATATTTGAGGTCTGACCAAAAAGTCCAGTCAAAGCTGGTCCTTTGCTACCCAACATATACGTGTGGTCCTAAAGTTAAACTGGTTCTAACTGATAGGGTATAAAATGTCTGTCTTTGTATTTGTCTCCTCCACAATGACAGGTAATAGCCACATTTTATGTCCCCAACAGTTGCATCCAATTGGAGGCTACTGTAAGATTTATAGGAAATTTTATTGGAAATTTATAGATTTATAGGAAATATTATCATTACCCCCAGTGAATTCTGTATGACAGCCCCAGTATTAGTTCTGGCATTTGGCAACATAAATTGATGTGAAGTGTGTGAGCTACATCCAACTTGTATAGTCTCAAAGGCCAGGCAAAGAGTGGCCAGAAAACAAGAACAGAGATAATGACCAAAGACCTCATCTCTCTGGGTTCCTCACCAAATCTAAAGTCCTCTCTCCTTCCCATGTACCTGTTAAAGTGAATGCAGTGAGCACCACAGCATCCTGTTCTCCCCATAGGCTTCACATCCAAACTGGGAGGAAAGTGGGTATTAATTTCCTTGGCACCAAGGGGACTGGGTCAACCGTGTCCTGCACAACCAATTTCAATGGAGCTGCAGCTCACTTCATATATTTGCTGACACAGCACTGATTGACTACAAGTTGTTACTATGGGTTCCTGGGATCTCAAAGTAAGATCTAAAGATGAAATTGTAAGTTTAGTGAGTTGTCATTTGTCTTTAGTGGTAATACAAACCAGCAAGGCTCCTTGTGAACATGCAAGTTGCCCGGTGCTAGTTCCCAAAGGTTTAAATTTCTTTCAATTATTTTTTCCATTTTAATTTGTCCTCCCCATTTCTTTGCTGATGGGATCCCTGTAGATCACATATGATTATTTTGCTGTTTGGTGGCTGTGGAGGTGCTCACACATGTTGTTGGTTGTGGTGCTCCCTAGGGAACATTATTTATAGAAGTTCCTTAGGTCAACTCTTGTTTCTGTACCATTTCAACATTGAAATGATGAAGTACTAATCTCAGCTAATTCTGTATAGATGAGGCTAAGAAAAATCTTCAGCACATATAATGTTCCAAAGTAAACTAAAAATTTACAAATATTTTCAAAGCAAAATAAAAAATATTTTATTACAAAATACAAAGATACCCAAATGTTATTTTCTAGTTCATTCCCTTTCTAGCCATCACTTCAGCTCAGCTGCTCTTACCATCTTTCCAGGTTCATTATATCTTGCTTAATATTGTCCAGTTCAGACCTCAGAATTTTTTTATCATTTGTTTTTTGATTTCAACTTCTTTTAAGAAGATTGTGCTTTTCTTTCTTATAATTATGAAAACAGTCAATCAACTCAATTACACAGTATGATAAAGACATAAGCAGTTCTTACCCTAGGCTCTTTTTTTCCTTCTGCAGTTTGTTGCTCCCTAAATAACCATCACATTTAATTTGGAAGAACTTGGCAGTTCTTTACTTAGAAGCATCCTGGTCCACAGGGGTTTTTTGAGACTAGATTCAAGTTCATATGAGTAATTTTGCTTCTGTGCCACCATGCTGACATATGTGGGTGTGTAAGTCAGTGGTGTTGGGGTAGTTAAATATGAAAAATAAATGTTGACTAAAGTGTAAACTCGTACTTCTTGGTTCCAGTCATCTGAATGGAGGTCAATGTCTGAACAGTGTCTTATCACTGTGATAAGACTTATCACCATAGTAATGCTTATCACCATAGTGATGTTCTATGTTTCACTTTGCCATGTACCTGTCCAGTGCAGAATTTTACAGAGTACCCATTGAAACCAACCTAATGGCCTTTGGAGGTAGGTATGGTGTTCTAGAAGGAATCAGAGTCCCAAGAAGGAACATATCTTGGTCAAGTGCCAGGAAAAAAATTGGAATGAATGCAGCCTCCTGCTTGACAGTCCAAGGGCTCTAGGTGTGTAAGCTTATACATGGGGGGTTACATAACAGTGTTATGTTGGGATTATTTGAAATCCAGTGCTTAAAATAACTAAGCAACAAGAATTAGCAACCAAGATTTTAGTATGTGCTTCTAAACCCTAGAGTTGTTCTAAGAGTCATGTCTTTGGGATCCTTTACAATATTCCCATTTGAGGAACTACCCATAATATTCTCTTCTTCTAAATAGCTTTGTTCCTTCATAGTTGAAACATCCCATTAGCAAATAAACATGATGACTTTCATCTTTGAAAATACAAGTTTCTCTCAACCTCATTCATTTCATCCCATTTATTCCCTTGAATATCAAAATCTGTGGGGCAGGGCATTTATACCAACGAGCTGAGTTTTGTCACCTTTAATGTGTTTAAAATAACATTTGGGGACGTGGTTCCTGCCTGTGAAGTGAAATGACTCTTGTCAGGGTCTCTAATAGTTCTAATTTGCTTTATCATTAACTGAGTTCCCATTTGCTTAATACTGGAGTTGCTAACTCGCCTAGATTGTCCTCGAATGCTGCCTGGGCCTTGATTTCCTCTTCTCAGTTCTAGCTGCAGATTTCTTCTTCTGACCCAGCTAGACTAGAGCCAGTGGTTGGCAACCTTTTTTTTTCAACTGAGCCAAATCTCGCCAAAACCACAATTGAAATTTATTTTGAGAGCCACACAGGGCGCGCACTGACAGAGGCTAGAAGCAGAGTCCTGACTCCTGGAGCGGCCGCCCGGCACACAGAAGAGCCAAATTAAAAGTGTAAAGAGCCACATGTGGCTCGCGAGCCACAGGTTGCTGACCACTGGGTCACTAGACTATGAAGCACGAATCTGGCTTGATTGTGTATCTGGCAACAAGGATGCTCTCAGGTGACAACAGGGCCCGGCTGACTCCTGGATCAAGTGCTAGAGTGAAACACTAGTTCACGAGTCATTACAATACATTACAATGCGAGAAATTCCACCTTCCCTATCCATCCACCAAGACTCAACACAGATGAATTTGAGCATAGATGCATTGCGATGGACTGAAATACAGCAATCCTAACTAACTGCACTTCACCTTTCCTTATGTGACATATGATTTTAATCAAAATACTGTAATTAAAAGTTTTCCAAGTGGGACTTTATTTTTCATTTTCAACTGTCATCCCGTTGTTCTCAGCAAGGTGTGGTGGCCCAAACGTGGAAGAGAGGGGTGTGCAAAGGAGAGGCTGCAGGCAGAGCTGGAACTGCTGCAGTATGGGGATCTCTGCAGCAAGACCTTGTAAGAAGACATGGTGTGTTCAATTTTGCATTAGCAAAATCATAGAAGCACCTTGAACCATATTCACAGCAACTCCTTTGCTTTGGTGCTCAGGGACACTCCAGGCGATGCCTGCTGCTCTCTGGGAGCCCACACTCTATGGTGAGGCCCAACCCAAATTCTGGAGTTGGCCCTGGGTTCAATTGGAGGCTTAATTATTTCCTAAGTGTTATCTTTTTTTTCCCTAAGTGTTATCTTGAGCAAACAGCTTAACCTCCCTGCCGAGAGCTTTCTTCTCCCTCCCCTGTTCCTGGAATCTAGAGCCAACCGAGCCACTATCCCTTAGCTAAAATCCCTGCATGGACTTGCTAGAGACAAACAGGTCCTACCCCAAGTTAAGTCCCAGTACAGAGGAGACCTGGAAGCTACAGCAGGAGCCGAAGGGGATTGTGGGAGCCCCGTCGCCCCGCGGCCTCCTGGGAAATGTAGTTTTTCCGGCTCCAACATGGCTGAGCCCTGGGAAGGGGTGTGACCTGGGAACCTCTGGGGAGGAGCGTGCAGTGCTTGGCCCGCGGCGGGGCCGAGGCGGGGATTGATGTTATTGTTTGGCTCTGGGTCCGAGGCTACGGATCTCCTTCCCTGGCCCTTTCATGGCCCCGAGCAAGTCTGGATACCTGTTCTGGAGTTTGCCTCAGGCTTGCCTGCATGAGGCTTGCATTTATGGGCCCTTTTCTCAGGGTCAGCCACTTACCATTGTACTATTACTCCCCAGTCTCAATAATTATGTTTTCTTTCCACTTTGGATTCTTTAAAAAAAAAAAAAAAACTGAAATCTTCATTTAAGCATCATGATTATAAGCATGTCTATAGTTGGGTTTCAGCTATAAAAAAGATCACACACACACACACACACACACACACACACACACACACACACACACACACACACACACACACACACCTTCATCACCACCAGTGCCCCCATCTCAGTAGTTATGTTTTCTTCCCACTTTGGATTCTTTTTTTTTTTATTAATTTTTATTGTGGCCATAGTGAATTACAAATGTTTCACAGTAATATTCAGCGTTCATAGTGACAATAAATCAAGGGCATTCCCACCACCAGTGATGTCCTCCTTCCACCCCTGTTCACAGTATGCATTTCATATTTTCCTCCTTTACGCCCAGAAAAAAAAAAGATCTTTAAGCATCTTGGTTATAAACATGTTTGTAATTGGGTTTCAGTTATAAACACACACACACACACACACACACACACACACACACACACACACAACCTTCACCAGTGCAACCTTCCCACCATCAATGTCCCCATGTCCTTCTTCCCCACCCCTTGCCTGTATTCAAGACAAGACAGGTATTCTATTTCTCTCATTCACTACCTTTGTCATGATAGTTGTCAGTGTAGTTATTTCTCTAACTGGACTCACCACTCTTTTCTTTTTTATGCAAGCAGAGGAACATAGGGGGGCAGCCTCAAGAGATTGTGCTGCTTCCTCTCTTTCAAACTCTGGTCACCCAGAAGACAGCTACAGAGATCCAGGATTCTTAGCCTTGCTTGTTGTAAGTCAGTCCTAGACCTTACCCAGACCTTTCAGATCTGTCACCTCTCTCCAAAACAAATTTCAGGAAGAGGCAAGCAGTGAAATAAAAACAGGTTTTATTTGTAAGTTTTGAAGAAGTTGACAGAGATGGCAGGTTTCCCCAAGGACCTCAGTACACATCCCAACATTAAAGTCCACATCTCGAACCTCCTTTGTTCTAAATTCAACTTTCTTAGGGTTTCTCAACTGCCCCAAGTGGGGCTTTATAATTAGGTAAGAGCCTGTTGCTAGGGTGGTTGATGGTCTCTGATCTTCCTTTCCTGGACTTTGTTCCAGGTGGAGCTTCCCTCCTTAGGGGTCCAGCCTTTTCTGAGCTTGCAGGGACCAGAGATCTTAACAGGCGTTGGTCACTGTGTCTACAACATGAGTCCTCAAAGCTGTGGCTCCCTACCTGCTCCCTTGGAGGGCTTTTTCTTTCCTAGTTGGACTTGCCCAATTTTAGGGTCAAAAAGAATTTCCTTGTATTTTGTCCTGTTTCACAACTTCCCCTCTGACACTTTGTGAGGGTCCCTAGAAGACAAAGCAGGGTTATTTGCAAAGGGGCTAGGGAGCAGAGGCAGGCTGGATAAATGTTGAACATATGTCACGCTGCAAGAAAAGAGGTTCTTGTTGATGCGCTCAGAGGGCAAAGATGGCTGGATCCACAGATGCCTTCAGGAACGTGGTGGCAGCTTCTATGAGGGCTTGCAGGAAGGAGCCTGTGTTGAGAAAACAGGTATTGAGTTCTTCCTTGTATAAAGTTGACCTTGATTCCCGGTTCCCCCATATGGTCCCAGGGTCCCCACCAGGAGTGAAATCCTCGAGTACAGAGCCAGGAGTAAGTCCTGAGACTGCTGATGGGTCTGACCCAAACTGCAAGAGTTGGGCTTTTGGGACAAAGATGGAATAGGTACTCTGCTCCTACTGTCCCTCGTCCTTGATTTCTTTGGTTCCCCCAAATACTCCGTTAACAGCCTGCAGGTAGAACTCCGGGTCCTGACTCAGTTTGATGCTGAAACTGGGAGAATAAATGTGACTATGACTTTGCCACCTGTTCACCCACCTCTCCCACCCCAGGGGTTCTTGGGGTTCTGCTTCTACCTGCATGGTGGTGAATCCAGGCCACAGCTTTCCTTTCCAGGAGTTCCCACTCACACTTCCTGTCCTGGCCATTCATATGCAGCCAGGTCACGGCCAGAACAGTGGCCCAGCTGGAAGAGTCAGCATCCTGCAGGGTAGATGGGCTGTGTGAAGCTCCTGCCCATTCTCAGCCTACCTTCCATTGCTGGGTGGTGCCATCTGGCCACTTCATCACGCAAGGCCTAAACCTCAGAGTAGCAACCCCTCATCTGAATATGTTCAGTGCTTAGTACAAAGTAACTAACTGCTCGATAATATTGATTATATATAAAATGACGGGCAGGGGATAAATTGGCAGTAGATGGTTCTCTAGGCAAGCACCCTTAAATCATTGCCCCCTACCTGACCACTGTCTGTCCTTCCTTCTCTTCACCAAGAGAACCCTATTAGTCTCTACTTAGTAGAAATTTAGATTGTTCTCAGATGCTCTGCTTACTCAGGGGAGCTTAACTCAACCCGAATTCTCAGTCCTGACCCCACAGTTCCTTACAAACCATCAATGCCCCTTTCAGTCTTTGACTCTTACCTTGACAGTTAGTGCTGTCTCCATGTCTGGTAAACTCACCCCGAGGACAGTGGCCAGGCCCTCATCCATCTCCCAAGAGCCATTGGCCCGTTGGAGGGAGATGAGCTGTAGGAGATGGTCCTCTCTGGGGACTATGGGGAGGCAAGCTATGGGGAGGGTGAGAAGGAAGGGCTCCTTAGCACCTCTGGCACTGAGCCCATGTTGGTGTAAACACAATGGACCCTGCACTGGGATCTGTACTTTAAATCATCTGGCACCAAACCAAAGACTCACATGACATTCTAGCAACAAGAACAATTTCTGGTGGTACATACCAGTGTTGCTAGACAGAACCTTATTCAGTCCTGCCACAGAGCATGCTCATGAGGACCTGAGACCACCTGTGATGCAGAACATTGGGGGAGTTGCACTTGAAAAGTAAGCAACAGGGCAAGAACAGGGCCCACAAGGAACCCACATGATAATGCTTTTGACTGTTTTATCCAGAGCTGTCAGGACTTAAGGTAGCAGGTCTAAAGTGCTAGAAAAAATGGATTCTTGATTGTGAGATCTTTTACATGAGGTGCTGGAGAGAGTACAGCATGTTTAGGTACTCGCCTTTCACATGCCAAGCTGGGTGTAGTTGCTAGTATTCCATATTATCCCCTGCATATGGCCCAATACTGCCCTTCTCAAATTTATTTTTCAAAAGAAAACAAACTATCGGGAAAACCAACTACATCAGAATAGTCTGCTATAAAGAGTACAATCCTGGGCCTATGAAAATCACTTAGATTTATCATATGGGATAATGAAGTGATGTGGAAATCAGTAGGCAGCAAAATAGAAACTGAAGGAAAAAAAATGATCTAATGGGAAAAAGAAACTGGTCTCAAGTTACCTTTTTTTTTTTTCCTTTAGTTTTTTGGGCCACACCCAGTGACGCTCAGGGGTTACTTCTGGCTTTGTGCTCAGAAATTGCTCCTCGCTTGGGGGACCATATGGGATGACAGAGGATCGAACCACAGTTCGTCCTAGGCTAGCGCCAGCAAGGCAGACGCCTTACCACTCTGCACCACAACTCCGTCCCCTAAAGTTACCTTCCTCCCCTCGGTTGGCCTTACCTAACAATGCTCAGGGACCATATAAGGTGCCAAGATTGAACCCAGGTCAACCTATGCCAAACAAGTACCCTGCCTCTCTCTCCAGCCATAGAAGTTAAGTGCTAAGCCGGAGAGAAAGCATAGAAGTAGGATGTTTGCCTTGCATGCAGAAGGACGGTGGTTCGAATCCCGGCATCCCATATGGTCCCCCGTGCCTGCCAGAAGCAATTTCTGAGCATAGACCAGGAGTAACCCCTGAGCACTGCTGGGTGTGAGCCAAAAAAAAAAAAAGGTTAAGTGCCTTGATTTAAATCTCAGCTAATTCTTAGTAGGAATCACCATCTTCTCTATAAAATTGGAGAGGATAATGCCTAATAGCTAAGAAGAATGTACCATACGTAAGTGGGCCCTGTACTAGTAGTGGTCTAAATAAGTGTACCGAACAAGAGGATTCTGGTAAGATAGCAGAGGAGGTGGGGCTGAAGGAACGAAGCTCTTAGCACAGCTCAGCATATGACACCCTTTCTTGGCTACCACCCCACTGTGAGTGAAGTTTCTCATAATGATCACACAACACTTTTGAGTGATGTGGTGAAATGTAGCACAGAGGCCTGAACAACCTTACAGCCCCTTCTTGAACTAGTGGTTTTCAAGCTACCGGTTCTCAGACTAGCTGCAGATGGGAAAAAATAAAGGATAAAAATCACTGGCGTCAAAAGATCAATAATTGTACACCTCAAACTTGCAACAAAAATAGCAAAGACTGCACTTGGGGTTGAGAGAAACTTTGACCTGCTTTGATGCCCTCATGAGCCAGGAACATGACCTGGTAGCAGCAGGTAGCAAAGAGTTTCTACTCTGACACTTCAGAAGATCCAGGGACAGTGTTTTGTGGGCTGAAAAAGCTTGCCAGCCCTGGGGATCTCATCTTACCTTCTGAAGGTGAAGGTGAAGATGAAGCTTTAAGTTTGATCTTCGCCCCCTGCTTTTTCTGCATAGGGCTGCAAGCTGCCAAGGACTTGCGTACTTTTCGAGGAAAAGCTTGGGTGTTTCCTGCATGGTAGAGAACAGCTCTGGTGAGAGGAATTCTGTGATGAGAAGACTTTTGAGGTAAAGCTTGTATGCTTCCTGTATGTGAGAGAACATGTGATGGGAAGAGTCCTGGGAAAGATGCTCCCCTGGATGGTACTTTGGTAATCATTATGCATCTAGAAGGGTCAGGCCTGCACATTCTGCCTACCTGAGACACGCAGCCTCCCACCTACACCCACTGCATATCAGAGCTCATCCCTCAATGTTCCCGGGAACCCAGGATGGGAAACTTAGAGCAGTATTTGATCTTCAAACTAAGTTCTCCTTTGCAAATGCTGTTCTTCCTGCAGATCTCTGCTCCTGCTGTCCCTAACATGTACCTAACATGGTCAGTTGGTCATGTTCCCCTGCACACTGCTGTATAGCTATAAGAGCAGAGACTCTCCTCATGAGGAGCAACATGAAGAGGCTTCTGCACTCAAGCACATCACATCATCCTCCCTGAAACAGATTTCTCAGCTGACTGATCTTTGACCACTAATGCTCATCTCCTTCCTTCCTTCCTTCCTTCCTTCCTTCCTTCCTTCCTTCCTTCCTTCCTTCCTTCCTTCCTTCCTTTCCTTACTTCCTTTCCTTCCTTCCTTCCTTCCCTTCCTTCCTTCCTTTCCTTACTTCCTTTCCTTCCTTCCTTCCTTCCCTTCCTTCCTTCCTTCCTTCCTTCCTTCCTTCCTTCCTTCCTTCCTTCCCTTCCTTCCTTCCTTTCTTTCCTTCCTTCTTTCCTTTGCTTCCTTCCTTCTTCCTTCCTTCCTTTTCTTTCTTCCTTCATTCCTTTCCTTCCTTCCTTCCTTTTCTTTCTTTCTTTCTTTCTTCCTTCCTTCCTTCCTTTTCTTCCTTCCTTCCTTTCTTTCCTTCCTTCCTTTCCTTCCTTCTTTCCTTTCCTTCCTTCTTCCTTTCCTTCCTTCTTCTTTTCCTTCCTTCCTTTCTTTCCTTCCTTTCTTCCTTCCACCATCCCTCCCTCCCTCCCTTCCTTCTTCCTCCTTCCTTCTTTTCTTCTTTCTTCCTTCCTTCTTCCTTCCTTCCTTCCTACTCTTTCCTTCCTTCTTTCCTTCTTCCCTTTCGTCCTTCCCTGAACACTAATGTTGCAACTGATAGTTTACAATAAATATAATCTAATGTACAAAATTCAGTTTATAAAAGTTTATCCCTTCTCACCTCAGCCTCTGACAACCTGGATCTTGAATTCCTGTGAGTCTAGAGGGTGTCAAACTCACCCAGAAGCATTGGCCTTGGTATGTCCCTGTGAGCTGGAGACCCCTTAACTGGCTGTTTGAGATCCTTGTTGATGGCAATAAAAGCAGTGTGGGAGCTTATGACTCCAGACTCCAGGCTTATTTGGACAATGACTTTCACATCTTCCGCAGCCGTCTCTAAGATGCCCATGTCCTTGGTCTGGATGAAGGACTTGGCAGCCAGGCGGTGGACAGTGAGGCTAAAAGGAAAACAGGTCATGGAGCTTGGGATGGAGTCCACCCAGAGAGACAGTGGTATAGATGAAAGAGAGAAGAAAAACAATTCTCACTTAGAATCCAACTGTATTTGGAGAGGAAATGTCAACTTGTTCTCAAAATTCTCGCCCTGGTATTTGTACTTGAAGCAAACCTCCCCAGTTGCCTCTATCGGCTGTCAGAAAGAAGAAGGGGATTATTCATGAGGAGAAATCAAATACTGGACATGAGGTTGGAGGATGGGTAGAAAGTTTACCATCTCCTAGCAAGTGTGACCCCTGAAAACTCACCGGCATTGTCCCCAACAACTGGGCATAGATGATTAGCCTTTGGCCTTGAAAGATGGATGTCTGTTCTGGGGAAAGCACCTTAGCAGACAGACCAGGTGGCAGGTCCCAGTTCAGAGAAACACCCTCAACCATGGGCTGCAGAGAACGTTTCAGGGCCCGCAGAACCTGGTGGAAGAAAGAGAACAGAAGCAGCATAGAAAATAATGCAACAATAAATCGCCCGCTGGCTGTTTAGCCTGTGCTTCCCTTTTATTAGAAGTAGGGGCCTTGGGGTCATATAGATAGCATGGTGGTAAAGCTTTTGCCTTGCATGCAGGTCAGTGGTTTGAATCCCGGTATCCTATATGGTCCCCGAGCCTGCCAGGAGCGATTTCTGAGTGTAGAGCCAGGAGTAACCCCTGAGCGCTGCTGGGTGTGATCCAAAAACCAAAAAAAAAAAAAAAAAAATAATAGGGGCCTCATCATTCCTACTTTCTCTATGGAGAGAAGAGGAAAGGAGGAGAGAAGATCTCCTGACTGGTCCCCCAGCTGAGTAACAACGGATTAAAACATTTGGAAATAGATCCTGTAGTGGAAAGTGTTCCTCATAGGTACACAGACCAAAATGGACCATCACCTCCTCCAGTTTCCCCAACATACATTTCATTTTGTGTTTTACCCACTTTCAAACTCATGTGCCCAAGTTTTCTGGACCCTGAGTTGAAAAGATTCAACTCTCATAAAAATGGGATCTAAGATCAATAAGGTCATTCATACAATGTTTTAACCGTCTCTAGTACCTAATCTCTGGCACCTAAATATTAGGTTTAGTTACATTTCTCCAGGAGTACATGTGACCACTATTTTTATGTTTGTTTTTTTGTTTGTTTGTTTTTGCTTTTTTGATTGGGCTATGTGCTCAGAAATCGCTGCTGACTTGGGGGACCATATGGGATACTGAGGGATCGAACCACAGTCCGTCCTAGGTTAGTGCATGCAAGGCAAACCCCCAACCACTTGCACCACTGCTCCAAGCCCAATGGCCCCTACTTTTAGAAAAATAAAAGTAGAGTTTATGGGGGCCTCATGGAGTGAAGTCTTGAGGTGAACTATCGCCTTTGCACATACCTTGCTCTGCATCCGATCCCGGCCTGTAATGAATTCTGCAGTGCCCCCAGATACCCGGGCAACACCTTTTATAAGGCTGGTGGAGGCACCTTCTCCGATACCAAAGGAGAAACACCTACAGTTGGAAAAAGGCAGGGGTCAGAGACAGGCTCTATGGTGAAGAAACAAAATTACATCATGTTCAAAAATTTATAAAAAGAGTTGACAGTCTTGATTCAAAGTCTAATGATATTACTGGATTAACATAGGCTGTATTTCAGATATATTTTCTGTGTTGTTGTGGGTTTTATGCTTTTGTGTTAGAGTTTTGGGTTACTCCCAGCAGTGCTCAGAGCTTATCCTCTATCTGGTATATGATATATGGCTCTATCCTCAGAAATCACTCTAGGCAGGTTTAAAGAACCAAGTTGAGGCCACTGAATGGCATTTTCTTATGCTTTATTTCATGGACCAAAGCCATAAAAAACCTAACCCAGGTTCACCAACCTTCTAAGAACTGTGAGTTGCTGACATCCAGCCAGCTGAGATGTATGATTGGTGCAATTTTGGGGTAAGCTTTAGTTTAATAATAATAATTCTACTTTAAAAATAATAAAGTTTTGTTATTAAATTCTCTAATGTTGGGGCTGAAGCAATAGCGCAGCAGTAGGGTGTTTGCCTTGAACGCGGTTGACCCAGGACAAACCTCAGTTCAATCACTGGCGTCCCATATGGTCCCCCAAGCCAGGAGCAATTTCTGAGCACATAGTCAGAAGTAACCCCTGAGCATCACCTGGTGTGGCCCAAAAACAAACAAACAAACAAACAAAATCTCTATTACTAGCAGAATTAGAGAAAATAGGGGATGCTAGTATCATCATAATATCACCTTCTCTTACCTACCTGTGCTTTAGACTATTTTTCCTAACCTCCTCAATGATTCCAAATGTGTCAGCAACTTCTCCATCTGTGAAGACAAAGAGCTGCAGAAAGAAAAAGCCCATCAGTTTTCTGGTGCTAAGGAGGGTCAGTAGCAGTTTATATAGAGTTTGAATCTCTGCCCTCTTAGCTGGGTCCCACCTTTTACCTGGAGAGTGTGACCTGGGATGGAGGGTTTCCCATAAATAAGCTGGAGTGGGTTCAAGATTTCTGTGCCCCCTAGGTCAGCTTTCAGAAGCTTCACTCTCTTCAGGGCTTCCTCCATTGTGTTCTGAGTGTACTCCACACTATTCCTGAGAAAAAGATCCTATGTATCAGTGGGTCCCTGACTTGAGACCCTTACCTTAAAATACCTGTTCCTAAAATCTCCAAGTCAATTCTGCAGTAACCGTGAGACAGACAAGTCCTTTCTTCTAAGTCTCTCTCTTTTGGGTTTTGGGCCACAAGAGGTAAGGTTCTTGTCTGTGTACAAGGCCTTACCCACTGTACTATCTCCATCCCTCTTTAGAGATGGATCCTTCTTTTTCAGACACTCTATGAATCTTGTAGAAACTTACGTAAAGAATGCCTCACAGGTAGATCCAAATCCATAGATATTGAAATAGCACCCCAAGGGCAAACTTTTCAGCAGTAGAATCAGTGTTTCCTGAAGGAAGGGAATATAGGAAGACAGTGTAAGGAGTTCTCTCAGATCCACTGAATGAGGGGCCAGCCTTCACCTCCTCTAGCTACACAGAACACACAAAATCAGCTTTAGGGTGGATGTGTGAGCCATGGGGGAGGCACTGACCTGAAGTTAGCCCCTGAGATTCATTTTAACTAGAGCATGTGAAAAAGAAAGAAATAGCTTTACCTTGGCTGCCTCAATGCGTGACTGAGTCGCTTTCTTATTCATGGGGCAATCCATGCTTCCTGAACGGTCCATGAGAAAGACAAATTCTCCACAGGTTGTTGGGGCCTGAGTTTCTGGGATGTTTGGATAGAAACTCACCATAGCAGCTGGAGCTCCCATCAAAGAATCTATTTGGAAATCAGAGGTGCACCATAAGACAAAAAGGATCTCAAGACCCCAAAAGTTCTTTGTAGAATTAAGGAGCCATGTCTGAATATACTGCCTCAGCCTTAGGAGATATCTGCCAGAACTTTGATACAGTTTGAGGAGAACTATTTAAAAATGAGACAGAGAAGGTGAAAAGACTCAGGAAAGAAGGAAGGAAAGAGACAACATGCAGGACTAAAGCACAATAACTGCAGGCTGTATTTCTATCAGCTGAGCAAATGAAGACAACACAGTACACAAGAAAATAATGTTTGGATAGCTCAACTTCCATTTGTCCAACTTTTTTTAACACTCTTTGAAAATGTCCTCTCACCACAAATGGAATTTTATCTGTCAATTTAAATAAAATTTGGATCTGTCAATGGACATTAATTTAGTAGTTATATAAACCATTCATAAATATATTAAGACAATATGGTCATTTTAACAGTTAATTATTCACAAATCTTTGCTATTAAAATGTCAAAGAAGGGTCCTGAGCAATAGCACAGCAGATAGGACATTTGCCTTGCATGCTGCCGACCAGAGTTCAATCTCCAGCATCCCATATGGTTTCCTGAAACTGCCAGGAACAATTTCTGAGTGTGCAGAGAAAATAGAATATTCTGTTCTTAGGTATGGCTTCTCAAAGCAGACCTAACTAACATGAAATATATTTTAATATAAATTAACAAGTTATTTATGCTTCGGGGCCGAAGAGATAGTATGGAGGTGAGGCGTTTGCCTTGCATGCAGAAGGTCATTGGTTCAAATTCCGGGATCCTGTATGGACCCCTGTGCCTGCCAGGAGCAATTTCTGAGTGTGGAGCCAGGAGTAATCCCTGAGCACTGCTGGGTGTGACCAAAAACCATATATATATATATATATATATATATATATATATATACACACACAAAAAAGTTATTTATGCTTCAAGCACACCATAGTGACAAGGGCCCATGCTTCCAAGGATTGGATTTGGCTGAGGTTCGAATTTCAGATAATCTGGTAAAAGAGTCATACATTACTCTCCTTTGTGTTTGTCAAAACTGATCACTGCCATGTGTTTGGAAATCGCTATTTCGCCTTTTGAGTGGCGTGTCTGTATCCTCTATTCAGTTGTCTGCCTAGTCTCTTAGTTTCTATGAATACATAACCACAGGATGGCACACACACCTAATCATTTCTGCCAACATGCTAGAGAACCATGCTGTGCCCACTACTGGTAGAAGAGTGAAAGGGGAGGGTGGGATAATGGGCCAGGCATTATTGCACAGGCAGCAGCTACAATGGGGAGAGAGAAATACCAGGCTTGCCGCTGGGGTCTCCCAGCTCCACAGTGACACTGGGGGTGTGCACCTCCTGATAGTAAACCAGCAGCTCCACATCTCGGTCAAACTTGTACTCATCAGCCAGAGAAACCTGGGGTGGGAGTAGACAAGAGGCGACTCAGGAAGAATCAATGATTGCTTCAGTGGGTGCTGAAAATGAGACCAAATTTCCTCCAGGAGGGAGTATGGGCAGCACAGTCCATCCACTAAAAGTGGGCCAGGGAAGAGACCCCCTTGTTCATAAGGGGAAGTCAGGTGCATCTTGTAAAAACTGAGGGATGACCCAGGTCAAGGTCCTAGGACTAGAGGCGCTTGGCCACGGTAAGTTGGTTGCTGACTCACCTCAGCAAAAGTCCTGTCATCCCCAGGATACTTGATGGGCCCCAGGGCACAGTTGGACTGGATCCTGTCTATGGCACGCTGGGAGCTGACAGAGGCTGCCAAACTGAGTGTGTAGGGAAGTGTCTTCAAGGGCACCACAGGAGGCTGCGAACTATGGCAACGGGAGTCTGGTGACCCTGCAAATAGATGGTAACCGACCACCATCCTGCTGGCCCGTCCTCCATATTCATCCCCCACAACTCACCCCCTTAGCCTTGACAGGGCAGACCTGAGAGCTGGTAGCGAGGGTTGAGGATGGTGGGGAGTACGTAGCGCAGGGCACCATCGGGCTCCAGGGCCAGTTCCTGCACATATTTGAGGGTGAGGGCCACCTTGGAAGTGGGGGGCAGGTTCCCCACACTGCAGGAAAACACATCCCCTGACAGGTCGTCTGATTCCAGGAGGAAGGCCTCGTGACCCTGGCTCAGGGCGGTGGTATACTTGTCATGGGCCTGTGGTGCAGGGAAGGAAGAAAAGGGGTGTCATGGAGCCAGCCTGCTAGTACCCCTGGCCCTGCCAAGTACCTCACACTAAGCTGCTGGAGGGAGCAGCAGCTGGAAAGGGCACATGGCACCCGCATAACTTAGGCTGGGACATATGTGGGTCTCCAGTGGGGCCCTGCACCAAGCCAGCCAAGCACCGTTGTCTTGTCACACAGCTCGGCCACGATTCTCTTCTCATCTGCCACGGCCTCAAAGGAGTAGACGGCTGAGTCTTCGTCCAGGGGGAACACAAAAAAGGCCTCCACAGGCACTGTCTCCTTATTCTCATAGTGCAGTTCAGCAGTCACGTCAGCCACGAACTCATGAATGGATACGGTCACAGAGATGCTCTTCAGAGGCACTGGGAAGAGAGGCAGTAGCAGGAGACATTAGGGAAGGAAAGTACCCCCTGTCAGCCAGCCATAGACTAGGTGCCACTGGGGCTGATGGGAAGCAGGAGTCAGGCTTACCTGGTTCCTGACGCAGGGTGAGGAGGCCACAGGGACACACCATGGTGGTGATGGTGGTTGCTATAAAAACAAACAACACCTTGTGATCCCAGGACTAATGGGGTGTGCTCAGTTCTAATACTGGAACCTTCTGGAATTTCCTATACAGCATGCCAACCCCAGTCCATGCATTTCTCCCAACACGCTACCAGAAATGCTTTAGTGGGAGAAGGGACTCTCACGGGTGCTCCTGGGACTACAGAATGATTCTCAAACAAGCCAAGATTCTATGCACGTTTCCAAGGATGTTGTTGGGGTGACATGGGCATACTGGCTTGGCCTAATCCTAGTCACTAACCCAAATCAAGTCTGACCTCTACTGAGACCAAAATACTGCCGATTTTCCACAAATTAAAAAAAAAAAAAAACCACCTCTATATATTTAACATTCATTTTGAAGCATAAACAGGGAAAACCCTAATACAGAAAACCTCAAAAGACCTTAGCCCTGGCCCCAAAGCAGGCATAAAATATCAACTAGCTAAAGTAGAACAAATAACCATCTAGTCACTTGCCCTTTTCTCTCTGAACACAGCAATACTCAAGAGCTAAACTTTGCCAATCCCTAATCCTAGGGATTTACTGATGCCAAAACCTGCCAACTGTTCAATGTCTTAATCTTCCCATACTGAATAGACACTTGTAATTATGACACAGTGATTCCCAACACAGAAAACCTTCACATACCTTAATCTAAAACTAGCTCTAGGCTAACCCTGTGCAATAACCCCCCACCCAAAATTTGGTAGAAAGGTGCCAAATTTCAAATTTAACAATTGCCCACAACTTCACATGACTTTTTCTTTCTAAATACAATAACACTTAACAGCAAACCCCTGCCAATTCCTAACCATATTTTTCACCATAATCCTAATCTAAACTAAGCCCAACCTTTACTGATGCTAAAATGTGGCAATTTCACTCAATTTCAAGATCTTCCTGTACTAACAGGAATAATACCAGGTACTGCCACACCCACCAGCAAGCCTGGGCACCTTAATCCCTGTTTTCTCTCCCCAATCCCTGAGAAATAATGTTCTGTTGTTTCATTTTGGGTTTTGGGGCCATACCCAGCAGTGCCCAAGATTTAACTCCTGGAGGGCTCAGGGAGCCATATGGGATACCAAGGATTGAAACTGGGTCAGCTGCTTACAAGGCACTTAAGTGCCTTAGGGCCCCACTGTACTATCACTCCAACCCCCAAATGCTGGTTTGTATTTTTTTAATGCCTGCTCCCTGCAAATGTGTGTTTTCTCCCTGACCATTTGCCTTTTTGTGCACTGAATGAAAATGGAGTGGATCAAAACAGCTCATGATCTGACAGAGCCCAGAGAGTGGCAAAAAGAGTGAGGAAGAGAAAGGGGAGAGGATGAGAGGGTAGAGGGAAGGAGAGGGAAGGGTAGGAGAGAGGAGGAGAAAAGAGAGGCATGGAGAGAAGAGGAGAGGAGAGGGGAAGACAAGGGAGGGTAGAAGATGGGGAGAGGAGGAAAGTGAGAGGTGGAGAAAAGAGGGGAGGGGAGGAGGGAAGGGGAGAGAAGGGGAAGTGAAGAGAGGAGAGGGGAGGAAAGGGGAGAAAGGGAAAGAAGAAGGGAGAGGAAGAAAGGGAGGAGAGGACAGGAAGGGGAAAGGAGAGGAGAGGGGAAAAGATAAAAAAGGGAGGGGAGGAGAGGAGAGGAAAAAGAGGAAATAGGATGGAGGGGAAAGGGAGATGAGGGGAGGGGAGGAGAGGTCTTCAGGGAGAGAATCACATCAGACCTGGGGGCCAAGAGGTACCAAACTTTCAACAGCACTAACGGGGAGTCCAGAGCCACAGTGACTCTCTGGCCATGAGACCCCAGCGCAGGGGTCTCTGATCCCTGATCTCAAGACCACCTCATAGTCTGCCTCTGCCTCTCCTTTGTAGGACACTGAAAGGTCCTAGAGATCCCTGGTCCCAGGGAGTGACCATCACAGGCACCAGGCTGCTCAGTGAAGACAGATGTAGTTCCAGCGGCCACTCCAGGCACCACAGACACCTGTCCACATTCAATCACAAAACAAAAATAAACCCAAATCTGGCCAGAGCAGCCACCACACTCCGAGCCTAGAATCTGAAGCAGTTGGAAAAAATCTAGGTGAGGCAGCTGTTCAGTGAATCCCCAGAAAGGCTACTCAGGGATTAAGTACTCTGGGAGAGCAGGAGGAGCTGGCCACACCTCAGCAGCCTCTAGAGAGGAGGACAAGAAGGAGCCCCAGGGAGGCCTTTGAGGAGGGGGGCAGGGCTCCTAGAATGGAGAATAGGGATGGCCAGACCCTTATGCTCAGTTCTTCCTGCTCAGCCTTTGAAGGTATCAGAAGAGAGCTGTCATTCTATCTAGAAGAGTTTAGGAGTTTTAATCCAATATGGAGGGGGGCAGGAAGGTGCTTCTTGAAGCTCTGTTTTATTACTTAGGACTGAGGAATCAGAGACCGAGAGAGAGTAGAAAAGATAAGGCACCTGCCCTACACATGGCCTACCTGGATTTGATTCCCGCTCCCCAATGTCCTACCAGGAATGGCTGCTGAGCACTGCCAAGTGCATCCCTCCCAAAATCAAGCATTTGCTTTGTACAAGTAAATAGGAAGAGGAGTTGGAGTTGATTAGGACATGGCTGGATTCCCTTTCCAGCCCCACAAGAGCCTCTTGGCCAAGCTTGCAGAACCCTCCAGAGCAGCAACTGCTCACCAGCATCCATGCCCCGCCCTGGAGCCTGCAGTGAGAATGAGAGAGAGAGACCAACCTGGGGACAGGACAGTGGTTAGAAGGTGCTAGTCACAGGCCCCATTAGGGGACCATCACATGACCCTGAGCAACTCTACAGGGAGCCCCAGCACTGCCTGGTGTCCCAAATAGCCCAATACTGCAAGACCCAAAGGCATCTCATCCTGGGCCCTGGCATGGGACCCAAACTGCAAGCCTGGCTGGCTGAGAAGAGCATTGTCAGGGCCCTGATTGGAGGGAAGGGGGCTTGTCAACAAACCAGTCTAACAAGCAGAAAATGGGACAAGGGGTGCAATTCAACCCAGCAAGGGTGGCTTGGCCAGACCTAGGGCCAGAGCTATGCAGAGCTACAGTCCTCTGCAGGGCACTATCCTTGCACAGAGCCAATCCGGGTTTGAGCCTTAGTACCAGATATAGCCCCCCTCGAGCCTGCCAGGGCTGATCCCTGAATGCAAAAACAGGTGTAAACCCTGAACATGGCAGGGCGTGGTGACTCCCAAACAAACAAAATAGCAGCAGCCTGCCACTTACCTCCTGCAGCCACCAGCTCAGGCCAGTGCAAAGTGAAAACAACTGAGGTCAGAAGTTCCGGGAAGACCCACCCACTGCTAGGGACCGACTCTAAAGTAGCTACAGTGGCTAAGGGATCAGTAATGCTTTCACTTTCCTCTTGGCGAAGGGAACATTCTTGGCTGTTTTTCTTCTGCCTGGGCTCTGCCAAGGCAGAATTTATGATCAGCAATTGAAGGGAAGGACTCTACCCTCCCCCCAAAGAGAACATGCTAAAAACAGTATAACCAGTAACATCAAAACCACTGATTCCTGTGGCAGGGACTTTATTATCAAGGGCTTATTGTGTACTAGGTCCCTGCTAATCAGACTTTGTGCCATCCCAGAACTTTATAATCCTGACTCATCTCTGCTTTGAATCATTTATGCTAAGTGTGTCCCTAAGCAAATGAAAAACAAATTTTGACTTTCACATCATAATCTTCTGACTCCAATGCCACACTTTTCCCACTGTAACTATTTCTCCAAGAAGCAAGCAGTAGGGAAATGGGAAGAAATCAGAGATCAGGAGACACAGGTAGGTCACTGAGTCAAATCCCAAGTTCCACAAAAAACAAAAGGAGTTCATGGGGTATCTCCCCGGAGCAGGGAAATAAGTGGCCATGGCCAGGGGATACACAAGCTCCCCAATTTCCAGTAAGCTTCCTAATACACTTGAAGGTCACAGCCATTAGTGAATATTCTTATTTCTACTGCACAGGTGTCACTAATTGTCCCTGTGCTCGGGGGGGACTGTGGCCCGGGGGCCTTGGGCTATAAGACAGGAAATGACTCCAGAGGGACCTGGGACTCATTAAGAAATTCTGTAAAAGCAGGAAGTGATTTAATTCTGTTGCATTGGAGGAGGAGACCCTATCCGGTAGGGCCAGACATCAGATGTCCTGCAACATCACATCTGTGTGATGGTGAATGAGACCCCAAGACCAAGTCATGGAGCCTAGAGAAGAGCAGCCAACAACAGGCATGAAGAGCCCACAGCTATGCAGAAGATAAATGAAGAGAAAAGCATTTGACTTACTTCCCCCAACTAGTCAGGTAAGTGCTCACACAGGGAAGGCTTAACTTTTTATCATATGCACAGGCTGGCATTACTGTCTTCCTCTTGATGAAACAGCATGTTGAAATGCACTCATAGCCTTTGCTTCTTCATCATTAGCTCAGTACCTACCACATTCCCAGCACCACATTGGTAACATGGTCACATTTAATTTAATTTAAAACTTTAATTTTTATTTCCTGACACAGAGAAAGGTAATGTTATTACACAGACTATGGTCCTCTCTATGACACAAAGACACAAAATACATTCTCCTGAGTATCTTGCAAAATCTCAGGGCAATGTCTAATTTTTAATCTAAAACAGTTCCCTTTTCTTCATCTTTTCTAAAGTAGAGTATTTCTCAAACTTTGGTCTCCAGGTCTGTGTGACTTCACTTTTTTCCTGTGCCCTTCAGCCAGCTATAGTCAATGTTTGGCATCTTCATGCACATAACTACTTCCCACTTTGCATAAGTGTCCCTACAGCAATTGTAATAATTAATTATATACAGGATATACTATATTCCCATATTTATTGCTTTGGGGCCACACCTGACAGTGCCAAAGGGTTACTGCTGTCTCTGCACTCAGAAATTACTCCAGGCAGACTCGGAATGCCAGGTTGCCAGGAACTGAACCCGAGTCAGTCACATGCAAGGCAAATGCCCGGCCCACTGTATTATCACTCTGGCTTCAGAGGTCACAAAGTATTTTATGAACACCACCATATTTATCTTAAAGGATCACAGGAGGTGAATATTAACGCTACACACAAACCTGTAGTAGGAACCCAAGATTCACCAGGCACAAGTAAAAGAACATCCCACACAAAATATGACCCAAATTAGGAAATATTTCTAAATAGTAAGACAGAAGCACAAACCTATTCATATATTAGTTCAATGAACTGCAACCCATTCTCATCTGAGTAGCATTGGCACAAATTCTGATAGGTATGAAAGGATTGGACACACTGTGACAAGGCTTTTCGCTTTGTGCATTTTAAGCTACTATTTATAAAATTGGCAGTGCACATGAATAATGTTAATATATTGAACACTATTCTCTTAGTTATCCAGCATTTAGTCATACAGACATTTCTTTTGTTTGGGTTCATGTTTACAAGGAATAAACATATTGAGATGGGAAGCCAGTACATGTCTTTACTAAAATGTAATGTATGGGAGAATTCTGAGTTTTGAATTGCATTATCATTACAGATTTAGACATTGAATGATTGTGATGAATGTATCTAATTGTGCCTGTCAATGCTCATTCAGCCTCCACATTCAGGCTTTCACAAGTGTTGTCTCTAGCAGCCGAACCCTACAGAAACATGAGGAACCACACGGAGCTGAGTGAGTTCATTCTGTTGGGAATCCCACAGACCCAAGGACTAGAGATTTTGCTCTTTGTCATCTTCTTATTTGTTTACTTCATCACCCTGCTTGGCAATTTACTCATCCTGATAGCAGTGGTTTTCTCTTCTGCCCTTCACACTCCCATGTACTTCTTCTTGGGAATCCTATCAATGTTTGACATATTTTTCCCATCAGTGACATGCCCCAAGATGTTGTTCTATCTCTCCGGCCAGAGTAAGGCCATTTCTTACCAGGGTTGTGCTACCCAGCTCTTCTTCTATCATTTCCTGGGGTGTGCAGAAAATTGCCTGCTTTGTGTAATGTCCTATGACCGCTTTGTGGCCATCTGTTACCCCCTGAGGTACAGTCTCATAATGAGACCCGGAATCTGTGTGGGTATGGTCATGGGAGCTTGGACACTGGGCTGTGTTCATGCCTCCATCCTGACCTCCCTGACATTTCAGGTGACCTACTGTGGTCCGAATCAGGTGGACTACTTCTTCTGTGACATCCCTGCTATCTTACCTCTGGCCTGCGATGACATCTCCCTGCCCCAGACAGTGGGTTCCACCAATGTGGGCTTCCTGGTTTTGATGTTTTGGTTCACTGTGTGTGTCTCCTACATCCGCATCGGAATTGCCATTTTGAGAATACGCTCGGCAGAGGGCAGGAAGAAAGCCTTCTCCACCTGCAGCGCCCACCTAGCAGCTGTCTTCTGTGCCCTTGGCCCTGTGATCATCATCTATCTTCAGTCCACACCCAAGCCATTCCTCGACGCCATTGTGCAGATATTAAATAACATTGTCTCTCCCATGCTCAACTCCTTAATCTATTCCTTGAGAAACAGGGAAGTGAAAAGGTCCCTAAAAAGAGTGTTTCAAAGAGTCTTCTTTGTTGGGAATAGATAATGTATTTCAATGGAGTTCTGGAAAGCAAATGAAATGTTCAAGGACAAAAGAGTGGATACAGAAATTGTATTGGACCTACACAGTGGAATATGATTCAGGTGTAAAAAATGGTAAACTCTTGTCTCTTCCTATAGTTTGTATGTAACTAGATGGTGTCATGTTAAAGAAAATAAGTCAGAGGGGGAAAGATCAATTCCAGATGCTCTCATTCATATGTAGTGAAGGAAAGGATGAAATCCAGTTAAAATTCCTTGGACTCTAGCGACAGAACTAAGGTTACAAAGTTGGGGATATAATGGAAGGGGAAGAATGAAGCACACTAGGGTGCCAGAAAGAGAGTGTCCTTGGCCATCTGGGGGAGGAAGGTCTGCAACTTGTACTCCAAAAGCATAAATATTAACACTTTTGTGACTTGCTACCTCAGCAATACCAATATGGAAAGAAATAAATATCAAGTCTTTTCTCCCCCTCTCTTTTGTTGGTCTGTTCAAAAATATAGCTTATTCCATATGATTTAAATTCCATATGAAGTGAGCTAATATTACTATTTTTAATCAAGAATTTTGAAATTTATGTTATTTTCTCAAATTCTAAAATAGATGTTTTATTCTACAATCATATTTCTGTGATAATTAGTAGTTCAGCCAATTAAAAAAGATAAAAAATACAAATGAAACAGAATTGATTATAAGATTGGGAAAAAGAAGAACTAGAGGTGAAGAAAGATTTGAAAAAAAAAATTAAATCTATATTTCACCCAATTTCAAGAAATAACATATAAGTAACAATAGTATGTGTCAGGAAGTTTATTGGCACTATTTCATTTCAATCTCTCATGGGCATATTAATTACTGTCTAAACTCCATTTCACAAATCATAATGTTAAATTTCAGAAAGGAACCCTCATCATTTCAAGAAAATATAGCTAATGAGAAACAAATCTGCACTTCATAGCAGAACAACGTGGATTTCTCACAGGGATCTTCATCATTATTCCCCATCCAAAAATCACAAAATAATAGATAGAAACTGGGGAAATTACAAGTAGGTAAAATCCAAGAGCTCTATAGGGAACAAAAGGGCTGCAGGGAATATGTACCTGGAACAGAAAAGTGGGGGATGCCCAGAAACTCTTCAATTCCCAGTTCCTAGACTCCACACTCAGAACTTACTTGCTCCCTCTGCATAGAGGCTCCTGCTCACTGTTTCTTGGGATATTTGACAGTTGTGGCTCTGGGAGTATTAGATCTAGGATTGTTATAATTCCTTCAACAATTGAACATAACTTTTTTAAAAACTGTTATTTTTGGACCATATCTGGTATTACCTGGGGCTTACTCTTGGCTCTGTACTCAGGAATCACTTCAAAAGTGCTCAAAGGATCATATGGGGTGCTGGGGATTAAACACTGGGCCAGCTGCTTGCAAAGCAAAGCCTTAGCTACTATACTATCAGTCTAGGCCCAAGACATAATTTATATAACTGCGAAAATCACAGTGGGTGTTAGGGCAGCCTCTCAATGACTCTGAATGATAAAAATTTTGTCATTCAAAATTTTGTTTTGAGAACCCCCAAAACAAAATCTCTATAGACACTTGAGCATTAAAGACAGTCATTGCAAAGTGAATCAGTTGCATCAGAATTTGCTGATGTTATTCTAGTTCTAAAGTCTCAGGTGAAAGACCACTGTGTGAATTGCTTTTAAGCTCTGGCAAGATGTTTTTATAAATTATATTTTTAAAAGAATTTTCTATAGTTAAAGCATTTTTCATTAACCATATGCTCTTAACCTTTTTTTTTTTTTTTTGGAGAATCTATTTTCCATTTTTAACTCACTATGCCCACATCTCCCTCCATACTTTATTACCCCCCTGAACAAGAGTCAATTGTCAGTTACCAAAATGGTGAAGAAGCTCAAAGCTTGTTCTTTTTCCTTACCTTAGGGTCAACATGTTCTATATTCTTCTTTTGTTTGTTTTTGTATTTGGGGGGGGGGCACACCAGAGATGCTCAAGGGGTTACTCCTGGATCTGCACTCAGAAATCGCTCCTGGCAGGCTCGGGGGACCATGTGGGATGCCAGGAATCGAACCCAGGTCTGTCCCAGGTTGACTACATACAAGGCAAATGCCTTATTACTGTGCTATCTCTCCAGCCCCAATATGCTCTATATTCTGTTAACTAATGAAATTCCTTTTATGAGACACTAAACATTTGAGTTGAGAGTTCTCTAAAGCTTTGACATATTTTGGATTTCAAAAGTTTAGGAAAAACAACAACAACAACAACAAAAAGCTGAAAGTTCAAAGAGGTATTTTTTTGGACAATTCACAATAGATTTACAAAATACAATATTTCTGTTGCAATTTATATTGTAGTAGAGGACTGACCATAGCACGTCCTACTGGAAATCTCAAATTTTCAATTTAGGTTGAGTTCTAGAATAGAAAATTTAAGAAGTTAGATTTTATATCAAGTTTTCCTTCCAGAATAATAATAAAAAAATTAAATGTAGTTCAACACAAGAATTTATAAACTTTGATACCCAAATAATTGTCCTAGGGATTCAAAAATTATAATTATATATCTATGTTTTTTACGCCAGAGAGCTAGTTCATAGGTTAAGGCTCTTACCTTGCACCTAGCTGGCTGGTGAGGTTCTATGCCTAGCACCCCAGTGGCCCCCCTGAATATCATTAGGAGTGATCCACAGGCCAGTTCTGCAGGAATATGAGAAAGTACACGAAGTTGAGTGAATTCATTCTGTTCAAAATCCCGAAGATCCAGGGAGTGGAAATGGTGTTCTTTCTCCTCTTCCTTTTCATTTACCTCTTCACCCTGATAGGAAACTTACTCATCCTAACAGCAGTAGTTTCCTTCTCTGCCCTTCATACCCCCATGTACTTTTTCTTAGTACTCCTGTCCATTTTTTTTTTTATAGTTTTGCAATCAGTGACCTGCCCCAAGATACTGTTCTTTCTCTCTGGCCAGAATAGAGCCATTTCTTACAAGGGCTATGTCATTCAGCTTTTCTTCTGTCATTTTATTTTCAGATGATTTCTATTTTTTAATTAAATAATTTTTATTTTGACCAAAGTAAATAACAAATCTTTCATGGTAATATTTTAGGTACATAGTTACATTGAATCAGAGGCATTCCCACTACCAGTGTTGTCCTCCCTCCACCCCTGTTCCCAGCATGCATCCCATATCCCCTTCCTTTGACCCCCGGGCTGCTAGAATAAATGGTCCCCTCTGTGTCTAACTTATTGTAGATTGGGTTTTGAGTCTGTTGTCGCTGGCTTTAGATTTGGTGTTTAAGTATGATCATTGATGTTTAAGTATGATCATTTTCTATTTCTACTCAATGTTCATACACCTGTTTGGTCTTGTACTCTCCATTGTTTCCCCCTCAATTTGTGAGGCAGAAAAGATGGTTCAAGTTATGTGGTTTTGTTTGGAGGGGAAGACAAAAGAAAGAGAAAAAAAGAGGAGGGTAAAAATCAAACAAGAGGGCCCGGAGAGATAGCACAGTGGCGTTTGCCTTGCAAGCAGCCGATCCAGGACCAAAGGTGGTTGTTTCGAATCCCGGTGTCCCATATGGTCCCCCGTGCCTGCCAGGAGCTATTTCTGAGCAGACAGCCAGGATTAACCCCTGAGCAAAGCCGGGTGTGGCCCAAAAACCAAAAAAAAAAAAAAAAAAAAAAATCAAACAAGAAAGAAATGGGAAGAGTCCTTCTAGAGCAGGGGTCCTCAAACTTTTTAAACAGGGGGCCAGTTCATTGTCCCTCAGACCATTGGAGGGTCTGACTATAGTAAAAACAAAACTTATGAACGAATTCTTATGCACACTGCATATATCTTATTTTGCAATGAAGAAACAAAACAGATACAAATACAATATGTGGCCTGCGGGCCATAGTTTGAGGACCACAGTTCTAGAGGCTATAAATATCCATTTTAAGAAAAAAAAAAAAAACCGGCTAATCTTTGCAAAAGCTGGCTCCCTATGTGTGACACCAGGCGGGGAAAATCCGCGAAAGTACACCGGCCCAGTGGGGCTCAGCTGTGAAAGACTGTGAGTGTGACCTGTCTATGTCTGTCTACTGTCCTCTTGCGTGAAACTCTTGCGAGTGGGGCAAAAAGAGGCTCCAGTGGAGCACGGCTGCTCCGCTTCGCTACGCGGCCGTGCACTCTTTCTAAGGAAAGAACTCCATTGCAACAAGAAGGAAAAATCACACTAAGAACGGCGCTATATCACAGAAGCAAACATTTCTCTCTGGACTGTCTTCTCTGTTGCATGCTCGGGCCTAAGATTTGACCCAGTGTGAGGCTTCATCCACGGAGGACTCCCCTCCCTTAGAGGCAAGTCAGCCCATCCAGAAAGGGAGGAGCCAGAGGAGTGTGCTGCCTACATCATATAGACAATGAATACCACTACAACACGTAGAAAAACCCACAATACAAGTGTGACAATGGGGAAACAACGCAGGCCAGCATCAGACATAGAGAATGAAGATGACAATTCTGAGGACCAGATAATGACTGAACAACTAATCAATCTCTCAGATAAGGACTTTAGACTAGCAATATGGAAGGTGCTCAACAGACTCCAAGAAACCATGGATCGAGTTGAACAGAACACTAATAAGAACCAAGAAAATATGAAGGCAGAAATGACAAAACTCCAAACTGAAATAACATGTCAACTAACAGGACTGAAAAAGTCAGTAAACGAAGTGAATGACAAAATGGATAAGCTCTGGGACAGGGTATCAGAAGCTGAGAATAGACTTGGTGCTGTGGAAGATGAGATACATAACAATTCCATACAGCAGGAGAGATTGGACAAAAAACTTAAAGCAAATGAGCAGACAATGGAAAAATTAGTCAAAGAATGGGAACAGACGAAAATAGAAGTCTATGATAAGATCAACAGAAACAACTTAAGAATCATTGGAGTCCCAGAGACCCAGGAAGAAAATTTCCAGGAAGAATCAATGGTCAAGAACATCATTAAAGAGAAACTTCCAGAGCTAAAGAATATATGTGATTAAATCCTGCATGCCCGAAGAGTACCAACCAAAAGAGACCCCAGAAAAACCACCCCAAGACACATCCTAGTCACAATGACAAATCCCACAGATAGAGACAGAATTCTGAAAACAGCAAGATCAAAAGGGGAAATCATGTTCAAGCAAGCTTCCCTGAGATTTACAGCAGACCTGTCACCAGAAACGCTCAATGCCAGAAAGCAGTGGTGGGATATTGTGACAAGACTGAATGAAATGAATGCTTCACCCAGAATACTATACCCAGCAAAACTCACTTTCCGGTTTGATGGAAGAATACATGGTTTCACAGACAAAAAACAGCTCAGAAACTTCACAGACACAAAACCAGTCTTAAGAGAAAAACTGAAAGACCTAATCTAAGACAAGACTACCCAAAAGACACACCAAATTTTGAAATAAAGATGGCGTTAAATCCCAGGACAATTCTTTCTCTCAACGTCAATGGACTAAATGCACCAGTTAAGAGACACAGAGTGGCTAAATGGATCAAAAAACTCAATCCAACCTTCTGCTGCCTACAAGAAACGCACCTGAATAGTCAGAACAAACATAGACTCAAAATAAAAGGCTGGAGAAAAGTTATTCAAGCAAACAACACCCATAAAAAAGCTGGAGTGGCCATACTAATATCAGATAATGCAAACTTTATACTCAGGAAGGTTGTAAGGGACAAAGACGGACATTTTATATTAATCAAGGGGTACGTAGAGCAGGAAGAATTCACTCTCCTAAACATATATGCACCGAATGAGGGGCCAGCAAAATATTTAATACAACTGTTGACAAATCTGAAAAATAATATCAACAACAACACAATAATTGTGGGGGACCTTAACACGGCTTTGTCAACACTGGACAGGTCAACCAGACTGAAACCCAACAAGAATATACTAGACCTGAGGAGAGAAATGGAAGAAAGAGGCCTAGTGGATATATATAGGACACTCCATCCCCAGAAACCTGGATACACATTCTTCTCCAATGTACATGGGACATTCTCCAGGATAGACTACATGCTGGCACATAAAACATACCTCCATAAGATCAAGAGGATAGAAATTTTGCAGACTACCTTCGCTGACCACAAGGCTCTGAAATTATTTGTGAACTCCAAAGGGACTCAGAAGAAACACTTTAACACCTGGAAGTTAAACAGCCTCATGCTCAATAACCAGTGGGTCCGAGATGAAATCAAGGAGGAAATAAAAAGGTTCCTGGAAACAAATGACAATAAAGACACAAACTCTCAGAACTTATGGGACACAGCAAAAGCAGTACTGATAGGAAAATTTATAGCTTTGCAAGCACACATCAGGAAGGAAGAAGGAGCTTACCTGAGTAGCTTAATGACACAGCTAATAGAACTAGAAAATGCTCAACAAAAGGACCCAAGAATAGGAAGACAGAAGGAAATAACAAAGCTGAGAGCAGAAATCAACGAAGTGGAAACTCAAAAAACAATCCGAAAGATCAACGAAAGCAGAAGTTGGTTCTTTGAAAAAATAAACAAGATTGATAGACCACTGGCAAACCTAACAAAGAAAGAGAGAGAGAGAAACTTGATAACTCGTATCAGGAATGAAAAAGGAGAGATCACTACTGATATGACAGAGATTCAAAGGGTAATCAGAAACTACTTTGAAAAACTCTACGCCACTAAAAATGAGAACCTGGAAGAAATGGATAAATTCTTGGACTCTTATAATCTTCCACGGTTGAAGGAAGAGGATGTAGCATATCTAAACACCCCCATCACCATTGATGAAATTAAAACAGTAATCAAATGTCTGCCGAAAAACAAAAGCCCAGGTCCAGATGGATTCACTAATGAATTGTATCAAACTTTCCAAGAGGAACTACTGCCAATCTTGGCAAGACTCTTTCATGAAATTGAACAAACAGAAACACTTCCAAATAGCTTTTATGAAGCCAACATCACCTTGATACCTAAACCAGACAGAGACGCTACCAAAAAAGAAAATTACAGACCAATATCACTGATGAATGCAGATGCAAAGATCCTCAACAAAATCCTGGCAAATAGGATTCAATGCCTCGTTAAGAAGATCATCCACTACGATCAAGTAGGTTTCATCCCAGGAATGCAAGGCTGGTTTAACATCCGTAAATCTATCAACATAATACACAACATCAATAACAAGAAAAATAAAAACCACATGATCATATCAATAGATGCAGAGAAAGCATTTGATAAGGTCCAACACCCATTCTTGATCAAAACTCTCAGCAAGATGGGAATGGAGGGAACCTTTCTCAATATAGTGAAGGCCATCTACCACAAGCCAGTGGCAAATATTATCCTCAATGGAGAAAAACTGAAAGCCTTCCCTCTAAATTCTGGCACAAGACAAGGCTGTCCTCTCTCACCACTCCTATTCAACATAGCACTGGAAGTACTTGCTATAGCGATTAGGCAAGAAAAGGATATCAAGGGAATCCAGATAGGAAAGGAAGAAGTCAAGCTCTCACTGTTTGCAGATGACATGATACTCTACTTAGAAAACCCTAAAGACTCTATCAAAAAGCTACTAGAAACAATAGACTCATATAGCAAGGTGGCAGGCTACAAAATTAACACACAAAAATCAATGGCCTTTCTATATACCAATAGTAATAAGGATGAAATGGACATTAAGAAAACAACCCCATTCACAATAGTACCACACAAACTCAAATATCTTGGAATCAACTTGACTAAATATGTGAAGGACCTATACAAAGAAAACTATAAAACTCTGCTCCAAGAAATAAGAGAGGACACACGGAAATGGAAACACATACCCTGCTCATGGATTGGCAGGATTAACATCATCAAAATGTCAATACTCCCCAAGGTATTATACAGATTTAATGCCATCCCTCTAAAGATACCCATGACATTCTTCAAAGAAGTGGATCAGACACTTTTGAAATTCATTTGGAACAATAAACACCCTCGAATAGCTAAAGCAATCATTGGGAAAAAGAATATGGGAGGAATTACTTTTCCCAACTTTAAACTGTACTACAAAGCAATAGTTATCAAAACAGCATGGTATTGGAATAAGGATAGGTCCTCAGATCAGTGGAATAGGCTTGAATACTCAGAAAATGTTCCCCAGAGATACAACCATCTAATTTTTGATAAAGGAGCAGGAAATCCTAAATGGAGCAGGGAAAGCCTCTTCAACAAGTGGTGTTGGCACAATTGGATAGCCACTTGCAAAAAATTAAACTTAGACCCCCAGCTAACATCATGTACAAAGGTAAAATCCAAATGGATTAAAGACCTCGATATCAGCCCCAAAACCATAAGATATATAGAACAGCACATAGGCAAAACACTACAGGACATTACAGGCATCTTCAAGGAGGAAACTGCACTCTCCAAGCAAGTGAAAGCAGAGATTAACAGATGGGAATATATTAAGCTGAGAAGCTTCTGCACCTCAAAGGAAATAGTGCCCAGGATACAAGAGCCACCCACTGAGTGGGAGAAACTATTCACCCAATACCCATCAGATAAGGGGCTAATCTCCAAAATATACAAGGCACTGACAGAACTTTACAAGAAAAAAACATCTAACCTCATCAAAAAATGGGGAGAAGAAATGAACAGACACTTTGACAAAGAAGAAATACGCATGGCCAAAAGACACATGAAAAAATGTTCCACATCAGTAATCATCAGGGAGATGCAAATCAAAACAACGATGAGATACCACCTCACACCCCAGAGAATGGCACACATCACAAAGAATGAGAATAAACAGTGTTGGCGTGGATGTGGAGAGAAAGGAACTCTTATCCACTGCTGGTGGGAATGCTGTCTAGTTCAACCTTTATGGAAAGCGATATGGAGATTCCTCCAAAAACTGGAAATCGAGCTCCCATACGATCCAGCTATACCACTCCTAGGAATATACCCCTTCCTTACACCTATATTCATTGCAGCTCTATTTACCATAGCAAGACTCTGGAAACAACCAAGATGCCCTTCAACAGACGAATGGCTAAAGAAACTGTGGTACATATACACAATGGAATATTATGCAGCTGTCAGGAGAGATGAAGTCATGAAATTTTCCTATACATGGATGTACATGGAATCTATTATGCTGAGTGAAATAAGTCAGAGAGAGAGAGAGAAACGCAGAATGGTCTCACTCATCTATGGGTTTTAAGAAAAATGAAAGACACCCTTGTAATAATAATTTTCAGACACAAAAGAGAAAAGAGCTGGAAGTTCCAGCTCACCTCAGGAAGCTCACCACAAAGAGTGATGAGTTTAGTTAGAGAAATAACTACATTTTGAACTGTCCTAATATTGAGAATGTATGAGGGAAATGTAGAGCCTGTTTAGGGTACAGGCGGGGGTTGGGTGGGGAGGAGGGAGATTTGGGACTTGGGTGATGGGAATGTTGCACTGGTGATGGGTGGTGTTCCTTTTATGACTGAAACCCAAACACAATCATGTATGTAATCAAGGTGTTTAAATAAAAAAATAAATTAAAAAAAAAAAAAAAGAAAAAGGGGAAAAAGGAAGAAAAACATAAAAACTATATAAAAAAGTCAAACAAAAGAACCCAAAAAGCACCACAGCAATAAAGGCAACAACCAAACAATAACAACAGTCCTGAAATAAAAACAAAATAAAGTACACAAAGAAAGGAAAACAATAATAATAATAATAATAACAACAACAAAATTTATTTTTTGCTTTTTGTGCATAGGCACAGTAAGTATTGGGGAAATTAGAAAGTCTTCTGTCATTTTTTTGGAAGCCACTGAAGGTTGCCTCTATTCTGTGATGTTCTATGACTGCTTTGTGGCCATCTACCACAGCCTTAGAATCAAATATCATGAGACACAGAGTCTGTGTGATTTGATCAGAGGAGCCTGGACACTGGGCTGTGTTCATGCCTCCAATCTGACCGCCTTCACCTTTAGCCTGACCTACTGTGGCCAAAATCATGTGGATTACTATTTCTGTGATATCCATACTGTTTTGCCCCTGGCCTGTGGTGACCCGTCAGAGGCATGGATAGTGAATTCCACAGCTGTGGCCTTCTTGGCTCTAATGATTTGGTTCACTGTGTGTGTCTCCTACATACATATCAGGATTGTCATTTTGAAAATCCACTTGGCAGAGGGCAGGAAGAATGCCTTCTCCACCTGTAGAGCCCACCTCACTGCATTTCTCTGTACCCATCTACCTATAGTCTATGCCCAAACCCTTGCTTGATGCCATCATGTAGTTATTAAGTAACATCATCTGTTCCATGCTCAACTCGCTCATCTATTCTAAGAAGCAAAGAAGTTAAAAAGTCTCTGAGAAGGAACTTTCATAAAGTAGTTTACTTTTCAGAATAATCATGGGTATTTTAATGGAAGTTTAAGAAATGGGCTTTATTGAGGATTTTGAGCCGGCATGGACGGGCAGCTGGCAGGCATCCCCATGTGCCAGCGGCCTTTTGGTCCAGCCTAGGGTCAGGGGGGGGCCCGGACCTGGGTCACCCTCCCCCCCTCCCCCCCATTCCTCCGGATCTCCAGGTGGGTTCCTGGAAGGAGCTGACGGGGCACCCTGGGTTTTCCCCACTCCCAGGCCAGGCCCGGACACTGGCCTAGGGGGTGGAATTTGATCTGGTGGGTGGCAGATAGCTGCTCAGCTATACTCAGGCTGTCACTGGAAATTTCATACCAGTCTAAATTTTGCAAACCTCACGGGGGGCTAGTGCCCCCGCGCGAACATTTGCTCCTCCCAACCATCAGTACCCCAGATTTACCCTTCTTAACTTTAGTAACACATAGTTTTAATCTCTGACCTAAGACATACAGTAGTTCTAACAAATCCCAGAACTATTTAGAATAACACTAATTGAACACATATTGAACACATATATCTTTTGAATATTTTATGGGTATTTTCTTTAACTGATGTAACTTTCTATATATTTTTCTACCATGATGTTTCTATCCACTTTTCATCTTGTCTTTTCTTTGTAAGCTGTATAGTAAGGATTGTTGTTGGAAATGTCCCTCAGTTTGATCCCTATGATTGAACTATGTCATGGAAATTGCTGGTCTTGTTCCTATGGCCTCCAGATGCACCAATAACGCTTCATGGCATTGATCCTTGTTTGCATAGACACATTAAAATGGGAAAACACCATACATATAGATAAGTTCTTACCTAATAAATCTCAGTACAATGTACCTTACACCCTGAACATTGATATAATGACCTGGCACAGGCCTCAGAAGAATGGGCATCCTCCATTCACGCCGGAACCAGACAAGCTATCTACGAAACATCCAAGGTCTTTTATAGCAACAGCTGGAAGCAGTCCTCTACCAGGAAAGACACTACCAAGGGTCTGACATCGACCCCCTAAAAAGAGACTTCCGTTTACACTAAGACTTGACAACATCAATGACCTGCTCTACAGGACATGGTTCTCTCTAGTGCCACTTAAGTGTGAGGTGAAACAAGAGCATGCTCTGCACCATCCTGACTGCAATATGGGATATGCAGACTCCAGGATCTTTAATACAGAAGCATGATACCAACAACAGAGACTATGTGAGGAATGGAGGTGTATTGCCACTACAGACGATGACTTGAATTGGACAAACTAGTTTGCCTGGAGCCTAGAGTCAGTCCTGTGCCAGGAAACTTCAGGGGTAGGGTCTCCTTGTATTTAGACCATAATTTGTCTTTCCATGTCCCTTATGTTTTGGTGGGCCTATGCAAACAAATGCCACTTTAATACTGTTTTTTACTAAGTTCCCTTGATTCCAATTCTTAAGAAAAACAAGCCACTAAAACTTTTGAGGTTAACTTAAACTAGTAAGCATGTGCATGGAACTAGAGAAATGTACTTTACCCTCAATGTTTAAGGAGTTACATAAGTCTAATGTCTTTAGATTATATTGTGTGCTGCTAAGAAATAGTATGTACTACAACTGGGGATTTGAGGGACAAAGTAATTGTATTGTACATGGGTTTAGTTTTGTTTTTCTTAAAGTTCTTTGGCTGAAAGTTCAAGGCTGGGATATCATCGATGGGAATACCGTGAATTTTGTTTATGGGTGATTGGGCTTCCACTGTAACTTTACCCTGTCCTCTTTCTTTGCATCTTTGTTGTCATAATTAAAATAATAAAAAAAAAGAAATGGGCTTTATTAATGTCCTCCCTCTTATTTTATTTTCTTTTTTTTAATAGTGTCTGTGTGGATTTGACTATTCTCCATTTGGGGGGGGGTTCACACCAGGCAGTGCTCAGGGGTTTCTCCTGGCTCTACGCTCAGAAATCGCTTGGAGGATCATATGGGATGCCAGGATTTGAACCACCATTCTTCTGCATGCAAGGCAACCACCTTACCTCCATGCTATCTCTCTAGCCCCAATTATTTAATTTTCTTAACTTAACAAACAACAGAAAATGCTCTCTCCAAAGTGCCCTTTTTGGCTTAAATGATATACTTCATCTATATTTGTGAGTTTTAAAGTTCCCTGGCAACTTATTAAAAAATATTTTCATTGTATTAATTAGGCAAGAAATCTAATGGATGCAAAGAGCTGGTGGGAGGGAGACAGTATGTAAAAACAATGTGTAATCCCTTCGACTTGAAGAAGTAATAAATTCTATATAAGAACATATGTGTGCAGGTGCTTAAAATGTTATTTTATTAACATTCACAGTTTTTGTAATATGATTACAACTCCATTTCATTTTTTTATTTTTGGTTTTGGTTTTTGGGTTACACCCAGCAACGCTCAGGTGTTACTCCTGGTTCTACACTCAGACATCACTCCTGGCAGGCTCAGGGGACCATATAGGATGCCGGGATTCAAACCACCGTCCTTTAGCATGCAAGGCAAATGCCTTTACCTCCATGCTATCTCTCCAGTCCCTCCATTTCATTATTTTAAACTAAAAAATTATTGACTGAAATACTTTGATTGACAATATTGATAAATGGTTTCCCATGTCTATATTTCATTCACAGACAAATCCAAACAAGACCAGAGAAACTCTGAGGAGTATTAGAAGTAATGAGGAAAGATTCAAAACAAAAATCTTACAACTAAAATCTTCTATTTCCTTAATGGGTTCCTTTAACATGATTTCTTCCATAATAATGAGAAAGAAGGAAAAAGTTGAAAAGTTGAAAAATAGCAGGTAACAGCACATCCTAAAAATGGGCCAGGACATGAGAAAAATAAATGGTGTAAGGTATATCTCCCACAGCAAAATTAGTCTGGTTGAACAAGTCAGGGATTCCCAGTACATTTTCCTGATTCTCTTGAGGACTGTGCACGATTATATAACCCCCAGGTTCTCTCTACATCCGACATAATTGTTCCCTATACTCAGAAAGCTCCTCTCTATGTGTCCTGGGATACACCAAGAATAAGCTCAAGAGGGACTCTGCAATCATTTAAGAATCTGCAAAGATCAGAGAGAGTTTCACTTCTAAGTGTGGAGAAATCATCCCGGTGTGAGGGCAGCCATCAGATGCACAACATTCTTTCCCTGAGCCATTAGCTTGATAAAGAAGACATTTTTGGGATCTGTAGATATTAGACTGTAATCACATTCCATGGAACCTGAGGAACTGGAGATGAGAGCTCCACAGTGCTACAGAGAATCTGAAGATCAGAGTATTGAGAACACGACTTTGCTTAATATGGGCCAGTTAAAGCCTGTGAACCAGGTAAGTGCTCTGAGCACTGCTCTATTTCTCATTTTACTTTTCACTACAGTCAAGTTCTAAGATGCAGGACTGTGGAAAATAATTTCAATTAGGGGCTTCTAATGTGTTTTTAATGAAGCAAACTGACAGCTTAAGCCTGCTGACTTAGTATGCATGCAGAAATTCATAAATATTTGTAGCCTAAACTGTTATTTCTACATCTATCTTTGCCTAAGTCCTACAGACTATTATTCCTGTCTTTTTCATCAGGGGACAGGAAGGCAATGTGGTGGTGTACCACTTACCTAGCACACCCAAAACCCTGTGTTTCCTTACTACAGCAAATATGCACACAAACAAGTGCCAATACTAATTCAGTTCAATAAATTCCTGATACAAGAGGGTCAGAATATACTTCCGTGTCATAGTAAAAAAATATGACCTTTATGGTAGAAAGACACAGAACGTTCTTCTTCTGATCCCCTTCCCAGTCTCTGAAGATTGTTAAATTCCTCTTGAAGAGCTACTATTCCTTTTGCTTTCCCCAAAATGGACTATTTCTCAAAATTTGGCTTCAAGTCTCATTTTGTTCTCTCCTTTCTCTCATGATCTTGACATGTGATATTTCTACAATAACTGCTCTACAAATTATGTGGCAGGATTTAAGTTAAACCTTGAACCAGAGGTTTTATTCTATTATTAGAGCAACTCACCATTCTTTGTTTTTTGTTTTGGGGCCATACCTGGCAGTGCTCAGGGGTTGCTCCTGGCTCTGTGCTTTCAGAATTACTCTTGATGGTGTGGGGGACCACAGATAAAGCAAGTGCCTTGTCTATTGTACTCTCTCCAACCCCTGAGGGGAATCTTTCATTCTTACTTAATTTCTATTGCAGGTTCCATGATGTCAGATGACCAAGGAAGTGGTTGGCTGCTAGTCCAGAAATGGTGAAGAATGCAAATTTCAATATTAAAATGTTTGAATTCACAAAGGTAATTACAAGAGAATTGTATGTTAAAAACAAGTAAAAACATATTTGAATGTAGGCTACTTTTCATGAGCTAATTACCATCTCTCCTTGCTTTTAATTTTCAAATGAAGGGAAAATGAGGCCTGTAGCATACCAGAAATGGAAGTGGCTGATGTTTCTCAGGCAGCCCCCTGACAGGACAGGGTTCATATTTGACTGCATCTGGAATGGTTTAGAAGCTTGTAAGGTATGGGGAAAGGCAGATAATGAAGCTGTGATTCTGATTCCTCTATTGCAAGGTTCATTAGACACTCAGCATAATCCAGAAGAGATGGCCATGTTTCCACAAAAGGTTTTGAAAATATCTTTTCAAACTGTGAATATATCCAACTAACTATACTCACACTTCTATTCAGTCAGAGATTATCTGGGATTTTAACCCTTATCAAAAGGAACAAATAACAGTTGCTGGGACCTGCAAGATAGCAGATGTCACCTTAGATAGTTTCCCTGCATCTTCTTGTCAAAGCTCTCAATAATGCTTCAAATGCAATACAAGCCACAAGAAGCCTGGAGAAGAGACACTAATGCAGACAATGAGCACCTCAGGCCAGGCTTCACCTTAGGGTTAGGGTCTAGCATTAGTGCAAACTGACGTCAGGTCAAACAAGCCTCTAAACTCCTTGAAAGGAGCCATGAGGGAAAGAGGAATATTGACCATATTCTATAGAGAACCCAGGGAAACATCAGAGCTTATGACAATGAGAGCCTAAGACAATTAAGTACAAAGTGAATCAACATTATCCATTTGTGAAGAGAATATTTGAGTTATCATTTTCCCAGGAACTCACATGTATGATCTCAATAGAAAACCTATGTCTATGGATTATTCTGTGTGCTGTTATTATGATTTCTGGTTGTTTTATTTTTAATATAATTTTTCATTAATTATGAATTTCCTTCTTCTTGGTAGGGAGACTCCATTCTCCATCCTTAACTCATTATCTTTTTCATATTTGTTTTTGCTTCTACAAGAATAAATGACTCATGAATTACTACATAAATAAATAATTCATTCGGTTATAAATGTCCAAAGTTCATTTCACCAACACTAGTTCAGGATTTATTTACCCTTCTACCTCTTAAGTTATAGCTAAGTTCCTTTCATGAGACATTTTCAAGCCAAAAATGCAGGTACAAGGATCCCCAGGTTCAGAGGTAACTTTAAAATGCTTAAAATGGGACTGGACAGTAGGTAAGGCATTTACCTTGCACACAGTTGATTTGGGATGGATCCATGGCATCCTATATGGTCTCCCAGTCTTTCAAGACTAATTTTTGAGTGAAGAGCCTGGAGTAACCCCTGAATGCTACCAAATGTGGCCCCCAAACAAAACAAATAGCCTAAAGTAGTTAAGGACCGAGAGTATCATTTCACAAAATCCTAAATTTCTAGTCAAGTGACTATATTTACTGTGTAATAAAATTTCTTAAATTCTAAATAAATTGGTCATAATAACAAGACTGTTCACAGACATTATTTTATATAGCAGTATTAAATTGCCACATGCTTATGGACACCGAGAAACTATAGATATAATTATTGAAAATTGTGCTTTTTTTCAGTGTTCACACTAATCGAAGCAAAATACAGCCCATCAGAATTGTTTATTGAATAGTAGAAAGCAATATTACTACAACAAACTTTAAAGGTAAAATTTTCATTTATATACAGATTTAAAAATGGTTATATTATATTAAGAAGTCATGTTACTATAATTAGAAATGTACTGATACTTTGTCCTTGAAAAATAAAAAATATTGAAGAGAAAAATTCTTTTCTGACAATTTACATTTCACAATATTCTTTAAATTTAGGTATTGAAACAAATATCACCACAAGACACACCTCAGGTCAATTTTAAGTCTAACCATTCAGGGTATGTAAATATTCTTTAAAAACCAAAACAAATAAATTTCATACTGACAGAAGAATGGCATTGATTACTTTGGGAGGTAGAATGGGAGATTCTGATCAAAACTATAATGATAGTAACACAAATTGAAAATGTTCAGGAGATCAGCTGTAGTATTATGCCTAGAGTGAATACTGCATTGCCCACTTAACATTTAAGAAGAAATATCTACAACATTTTTTTTTTCATGGTAAGAAGACACACCCAACTGTGTCAAGGGCTTATTCTTAGCATTTTGCTTAGGGATCATTCCTGGCCATGCTCAGGAGCCTTTTGGGATGCCATTGAATGAACACAGATGGGCAGTGTACAAGGCAAATTACCTTTTATACTATCTGTCAGGTCTCTAAACAGTATTTTTTAATATTAAAAGTCTTGGACTGGAGCAATAACACAGCAGAAGGGTACTTGCCTTGCACGTGGCTGAGCCAGGACAGAGTTTGGTTCAATCCCCAGCATCCCATATGGTCCCCCAAGTCAGGAGCGATTTCTGAGCACATAGCCATGAGTAACCCCTAAGTGTCACTGGATGTGACCCTAAGACCAAAAAAACGTCTTAATTGCACTAAAATTCAAAAATATTATTATTATGAAGATGAAATGCCCCATGTAGATATCTGTAACTATTAGAAATTCAATATAAACTATCTACCTAATGTAAATTAATCTTTAACTTTGAAGTTTATGGCAGTATCTAATATACAAATCCCTTTACATTTTTTGTTGAACATTTCCATGAATACATATTCTCACAGTAAGAAATGTACCAAATACAACCCCATGTAAGGCTCATGTTCCCTGCAGGGCTGATATGGGTAGAGACAAAAGCATAAATATATTTTCACTCCCTCTAACTGCAGAGGTCAGGGTTTATATATCTGAGTGTGGAAGTGGGGGATAAAGATAGCATTAGGACCACATCTTTGACATGCATGGCCAGATAGACATGCTCAGTAGAAATTAGAAGTAACCTTCCAGATTGGAACTGAGGCATCATTGGAACTTGATTGAATTGGGTGTTTTGATCATCAGACCTTTATTTAACTTGTGCAGTAAACTATAGTACTATGTTTCAATAGTTCTGATCCACATTCATGAAATAATAAGATATCTTGGGAAATGAAGGTATATGTTTATATAACCTCTATATAACTAACTTTGGTAGAATGCCTAATTGTCTTGGTTTATACTGAGACCATTGAAATAAATCTGCTGTTTGGATGATCAATGTATCATGTTGTGTGTCAATGTTTGGTCTCCAAATTCATACCTTCATGAGTTCTATCTCTATCAGACCAGCTCTGCTGGAACATGAGGAACCACACAGAACTGACTGAGTTCATCCTGCTGGGAATCCCACAGACCCAGGGAGTAGAGATGGTGCTCTTTCTCTTCTTCCTCTTCATTTACCTCTTCACCCTGATTGGAAACTTACTCATCCTGACAGCAATTGTTACCTACTCAACCCTTCACACCCCCATGTACTTCTTTCTAGGATTCCTGTCCATATTTGATATAGTTTTGCCATCAGTGACCTGCCCTAAGATGCTGTTCTATCTCTCTGGCCAGACCAGAGCCATTTCTTACAAAGGCTGTGCCACACAGATCTTCTTCTATCATTTCTTGGGAGCTACTGAAGGCTGCCTCTATTCAGTGATGTCCTATGATCGCTTTGTGGCCATCTGTCACCCCTTAAGGTATTCACTCATCATGAGACCTGAAGTCTGTGTGGGTTTGGTCATAGCAGCCTGGACTCTGGGCTGTGTTCATGCCTCCATCCTGACTGCGTTCACTTTTAGACTGACTTACTGTGGCCCAAACCACATTGACTACTTCTTCTGTGACATCCCTGCTGTCTTGCCCTTGGCCTGTGATGATATCTCGCTGGCCCAGACTGTAGGTTCCATAGCTGTTAGCTTTCTGGCTTTGCTGTTTTGGTGCACTATTTGCATCTCCTACATGCGCATCGGGATTGCCATTTTGAGAATCCGCTCTGCAGAGGGCAGGAAAAAAGCCTTCTCAACCTGCAGCGCCCATCTCGCTGCGATCCTTTGTGCCCTTGGACCAATCATTATCATCTATCTGCAGCCCACACCCAACCACCTGGTGGATGCCATAGTACAGATATTTACTAATATTATCTCTCCTATGCTTAACTCGTTGATCTATTCCTTAAGAAACAAAGATGTAAAAACATCCCTGAAAAGAGTATTTCACAAAATAACGCTTACTCCTCAAGAATAAAATACAAATCCTGTGATGGACTTTGGAAATTGTTTCCTAATATTCTTCTATTTCCTCTTCATAAGAAAATAAGCAATTAATTGAAAATGCTTCCTCTAAAGTGTTCTTTGTTATTTGGCTAAAATAATCTGTATTTGTATCATTTTGAACTCCTTGGAAACTCAAAATAAACCTGTGATAAATATCTTTTTTATCTCATTATTATTGGATAAGGAAAATCAAGGGACATAGCAAAGAGAGGCAAACAGGAACCAGTGCTAAATATATTGTACATGCTTTAACAGCTACTTTCAAACTAACATAAAGATTATTATCAATTACTAATTATTTATCAAGAATTTCTTTTTTAACTTATAAATTTATTTATTTAAAGAAAATGTACCACATAGTTGATATAACTCATCATAATACATTTATTTCAGGATGACAGAAAGCGAAGTTATTTTAAAAATAGAAAGAAATTAGAAGATCTAGAAACAGAATTGGAAACAGAAGAGGAGAGTTTATTAGCACTTAAATTCTTGAAAATTGTTGTAGCACCAATAAACTCAGTAATAAATAGCAGAATGCTATTCTTTTTTAAATATATGAGATACACAAAAAATTATGTGTGTCTGTGGCAGTTATTGTTGTTTGCATGAGCACAGCAAAATATGGAAGAAATTGGAAGAAAAACATTTGGCCTAAAAATAGGGAGACGTTACCTCTGAAGGATTTTGGCATAAGACCAACTCCAGGCTCCAGACCTACTATGTTGTCGAACCCCTTAGCTGTTCTCTGTGTTCCCAGAAACAGCTCTTCACCATCATAGTTGTTGCTGTCAGATTTCTGTAGTTATAGATCCTGGTTTCTGTACAGGTCCTATGTCAAAATCCTGTGGTGTGTAGCATCTTCTGGTTTCATCTCACCATTAGGTAGCATAGGAGAGAATTCTGCCCTGAAAGCTGACTATTGCTATTCCTAGGTTAACAGGGTGTCATAAAGACCATTTTTGGAGTAAGTCAATACCATGGCATTGTGGGGGCTTCCTTGGTAGAATTTTTATTCCTGGTGATGGTGTAGGAGACCCTGTTTGCTCCTTTAGATGATATCTATGGTTCAAGGGTGAATCGTCAATGTCTGATAAATCTAAGTCTAAGCCAAGCCACTATGCCAAGTGTTCAGGATGTAAAATCTCACTGCAGTATAAAATGTTGTATTCATTTTTTATTAATATTTTTATTTAAACACCTTGATTACAAACATAATTGTGGTTGGGATTCAGTCATGTAAAAATGTTCTATTCTCGTCTCTATTAGGTAAGAATTTGTTTGTATATGTAAATTTTTTGCATTCAATTGCCTATGAAAAAAGGAAAAATGCCACTGGTATTACTGGTGGATGTGGGGGCTGAGGTATCAGGACCAACAATCCCCATAACCTTTTCCTTACATGACCTCTAACCAAAGCCATGTCTACTAGAATTCCTGACTAACAGGATACTGAGGATGGAAGAAATTGCCACTGTATAAGAAGATATTCAATAACAGTTATGCCTATTAAAGGAATTGTATCTAAAGGGATATCCAAAGAAGATTTGTATGTCCTCTTAAAGTCTTTCAAAGTAGTCAGAGAAGGAGTAAGATCCAGAGTACCGCTTCAGCCTTTGATTTGGTTTTGTGAAGTCTAGGGAAGATGGCTCCCAGAAGTCACATATCAGGAAGTATCCTCAAGTGGGGGACTTCTCAGCCCCAGAATCTGGTAACAAGCAAAAGTTCACATTGAAGGGAGGTGAAGAAGAGGGGTTGCCAAGAGAAAATCAATAGCAGCTGAGGGTTGGTTTCTTTTTATGTTGAGAATCTATCATTTCACTTTGGGAACTGGTTGGTATCTGGCTGTGGTGAGAAGAATGTTCTGCTTCATGAGGAGTTAAGGACTGAAAGTGAAAAAGGTTAAATGTGGAGAAATAACATGGAGGGCCAGAAAAGGGTTTGTAAGATGGTGAGCAAAGGGGGGAAGGAGGGGTTATCTATGATCAGGGAGAGAACACTATACAAAATAGATATATCTATTATAGATGGATATTAAACTGACATTGGTATGACGAACACATACACTCATATGCTTACTTCAGTAGCCATAGAGGGTTAATCTGTGGATTATATTTGAAAAGTTGACCCAGGTAATATGGGACAGAATACTTAAAGGGAATGAAAAAGAAAAGAAGAAAAAAAAGAGTAAATCTGGGAAGTCTGATGTAACAGTTTTCCTTTTTTCTTTCCTTAGGCCAATTGTGGTTGGTGAGGATGAACTCAATTGGAGAAAGACTTCATATATTAAGTTGTGTATAGAGGATTCTTAAAAATAATCAGTTTTTAAGTCTGAAAAATGAAGTGATATGGTAATGTGCACTTTATGGGGAGAATATGCCATGAAATTGATATTATATTATTACAGACTAATATTAAGCAGCCATTGGTATGGCAAACATATACACACATGTTTATATATCAGCAGACTCTAAGGATTGATCTATAGGTTACCTTTGAAGAGCTGACCCAGGTGAAATGGGACCAGTCTGCCTAAGCTGAGCTGAAATGGGAAGGCTGCCTATGGTCAGGTTGAAGGGCTTAGTTCCAGGGGTTGCCTAGCTCCCCACGTAGAAGCTTCACCATCCTCAATTGAGAGAAGATTCAGTGCTGGCGCTGAGGATTGAGGGACTCCGTAAAAGGTCACCTGGATGGCCTGGCTCCAGCCCAGTGGACTATCAAGTGGCTATCAAGTGGGCCAGAGAGATAGCACAGAGGTAGAGTGTTTGCCTTGCAAGCAGCCATTCCAGGAAAGTTCTAATCCTGGCATCCCATATGGTCCCTGGAGCTTGCCAAGAGCAATTTCTGAGCACAGAGCCAGGAGTAATCCCTGAGCATCAACGAATGTGGCCCAAAAAACAAAAAAAGAATTCTTTGGGCTGCCGATAATTCATAATAATGAAATACAATATGGGAAAATCAGAAGCAATAAAAAGGGATAAGCATGGGTAAGAGTGGGGTTGCCAATTTTTTGCCATGTACAGGGTAACAACTACCAAGAAATTATATATCAGTCTCTGAAAATAAAATTGACTTGGATCTACTAAATGTTTTAGCTTTTATCTTCTCTCTCCTCTATTCTGACATCATCTTATGATATTGAGAAAATAATAAAATTCTCTGATATGCGACATTATTTGTGTACTATCAACACCCACTATATACCCATGCTACTTAGGTTAGTAAAATTCAACATTAATTCCATGTGCCACAATTGACCCATATGAGTTTCACTTTATCATTATTGGATTGATAAGACTGAATCTTCATCAATTTTGGAAAATGTTAGGTTTTATATAAAACAGACTATTAGTATAAAAAGGTTTCTGAGAGGGAGGGACTACAGAGCATGAAAACCGGCAAAGCTTTGCAAAAGCCGGCTCCCTGTGTGTGACACCAGGTGGGGAAAATCCGCGAAAGTACACCGGCCCAGTGGGGCCCAACTGTTAAAAACTGTGAGTGTGACCTGTCTATGTCTGTCTACTGTCCTCTTGCGTGAAACTCTTGCGAGTGGGGCAAAAAGAGGCTTCAGTGGAGCACGGCTGCTCTGCTTCGCTACGCGGCTGTGCACTCTTTCTAAGGAAAGAACTCCATTGCAACAAGGAAAAATCACACTAAGAACGGCGCTATATCACAGAAGCAAACATTTCTCTCCAGACTGTCTTCTCTGTTGCATGCTCGAGCCTAAGATTTGACCCAGTGTGAGGCTTCATCCACAGAGGACTCCCCTCCCTTAGAGGCAAGTCAGCCCATCCAGAAAGGGAGGAGCCAGAGGAGTGTGCTGCCTGCATCATATAGACACTGAATACCACCACAACACGTAGAAAAACCCACAATACAAGTGTGACAATGGGGAAACAACGCAGGCCAGCATCAGACATAGAGAATGAAGATGACAATTCTGAGGACCAGATAATGACCAACCAACTAATCAACCTCTCAGATAAGGACTTTAGACTAGCAATATGGAAGATGCTCAACGGACTCCAAGAAACCATGGATCGAGTTGAACAGAACACTAATAAGAACCAAGAAAATATGAAGACAGAAATCATAAAACTCCAAACTAAAATAACGTGTCAACTAACAGGACTGAAAAAGTCAGTAAACAAAGTGAATGACAAAATGGATAAGCTCTGGGACAGGGTATCAGAAGCTGAGAATAGACTTGGTGCTGTGGAAGATGAGATACATAACAATTCCATACAGCAGGAGAGATTGGACAAAAAACTTAAAGCAAATGAGCAGACAATGGAAAAATTAGTCAAAGAATGGGAACAGATGAAAATAGAAGTCTATGATTAGATCAACAGAAACAACTTAAGAATCATTGGAGTTCCAGAGACCCAGGAAGAAAATTTCCAGGAAGAATCAACGGTCAAGAACATCATTAAAGAGAAACTTCCAGAGCTAAAGAATATATGTGATCAAATCGTGCATGCCCGAAGAGTACCAACCAAAAGAGACCCCAGAAAAACCACCCCAAGACACATCCTAGTCACAATGACAAATCCCACAGATAGAGACAGAATTCTGAAAACAGCAAGATCAAAAGGGGAAATCACGTTCAAGCAAGCTTCCCTGAGATTTACAGCAGACCTGTCACCAGAAACACTCAATGCCAGAAAGCAGTGGTGGGATATTGTGACAAGACTGAATGAAATGAATGCTTCACCCAGAATACTATACCCAGCAAAACTCACTTTCCAGTTTGACGGAAGAATACATGGCTTCACAGACAAAAAACAGCTCAGAAACTTCACAGACACAAAACCAGTCTTAAGAGAAAAACTGAAAGACCTAATCTAAGACAAGACTACCCAAAAGACACACCAAATTTTGAAATAAAGAGGGCGTTAAATCCCAGGACAATTCTTTCTCTCAACGTCAATGGACTAAATGCACCAATTAAGAGACACAGAAGGCTAAATGGATCAAAAAACTCAATCCAACCTTCTGCTGCCTACAAGAAACGCACCTGAATAGTGAGAACAAACATAGACTCAAAATAAAAGGCTGGAGAAAAATTATCCAAGCAAACAACACCCATAAAAAATCTGGAGTGGCCATACTAATATCAGATAATGCAAACTTTATACTCAGGAAGGTTGTAAGGGACAAAGATGGACATTTTATATTAATCAAGGGGTACGTAGAGCAGGAAGAAATAACTCTCCTAAACATATATGCACCGAATGAGGGGCCAGAAAAATATTTAATACAACTGTTGACAAATCTGAAAAATAATATCAACAAAAACACAATAATTGTGGGGGACCTTAACACGGCTTTGTCAACACTGGATAGGTCAACCAGACTAAAACCCAACAAGAATATACTAGACCTGAGGAGAGAAATGGAAGAAAGAGGCCTAGTGGATATATATAGGACACTCCATCCCCAGAAACCTGGATACACATTCTTCTCCAATGTACATGGGACATTCTCCAGGATAGACTACATGCTGGCACATAAAACATACCTCCATAAGATCAAGAGGATAGAAAATTTGCAGACTACCTTCGCTGACCACAAGGCTCTGAAATTATTTGTGAACTCCAAAGGGACTCAGAAGAAACACTTTAACACCTGGAAGTTAAACAGCCTCCTGCTCAATAACCAGTGGGTCCGAGATGAAATCAAGGAGGAAATCAAAAGGTTCCTGGAAAGAAATGACAATAAAGACACAAACTATCAGAACTTATGGGACACAGCAAAAGCAGTACTGAGAGGAAAATTTATAGCTTTGCAAGCACACATCAGGAAGGAAGAAGGAACTTACCTGAGTAGCTTAATGACACAGCTAATAGAACTAGAAAATGCTCAACAAAAGGACCCAAGAATAGGAAGACAGAAGGAAATAACAAAGCTGAGAGCAGAAATCAACGAAGTGGAAACCCAAAAAACAATCCGAAAGATCAACGAAAGCAGAAGTTGGTTCTTTGAAAAAATAAACAAGATTGATAGACCACTGGCAAACCTAACAAAGAAAGAGAGAGAGAGAAACTTGATAACTCGTATCAGGAATGAAAAAGGAGAGATCACTACTGATATGACAGAGATTCAAAGGGTAATCAGAAACTACTTTGAAAAAATCTACGCCACTAAAAATGAGAACCTGGAAGAAATGGATAAATTCTTGGACTCTTATAATCTTCCACGGTTGAAGGAAGAGGATGTAGCATATCTAAACACCCCCATCACCATTGATGAAATTAAAACAGTAATCAAATGTCTGCCAAAAAACAAAAGCCCAGGTCCAGATGGATTCACTAATGAATTCTATCAAACTTTCCAAGAGGAACTACTGCCAATCTTGGCAAGACTCTTTCATGAAATTGAACAAACGGAAACACTTCCAAATAGCTTTTATGAAGCCAACATCACCTTGATACCTAAACCAAAAAGAAACGCTACCAAAAAAGAAAATTACTGACCAATATCACTGATGAATGCAGATGCAAAGATCCTCAACAAAATCCTGGCAAATAGGATTCAATGCCTCTTTAAAAAGATCATCCACTACGATCAAGTAGGTTTCATCCCAGGAATGCAAGGATGGTTTAACATCCGTAAATCTATCAACATAATACACAACATCAATAACAAGAAAAATAAAAACCACATGATCATATCAATAGATGCAGAGAAAGCATTTGATAAGGTCCAACACCCATTCTTGATCAAAACTCTCAGCAAGATGGGAATGGAGGGAACCTTTCTCAATATAGTGAAGGCCATCTACCACAAGCCAGTGGCAAATATTATCCTCAATGGAGAAAAACTGAAAGCATTACCTCTAAATTCTGGCACAAGACAAGGCTGTCCTCTCTCACCATTCCTATTAAACATAGCACTGGAAGTATTTGCTATAGCGATTAGGCAAGAAAAAGATATCAAGGGAATCCAGATAGGAAAGGAAGAAGTCAAGCTCTCACTGTTTGCAGATGACATGATACTCTACTTAGAAAACCCTAAAGACTCTACCAAAAAGCTTCTAGACACAATAGACTCATATAGCAAGGTGGCAGGCTACAAAATTAACACACAAAAATCAATGGCCTTTCTATACACCAATAGTAATAAGGATGAAATGGACATTAAGAAAACAACACCATTCACAATAGTGCCACACAAACTCAAATATCTTGGAATCAACTTGACTAAATATGTGAAGGACCTATACAAAGAAAACTATAAAACTCTGCTCCAAGAAATAAGAGAGGACACACGGAAATGGAAACGCATACCCTGCTCATGGATTGGCAGGATTAACATCATCAAAATGGCAATACTCCCCAAGGCATTATACAGATTTAATGCCATCCCTCTAAAGATACCCATGACATTCTTCAAAGAAGTGGATCAGGCACTTTTGAAATTCGTTTGCTACAATAAACACCCTAGAATAGCTAAAGCAGTCATTGGGAAAAAGAATATGGGAGGAATTATTTTCCTCAACTTTAAACTGTACTACAAAGCAACAGTTATCAAAACAGCATGGTATTGGAATAAGGATAGGTCCTCAGATCAGTGGAATAGGCTTGAATACTCAGAAAATGTTCCCCAGACATACAACCACCTAATTTTTGATAAAGGAGCAGGAAATCCTAAATGGAGCAGGGAAAGCCTCTTCAACAAGTGGTGTTGGCACAATTGGATAGCCACTTGCAAAAAATTGAACTTAGACCCCCAGCTAACATCATGTACGAAGGTAAAATCCAAATGGATTAAAGACCTCGATATCAGCCCCAAAACCATAAGATATATAGAACAGCACATAGGCAAAACACTCCAGGACATTACAGGCATATTGATGGAGGAAACTGCACTCTCCAAGCAAGTGAAAGCAGAGATTAACAGATGGGCATATATTAAGCTGAGAAGCTTCTGCACCTCAAAGGAAATAGAGCCCAGGATACAAGAGCCACCCACTGAGTGGGAGAAACTATTCACCCAATACCCATCAGATAAGGGGCTAATCTCCAAAATATACAAGGCACTGACAGAACTTTACAAGAAAAAAACATCTAACCCCATCAAAAAATGGGGAGAAGAAATGAACAGACACTTTGACAAAGAAGAAATACACATGGCCAAAAGACACATGAAAAAATGTTCCACATCACAAATCATCAGGGAGATGCAAATCAAAACAACTATAAGATACCACCTCACACCCCAGAGAATGGCACACATCACAAAGAATGAGAATAAACAGTGTTGGCGGGGATGTGGAGAGAAAGGAACTCTTATCCACTGCTGGTGGGAATGCCGTCTAGTTCAACCTTTATGGAAAGCGATATGGAGATTCCTCCAAAAACTGGAAATCGAGCTCCCATATGATCCAGCTATACCACTCCTAGGAATATACCCTAGGAACACAAAAATACAATACAAACCTTCTTACTTACACCTATATTTATTGCAGCACTATTTACCATAGCAAGACTCTGGAAACAACCAAGATGCCCTTCAACAGATGAATGGCTAAAGAAACTGTGGTACATATACACAATGGAATATTATGCAGCTGTCAGGAGAGATGAAGTCATGAAATTTTCCTATACATGGATGTACACGGAATCTATTATGCTGAGTGAAATAAGTCAGAGAGAGAGAGAAAAACGCAGAATGGTCTCACTCATCTATGGGTTTTAAGAAAAATGAAAGACACCCTTGTAATAATAATTTTCAGACACAAAAGAGAAAAGAGCTGGAAGTTCCAGCTCACCTCAGGAAGCTCACCACAAAGAGTGATTAGTTTAGTTAGGGAAATAACTACATTTTGAACTGTCCTAATAATGAGAATGTATGAGGAAAATGGAAAGCCTGTCTAGAGTACAGGCGGGGTCGGGTGGGGCGAAGGGAGATTTGGGACATTGGTGATGGGAATGTTGCACTGGTGATGGGTGGTGTTCTTTACATGTCTGAAACCCAAACACAATCATGTATGTAATTAAGGTGTTTAAAGAAATTAAAAAAAAAGGTTTCTGAGTTTCAAATATATTTTTTTCCTATTCAGCAATATGACTTTCCCTTTTTTAATTATGAGCATTTAAATAAAAAATGAACACCCGAATAGATGAAAAATACAAAAACAAAAATATATAATTGTTTAAAAATTGGGATGGATTTTAGAAAGTAAGGATTACTGAAATGCATTTACAATGGCAAGAAATGTAATGCTTCCAATATCACTTAATAATGAAAAATGTCTGGAAGTTGATAAACAATATCTAATTCAGTATTCAAGTTTATCTGTGAAATACTATTGCAATTTGATTTACAAATTACCATATTAATTTAGAGAAAACCAAGGAAATGTTTCAGGATATAGAACTAATGAATAACAATTTAAAGTTTACAACAGAACTTCTCATTCCAAAGTGAGCACTTCAAGTAATGCTATAGTTTCTTAAGTACACATAGTTAGTTGTAAGGAGAGTTTGAAGGCAACAAATGGCAAATGGCAGATAAATAGAACAATACATGGATATACAAGAAATATAAACCAGAGTGAAATATGTCCCTGAACAGAAAACAGGCCAGATGTAGGGTTGGGGTGATCACTTCAGAGAGCCCCAATCTCCAATCCTTTATGGATTCTCCTGAGTACTGTGCACTATTTTCCCACCCCCAATCTCTCTCATTTGCCAACATTGAACTATTCCCTAAACTCCAAAACATCCTGCTCCCTATGTCTTGGGATCAACCATGAATAATACTCCAGGGAGACTATGAGATCATTAAAATTCTGAGAACAGGAGGAGAGATTTTTCACTTCTAACACTGAGCAGAGAACAGCCATCAGATGATCAGCAGCCTCTCTCTAGCAATTAGATTGAAATAGGAGTCACTTGGGCTCCATAGTTCATAATTCAAAGCCAACAGCCCCTTGGAGACTGGGGCTGAGAGCTCCACAGCACCACAGAGCAACTCAAGAGCAAAGGATGCAAAATGCATCTGTGCCTGCCTTGAGCCAGTCATGAACCTATGGACATTGTAAGTGCTTAGAGCATCGCTCTATTCTTCAGTGTTTATATTTCTCTTCATTCTAATTTTTTTTTTAGATTCATTCACTGAACAGAGCCTGCCCAATGGTGGTGCTGGAACTGAGAAAAATTAAGCAAAAAGACAATAGAGACAAGGGCCTGAAAGACCTGTCCATGGTAGGAAGCTTGCCACAAAGAGCTACAGGAAGGCAGTTCGGGCCGAGAAGGGACTACTATAATCATGATAGTGGAAAATGAACCCTTTGGACAAGAATTGGGTGCTGAAAAGAGGTAAAGTGAGATGCATGATACTCCTTCACTAACAATATGTAGTTTACTGTGTCTAAAAGGAAGAGAGAGTGTGTGAGAGAAAAAGATAAAGACGAAAGAAAGAAAGAAAGAAAGAAAGAAAGAAAGAAAGAAAGAAAGAAAGAAAGAAAGAAAGAAAGAAAGAAAGAAAGAAAGAAAGAAAGAAAGAAAGAAAGAAAGAAAGAAAGAAAGAAAGAAAGAAAGAAGAAAGAAAGAAAGAAAGAAAGAAAGAAAGAAAGAAAGAAAGAAAGAAAGAAAGAAAGAAAGAAAGAAAGAAAGAAAGAAAGAAAGAAAGAAAGAAAGAAAGGAAGGAAGGAAGGAAGGAAGGAAGGAAGGAAGGAAGGAAGGAAGGAAGGAAGGAAGAAGGAAGGAAGGAAGGAAGGAAGGAAGGAAGGAAGGAAGGAAGGAAGGAAGGAAGGAAGAGAGAGAGAAAGAAAAAAGAGAGAGAAATGCTTTCCCTAGAGGCAAGACAGTAGAGGGTGGAGGGAAACGGGACATTGATGGGGAAATGTAAACTGGTGAAGAGTGTTGGACATTGTATGACTGAAACTCAATCATGAATAACTTTGTCACTGTTTGTCACAGTGATTTAATATAAAACTTCATCAAAAAATGAAGAAAAGAAAAGGAGGTGACAGTCCCAGTGAAGCTTGGCAAAAGAGCACTTGGTCAATAGAATGAAGGGAAAGGTCAAAGGAGAAAAGGGAGAAAAGGAAGAAAAAAAGAGAAGAAATGAGTACAGAAAATTCACTGTATACCTTAAAGTCAAGCATTAGGGTGCTGGAGAAATAGCATAGTGGTAGGGCATAGGTCTTGCACACAGCCAGCCAATCCTCAACCAATCTGGTTTTATCCTTGGCATCCTACATGGTCCCGCAAGACTACCAAGATCGATTTCTGAGTGCTGAGCCAGGAGTAACCCCTGAGCATCATTGGGTGTGGCCCAAAAAAACAAACAAAAATAAAACAAACAAAAAATTTAAGCATTGGAGACTGACCACTTTGTCCAAAGTACTTTCAATTTCTCTGACATTCATTTTAGGCTGACTTCTTTTAATTGAACAATTTCAAATTCATAAGATATTAATGACATATGCTAAGAAATGTAAGAAGGAATGAGTGCTGCTAATCAAAGTTATAAGGTCACTAATTAATCTATTAAATTCAAGACATGCTAAAGCAGAATGCCTATAGTCAATGATATATCATCCATGTACAATATAATATTGCAGATCTACAATAATTTTCATATTAGAATCAATCATTTATTTTTAATTACATAATTTATTTATTTATTTAAACATTGTGATTATAAACATAATTGTAGTTGGGTTTCAGTCATAATAAGAACACCTCCTTCACCCATGTAATCTTCCCATCATCAATACCCCCATCTATTCCCTCCCCCACCCTACCCCCTCCTGTATTAGAGACAGGTTTTCTACATCCCTCACTCTTTGACATTGTTATGATAGTTTTCAGCATAGTTATTTCTCTAACTGCACTCATCACTCTTTGTGGTGAGCTTCATATCGTGAGTCACTCCTTTGGGTCCTCAACTCTGGGAATTATTTCAATATCTTTAATGTTTCTTAAAACCCATAGATGAATGAGACTATTCTGTGTCTCTCCCTCTGACTAATTTCACTCAGCGTGATAGACGAATCAATTTTTTAAAAATCACAAAATATTAGAGAAAACAAAAACCATAATTGGAGTAACAATTAGTCTAAATGTCTATTGCATAAATTCAATAAAAGTATACACATCATTTAACTGGTAAATCATTAAATTTGGGATAATATCCAATTCTAATTTTATTAAAGATACTATTAATAAGTAGGTTCAGAGTAAGAAATGTATCCAACTTAACCAAAAATATATGACCCAAATCTTAAGGAGCATTGCCATCTCTTCAATCAATATCTTCAGAGGGGGCTGGAGAGATAGCATGGAGGTAGGGCATTTGCCTGGCATGCAGAAGGACAGTGGTTCGAATCCCAGCAGCCCATATGGTCCCCCGAGCCTGCCAGGAGCAATTTCTGAGTGTAGAGCAAGGAGTAACTCCTGAGCAGTGCTGGGTGTGACCCAAAAACCAAATATATAATCAGAGATATGGATGTCCAAGCCTATTGGTGGGGATATAAAGGGTATCAGCAACATAACCCACATGCAGTCATATATAAATGTTCTCAAAGAAACTAGGATCACAGATACCAGGTTACTCATTTTAAGAAACACTGGTACCAAATGTAATGGGTGTTCACTAAATTATCCATATCTTTACTATCTTAATTCATGCAGTAGACAGATTACAGGTGTGTCGTGTGTCATTAAGTTCAGGGGCCACACTTGTAAAAGAATAGGATCACCTGAGACATGAAGGCACAGATTTGCATTACTGACTCATGAGTGACTTTGGAATTTTAATGTTTGATGCCTGAACCCAGAAGAGTGATAAGAATGGCTCATGTTATCATTCTGTGCCTGTCTCGAACCAGCTGCCATATTCGTGCTCTCACAAATTTTGTCTCTACCCAACCCAGTCCTGCAGGAACATGAGGAACCACACAGAGCTGACTGAGTTCATCCTGCTGGGAATCCCGCAGGCCCAGGGAGTGGAAATGGTGCTCTTTCTCCTTTTCCTGTTCATTTACCTCTTTGCCTTGATTGGAAATTTACTTATCCTGACAGCAATTGTTTCCTCCTCTGCTCTTCACACACCCATGTACTTTTTTTTAGGTCTACTGGCCATATTTGACATAGTTTTACCAGCTGTAACCTGCCCTAAAATGCTGTTCTATCTCTCTGGCCAGAGCCGAGCCATTTCTTACCAGGGCTGTGCCACCCAGCTCTTCTTCTATCATTTACTGGGGTGTACTGAAGGCTGCCTCTATTCTGTGATGTCCTATGATCGCTTTGTGGCCATCTGTTACCCCTTGAGGTATTCACTCATCATGAGATCTGAAGTCTGTGCGGGTTTGGTCATAGCAGCCTGGACACTGGGCTGTGTTCATGCTTCCATCCTAACTGCTTTCACTTTTAGACTGACCTACTGTGGCCCGAATCAGGTGGATTACTTCTTCTGTGACATCCCTGCTGTCTTGCCCTTGGCATGTGATGATACCTCGCTGGTCCAAATAATGAGTTTTACAGCTGTTAGCTTTTTGGCTCTACTATTTTGGTTCATTATTTGTATTTCCTACATATGCATTGGAATTGCCATTTTGAGAATCCGCTCAACAGAAGGCAGGAAGAAAGCCTTTTCCACCTGCAGCGCCCACCTCGCTGCTGTCCTCTGTTACCTCGCTCCTGTGATCATCATCTATTTGCAGCCCACACCCAACCACTTGGTGGATGCCATCGTGCAAATATTTACTAATATTGTCTCTCCCATGCTGAACTCATTGATCTTTTCCTTAAGAAACAAAGAAGTAAAAAGCTCCCTGAGAAGAGTGTTTCACAAAATAGTACATACATCTCAAGAATAAATTATGGGATTTGAACTAGACTTTAGAAATGTATTGTCTCCTAACATTATCCTCCTGGTTCCTCTTCTTACGTAAATTATGAAATAACTAAAAATGCCTCCTTCAAAGTTTCTTTTTTAAAATATTGATTAAGAAAAAAATATATTTTATTTTCTATACTCCATGAGAACTGGTGAATAATCTTTTATCTATTAAAATTCTAATTCTGTTACATTTGTGTACCTATTTCCTAAATGTAACTGTGAAAGAAATAGTAGGAGACAGTGGTAGAATAAACAAGTGCTATATATTTAGTTTCAGAAAAATTCACTTTTTTATGTATGAAAATAAAGCATTTCATCACAATGCCATTATCATGTTTGTGAATAAGCTGGGTTGTTTATAATCATCTATAAAGTATGGTTAGGAAAGAGATTACAATTTTCTCTTTTATTTCTTCTTGTTATTATTCAGGTAAATGGTTTTAGTAATATCATCATTTAGGTTATAATGTACTGCACTTGACAACCATTACAGTGTCCAAGGCCCTCTCCCATTGCCTTTAATTCTCTTCCTAAACTCCCCTTTTTATCCTTCACTGATTAATTATTTGAGTTTTTCATTTCAAGAGTTTGTCATCATTTGATACATACATACATTCCTTTCTTCAATCTCTTGCTAACACCACTGAGGAGTGACATCATGCAATATTTGTCCTCTTTCTGACTGCTTCTCTCACTATGGTACCTTCCAGTAACAACCCAAATTACAGAAAACTCAAACTTGACTTTTCTTACAGATGCGTAGTATTCTACTATGGATATATAATCACAAATTTTTGATCTGTTAATGTATAATTAAACATGTGGTTTGTTTCCATACCCTGAATATTGTATTAAGAGCATACATTCATCTTATCAAATTAATGTTTATGCAGTTAGGGTGTGGATGCCAGGATGAAATTTAAACAAATTTTCATTCTACTTTCCAAATAACTTTACCAACAATCAAAGAAGGCTCTTTGTTTTTAATGGTTCATTTTCTTGTAACTGCCATTCTCACTGGTGTGAAGTATCTCGTGGTTGTTTTGAGTTTCACTTCCCTACTGGTAATGACCATTTCTTCATATGCTATCATGTGTCTTCACTGAGGACATGTCCATTTATCTCCTGCCACAAATAATATGAGATATTCAGGGACTTTTTTGTGTGTCTTGAGCTTTGTGGCTGTTTAATATATCTTACAAGTCGGCCCTTTATCTGTTATATTGTGTACTAATATATGCCTAACCAGCACTATCTTTTTATTTTTAAGTTTGTTTGGCCACACAAAACATTTTTAATTGGATGTTGGTTCATCTGTTGGCATTTGTTATTTTGGTCCATTTAATAAAATGAGAGGTACCTATGAGTTCAAATCCTAATTTTTTCTTCGATGAACTTAACATATCATGGTCTACACTTCAGCCCTTTTGGGGGATGGACAGAGAATGCATACATCAGGGCTATATTACTTGGCATTGGTAAGGACTCACTTCTGGCTCTGCACTCGGGGATGACTCCTGGTAAGACTCACATAACCATCTGAGGTACTCAGGATTGAACATGATTTGTTTGTGTGCAAGGCAAATACTTGACACACTATACCATCTCGCTGGCCCCTAGTTCAAGATCTTATGTCCACTTTGAATTAACCCCTTAGTGTGGTATGAAATATGGTTCTAATTTTATTGTTTGTCAATGGTTCTCCAGTAGTTCCAGAACCATTTGTTCAGTCTTGCCATGTTTTTATCACAGGTTAACTGTGCTAAAATTATAAAGCTCCTTTGTTGCAGATTAACTATCCATAGAGCTGAGGGTTTTTCTCTCAGCTCTCAATTCTTTTCCATTGGTCTGAGTCTACATTGACTCATGCACATTATATTATTCTCATAGAATGATTTAAGTTCAGGAAATACAATTCTCCTCATATATTTTTTCTTAATAACTTCCACTATTTAAGGAGTTTTATCATCAGCAGCACTTGTCATCAGGAAATCCAAATAAAAATGACAATGCTTATCATCTTGCATCAGTGAGAAGGGCATATATCCAAAAGATGAGAAACAACCAGCATTGATGAGAATGCAAGGAAAAGAAACTCAACATTATATTGGTAAAACATCTGCCACAATTAGACTAGGTTGTAATTTATTTTCATATTAGTGAATTTATGAGGTTGAATCTGGATATGTAGGAAAAGCATTTTGATTAGATTTCACACACAATGGGATACTACCAGGAAAATATTCTGAAATACATATATTTTTCTCATTTCAGTACTATCAGTATTCTTTCTATAATTACTAGTCGCTTAGCTATAATCAGTCAAATTGGTCCAAAAGCACAAAAACAATGAACACTCATTTTACCATTGTGATGACTATGATGGTAAGGGGAAAAGGGAAGGAATACTGCAATAAAAAATTAGTATTATGAGAAGTGTGTAGTCCCTCCACTTCAAAAATAATTTAAAAATCATAGGATAAAATTTGTAAAAATTATCCCTATGAAATATGACTATAAATCACTTTATAAATTACAATATTAATTCAGAGGAAACTGAAATGCTTAAGGACAAGTAATCAGAGCTTATATATTGCACATCAGAAACCCTCTCATCTCCAAGATGTCCTTTATCAATGATGTTGCAATTTCTTCAAGAATATTAAGAGAAAAGAAAAATGTTTCCAAGCTCAAAAATGACAGAGCAGATTCAGTCCCTGAGGAGTGCAAGTAACAAAATGAGGTGATGTTATTTGTTCCTAGGACCAAACAAGTCTGTAAGGGGGTTTCACAACTCAGGGAGTCCCAATTAATCTGCTGATTTTTCTAAGTACAGTGCAAAAAGTGCACTATTCTTCCTTCCTAAACTCTCTCATCTGCCAGCATTTAATTTTTCCCTATCCTCCAAAGTGTCTTGGGATACAAGTGGATTAAGCTCTAGAGAGATGATAAGATCATTAAAATCCTGCAAAGATCAGAAGGAAATATTTTTGCCTAATTCTGAGCAAATCACCCAGGAGAGAGAACAGATATCAGACTATTAGCTTCCTCTCTCTGGGTCACTGGATTGAAATCGAAGGCATTTGGAGCCTGTAGTTCTGAATCCCAAACCAAAATCCAAGATCCCCAAAGGAATAAGAAAGAGAAACCCACAACTCCATAAAAAAATCTGAAGCTCAAAGGAGAAAAACACTGGTTTTCCTTCCTGTGACAGTCATGATTCTGTGGACCATGTAAGTGCTCCTAGCATTGCTCTATTTCTTACTGTTTGTTTTGCCCTTCACTCTAGAGTCCTGCCTTCACAGAAGATTGGAGAACTTGCCTATAAGAGATGCTTCTTTTTTTATGCAGTGGAGCAATGGAAAAAGAGGTCTTTGCTCTTTTCACTATATCAAACAACTTCATATATCTGTTCGTCTATACTTTGCTTTTTAATTATTAATGCAGCATTACTTTGGGTTGATAAGCACCTTAGAGTTGTTAGCACAATTTTCCTTTGGAGTTAAAGTGAGGCTCACTGATAGATCACCTGCCCTGCATATTTCAGGCTCTAGTTCCATCACACTTACAATTAGTTGCCTCTATTTATGCCATGCAGAAAGTTTACTTTTATTCATAAAGAAAATTATTTTTATGATGCAAAGAGACAGAAAGACATGTTTCAGGTTTCTTCAAAGTTCCTAAAGATTGGTTTTCTTCTTTTGGAACAGCTCTTATAGTTTTTTTTTTCCCAAAAATGTATGATTTATGATTGGCTTCCAGTTCTACTCTATCTTTTCTTAACCCCACCAGGCTTAAGTTACTGACAATCATCTCCTTACAGGTAACTGTTCTCCACATTTTAGTTTTATTTGAACTACATTCAGGGATTTTCAGGGATTACTCTTGGATCTTTAATCAGAAATTACTTCTGGTAGGTTTAGGAGACCATATAGGGGACCAGGGATTGAACCCAGGACGGCTGTGTGAAAGTCAAATATTCTACCTACTGTACTATTCTACCTACTGCACTACTGTACTCACTCCAAGTTCTTTGGCATGAGACTACACCAAATATTGTATGAATGAATTAGTATATAGAATGTTTTTATGCATCACTGTTGCATGAAAACTGAAGTAAGTAGGGAAAAAATTTAGACAAGTTAAAAAGATCTATCCTAAAATGCACTTTTCATGATCTACTTTCAATAAATATCTCATTGCATTCATTCTTATATAAAGGAGAAGAATGTGCCCACAGCAGCAGAAACAACATAAATGTGACTGATGTTTCCCCCAGCAGGATGTGTATTTTATTTTGTTTTGAGTCAGTTAAAGGGTGAGATACTGGCATGGAAAATGTGAGAAACCTTCTGTGGTTCTGCTTCCTCCATTATGTGTTTTATTAGATCAACAAATAACCCATAAGAGATGGCCAGGATTCTTCAGAATATTTTCTAAAGCTATCCTAGACTGGGAAGGATGCAGCACTACCTACATTCTTGTTAAGCTAGTCAGATTTTTGTCAAATCTAGCCAATATCTAAAAAAATTGATTCCTATTTTATAGACAGAAGAAATAAAATAAAGGAAAACAAAACTAGAAAGCAAAAGCATAGACACAAGTCCAATCTGTGACACTCAAGAGGTAGTACATCAGATAGAAAGCTTGCCTTGCATGCAGCTGACCCAAGTTCATTCTGAGCTCTGATCTCCGCCTGAAGTGATGTCTGAGCACAGAGTCAGGAGTAATCCCTAAGCACTGCTAGGCATGGCACAAAAATAAATAAATAAATAAATAAATAAAACTCAATCTAAAATCCTCAAACTCTTTTCTTTCTTTAACACCATCCCACATTCTTCAGATCCCTGTGTGTAACAGTATGAGAGGCTCTCAAGGAGGCTTAAGAGAAGAGAAGCTAATGCATACCTTGGGTTCCTCAGGCCATGCTGCTCCCTCAGCACATGCTAACTTCAGGCAGGATGAGCCCCCACACTGCCTAAAGGAGGCCCCTAAGAAAGATTAATTCCCTGGGCCAGAGTGATAGCACAGTGGGTAGGGTATTTGCTTCACACGCAGCTAACAGTGTTTCGATCCCAAGCATTATCTCCCAAGCCTGCCTGGAGTGATTTTTGTGCACAGAGCCAGGAGTAATCTCTGAGCACTGCCAGATATGGGCCCCTCAAAAAGAAAGATAAATTCTAGCTGTACTTCAGTAAAACCCCAAATAGACCACAAGATTCTAAAAATTAAGATAGGAAACAGAATCTCTGTAGTCATTTGAGAACTTATGACAATACTTATAAAGTGAATGAATCAAAGTTCTGAGGAAGCAATTCTATCTCCTCTTAGGAACTCAAATGCATGATCTCAACCAAAAACCTATAGCTGTTTGAATTACTATTATGCTACTAAAACAGGCTTCACATCTTTTTTGTTGTTGTTGCATCACTTTTTGTTAATGTGACTTTCTGTTCTTTGGAGGAGTCTATTCTCCTTCATTAATTCACTATTCCTTCCTTTTAATTTTTGTTTCAGTGAAAATCACTGAAAATCACCACTTAACAGTAATTTAAAAATGTATAAGGGCAAGATCCCATCTAAACTTTCCTCTTCAGTAAGAAAGTTCTGCATTGCAAACAACAATTAACATCCTTCATTTGACATGAACTCCCCCCCCACCCCCAATTTTTTCAAATTATCTGGTTTTAAGGGGACATTAATAATAAGGGATTAAAATGATTTAAAGATTGGCATTGTTTTAGAGCATTCTAAAATTTAAACATCCACTCTGAAAAATTTCATAAATACTAGGAACAAGGTTGCCACACTATATACATGTATCTTCATGGAACATAATAAAATGTCCCTATAGTAAGTACATTTTAAACTTTTTGTTCATTCAATAACCTCATCAGGGTTTGATTTTAAGCTATACAAGCGTACTTAGTAATACTAGAGTTTCAATCGCAGATTTCAGTGGGCTGTTTTTTTTTTTAAAGTGAACTCATATTCGAATAGAAACAAATTTCATTCCTGGCCAGAATGGTAGTATAAGCAGGTAGAGCATTTGTCTTGCATGCAAACCACCCAGGATCGACCCCCAGCATCCCATATTGTCCCCCAATAGTGATTCTTGCGCTCAGTCATATGTGGCCCAAAAACAAAGAAAACAATCCCACCCTCCTCAAATAAAACACAACTAAATTCCTTCAGAATTTTCTTTATTGGGTGTTACTTTTCAAATTTTCAATAATTTTAAAAGTATCCCAGAATCCTGCCAGGAGTGCTCTCTAAGCACAGCTGAGTATTGTGCAAAAAACTAAAAACAAATTATTAATATAAGAAAACAAAACTATACATGAGTACTTAATTAGCAATAATGAAGCAAAAAATGACAAGGTTTTGACAAAGATTAAAATCCGGTATCTACATTTGAACTTAAGTAACATAAATTCACTAAAAACCCACCACCTTTGTAATACAAATTAATCTATGAACAATTTTATCATGGTTAATATATAATTATACCACTATTATTTTGTTTATAATAAGCAATGAGATTTGATAAAAAAATATTCACAATAAAAATATATCCAGGAGCTAGGAGATAATATAGGGGGGTTAGGGCACATGGTTCACCCAGACTCAATTTCCAGCACCACATTCTGAGTGTATCAGAATACACACACATTGTTTGGTGTGGCCCAGGAGCCCTCAAATATTACGTCGTTGGGAACTAGCATTGGATCACATTAGTGATCCACAAGTCTTGGGGGGAAGGAAGAGAAGGGACAAGGGAGATAAAAGGAAAGGAGAGGGGTTTAGAGATTGGAGACGAAGGGAGTGATGGAAAGAGGAAAGATTGAGTATAAACAAATCAGGACAAATCAAACCTGAAGGCTGGACTCCATCTGACATGAAATATCAGGGAGAAATGCTCAAAGCAAACAAGGAGGACCTGGCATCCAGGGTGTCCTACATAGGACACTGTGGCATCACTGCTATTAGATGTTCATTAGATGATGCTCAGAATTCAGATCTTTATACTCTTGACTCCAGTGAATCAAAGTGCTGCAATTCATTGGCTCCTGGATTCACACTCATGAAAAATAGAATAACATGATACATGAAGGCATGAATGTGCTTTACTAGCCAGAAATGACTTTACAAATAATTTCTAATTCTTTGTTAGAACCAAGATCCGCAATATAAGTAATCAATGTATGGCTGTGTTTGTCGGTGTTCAGTTTCCACCTCCAGGCTTTTCTGAGTCCTGCCTCTACCCAGCCAACCCTGCGGAGACATGAGGAACCACACGGAGCTGACTGAGTTCATCCTGCTGGGAATTCCACAGACCCAGGGAGTGGAGATGGTGCTCTTTCTCCTCTTCTTGGCCATTTATGTCTTTTCCCTACTTGGAAACTTGCTCATTTTGACAGCAATCGTTTCCTCCTCTGTCCTTCACACCCCCATGTACTTCTTCTTAGGGCTCCTGGCCATTTACGACATAGTATTACCAGCTGTAACCTGCCCCAAGATGCTGTTCTATCTCTCTGGCCAGAGCCGGGCCATTTCTTACACGGGCTGTGCCACTCAGCTCTTCTTCTACCACTTACTGGGCTCTTCTGAAGCCTGTCTCTATTCTGTGATGTCCTATGATCGCTTTGTGGCCATCTGTTACCCCCTGAGGTATTCACTCATCATGAGACCCGGAGTCTGTGTGGGTCTGGTCATAGCAGCCTGGACACTGGGCTGTGTTCATGCTTCCACTGTAACCTCCTTCACTTTTAGTCTGACCTATTGTGGCCCAAATCAGGTGGATTTCTTCTTCTGTGACATCCCTGCTGTCTTGCCTCTTGCCTCTGATGACACCTCACTGGCCCAGACAGTGGGTTCCACAGCTGTTGGCTTTCTGGCTTTGCTGTTTTGGTGCACTATTTGTCTCTCCTACATGCGCATAGGGATTGCCATTTTGAGAATCCGCTCTGCAGAGGGCAGGAAGAAAGCCTTTTCCACTTGCAGTGCCCACCTTGCTGCTGTCCTCTGTTATGTTGGGCCCGTAATCATCATTTATCTGCAGTCCACACCCAACCCCTTGCTTGATGCTATAGTGCAGATACTAACTAATATTGGTTCCCCCATGCTGAACTCACTGATCTTTTCCTTAAGAAACAAAGAAGTAAAGAGTTCCCTGAAAAGAGTGTTTCACACTGTAATATTTACTTCTCAAGAATAAACTCTATGTTTAGATTCTTGTAAAAAAAAAAAGTGATGCTACTAAATCTTCCCTGATTAGACTGGACCAGGCTTACAACTCTGGGGCCTTCTTAAAATGATTCCTCTTTCTGCCTAAAGGCACAGCAGCCCAAAGTCATTCCTGCTACTCTCCAACACAGCAATAGGCCAGGTCTAATACTAGTGTTGAAAAGAATGGTGAGGGGCCGAAGTGATAGCACAGCAGTAGGGCATTTGCCTTGCTTGTGACCAACCCAGAAGGGACCCAGTTCGATTCACAGCACCCATATGGTCCCCAGCCTGCCAGGGCCGATTTCTGAGTGCAAAGCCAGGAGTAACTCTTGAGCACCGCTGGGTGTGGCCCAACAACCAATCAATCAATTAATCAATAAATAAAGTATAGGCTGGCCGGTTAGCTCAGTTGGTTAGAACGTGGTGCTGATAAATAAAGTTTAAAAAAATAAAAAAAAAAGAATGATGAGCAACTGAGTCTTTCCAATCTATGGGCTGAAAACTCTTGCAATGGGGGAAAACAGATACCATCTCTCTCTGTCTCTCTCCCTGTATCTCTGTGTCTCTGTGTCTCTATGTCTTTCTGTGTGTATCTCTATCTCTGTCTCTGTGTCTCTCTCTCTTTTTCCCCCATCACTAGAAAAGCCAGCAACCACTATCCACACCCATTATCTTGCTGGCAGAGCAATGGCCCATCTCTACAACTAGTCTCAAATAGAATATGATCCTATTAAAGTTTCCCAGATAAACTGGTCCAGGTTGACAACCCTGAGGCCTTTTCAGATGGCGGAGGAGCATAGTCCCCTTTATACTTGATAGCACATCAGCCCACAGCCACACTCAACACTGTCATCAAACTGCCAGCCACCAAATCCTTTCAACTTTATAGCTATATGCCCCATACAGCTACATCAACAGCAAGACAACACTTCCAAATTCCAAAGTACAATCAACCCAGTAGAAACACAGAAAATCTGATGGGAAGGTTTCGTAGAAGACCACCATGTTCATTTACCCTAAAGAAAACACAGAAGGCTTAACTAGCACCAAACTGCCCCATAGATCCTTAGTCAGTGCTTTTGGGATTAATGCTGAAATTTGGGGCGGGAGGGGGGCACACCCAGAGGCTCTCAGGGATTGCTTTTGGCTCTGCGCTCAGAAATTACTCCTGGCTTCGGGGATTATATGGGATTCTAGGGGATCAAACTTGCATCCCTCATGGGTCAGCCGCATGCAAAGCAATCACCCTACCACTGTGCTACCACTCTGGCCTCGATGCTGGACTATTTAAACCCTAAGACAACTGTATTGTAAACTACTTGACAAACCCTGGTATTATGATTTCAAATAAAATTTTAAACTTTTAAAGTAACAACTTTGCAAATTGTTTCGCAACAACATTCTCCTACTTTTACTTTTTTAGTTTTAATTTTTGAGCCACACTGGGCAATACTCCGGGTTACTCCTGGCTCTGCACTCAGGAAGTACTCCTGGCAGTGCTCAGGGAACCATCTAGGAAGCTTAGGCTCAAACTCAATTAAGTTCAAAGGCAATATGCCCTACCTGCTGTACTAGTGCATCAGTCCTATTTCCCTCTTCTTAAGTAAATAATTTAAGATGCTTCCTCCAAAATGTTATTTTTTGTTTGTTTCAGATAATCTAGATTTGTTTGATTCACATAATCTATATTTGTCTCTTCTATACACCTGGAAACTGAAAATAAACTCATAAAATAATATTTTCCTTGCATTATTAGTTGGTTAGAACATCAAGGGATACAAAAATTAGTATGAACAAAAACCACTGCTATGTACATATTGTATATTGTGAAAGGAATAACTGCTTAAAATTAGAATAGACATTGTCACTGAATACCATTTCTCCGCAAAGATTTTTTTCTTATCTGCTGATAATCAATCATAAGTAAATATCTTCCGAATTTATCAGAAACATGAATCTGTTTTGAAGCATGAGTCAGTCTAAAAGGGACTGGCAGGGTTAAGCTATAGTGTGGCAATTTTCAAGAACTGATAAAGGTGTCTTACCTTTGAGAGGGTTAGAAATTTTTGGGGAAAAAATGAATCAATTTACAAACATAATCAACCTGGATCTTTTAGATGCCAGTTTATAGTCAGTGACTCAATTCCATCCATTACTTCATTATAGATGCTTTTTTCTTTTTTTAATCTTTCTTCTTAAGACTTTTTAAAATAATGTCTTTATTTAAGCACCATGATTACAATTATGTTTATAATTGGGTTTCAGTTACACTTTATTATATGTTCATGGGAAAACTACCTAATTTTCTGGTTTTTCTTTTTTATATCTATTAACATCCACCTTCTATCCTTGTAAAAGAATCATTGTAAAATTATACTGTTACAACATCTATAACATGTATGGCATAACATAACATCCATTACAATACCCACAACAACCATAACATTCACCTATAAGCTCCATATTCTCTCACTGGACTGATTAATATAAATTCATAATCTGGAACTTGTTACCTAGATTTCTCATACAATAGGCAATTTCCATGAAACCGTTTCCAAGACAAAAATATTTTTTTACTCCAGAAGTGTCAGTTTTCTCCCTTTATCATTTAGATATTGAAAAACCAAACATACATAACTGAAACCCAACTACAAACACGTGCTTAAATAAAGATATCATTACAAAATAATAAAAAAGAAAAGCCAAACATCAAAAATACAAACCCAAAAAACATAAAAATCATCTTATAAAATTTGGATGAATAAGACAGTGAAAAGTGTTAAGCTTATGAGAGCATATTTTAAATAATGATATGTGTTTATTACCTTCAATATTAATAAATAATAAACTTTTATGATAAAAAATTTTTAGCAGGGCCAGAGTGGTAGGGTGCTTGCCTTCCACATAGCTGACCCAGGACAGACTCGGTTAGATCCCTGGCATCCCATATGATCCCCTGAACCAGGAGTGATTTCTGAGTGCAGAGCCAGAAGTACCGCCATGTGGTCCAAAAAGAAAAAAAAAATTAGCAAGCCTATACACATTGTCTCCTTCAAAACTCACATTCACTTGTGAAATACTTTTGCAAATTGATTTTTCAAATTATAATACTATGTCAAAGAAAACTACTCTTAAGAACAGTATAGTTGATGAGAAGTCATTTGAATTTCACAAAATAACCCTCTGTCTCCACATGGCTACTCTCAAAAATGTTACATTTTTTTCTCCAATGGTTGCATAGAAAAGGAAGGAAAGAGTTTGAATGTCGAGAAATACAGAGTAATAAAGTCCCTGAGGAACACAACTGACAAAATGGGATGATGGAATGTGCCCTCAAACAACAACAACAACAACAACAACAACAACGAAAATACACAATGGAACGATTGGGGGATTCACAATTTGAAAGAAACCCAAATAATCTACTGATTCTTCTGTGTACTATTCACTATTCTCCCACCCCTAAACTCTCTCACCTGCCAGCATTTAATTGTCCTCTAGACCCTGAAGGCTCCTGTTCTCTGTCTTGGGATCAACCATACATAATACTCAAGAGAGACTATGAGATCATTAAAATCTGACAAATATCAGGAGAGATTTTCACTTCTAATCCTAAACAAATTACCCAGGAGAGAAGTCAGACATCACATAATTAGCGATCTCTCTCTGAGTCATTCAAAAGGAGACATTTGGGTTCAGTTGTTCTTAAATCCAAGTCAAATGACAGGCCTCTGAGACTCTATGGAAGAGAACTCCACTGAATCGTAGAGAATCTGAAGATCAATGGATGGGAAGCACTGATTTTCTTCTTTGATATAATTATGAACATGTACAGCATGTAAGTGCTCCTAGCATTGCTCTATTTCTAAATGTTTACTCTGACCTTTACTCAAGAGTCTTGCACTTTTGGAGATGATTCGAGAATTTGTCACTAAGAGATGCTGCTTGTTTTCAGCAATGGGAAAAAGAGGCCTTTGCTCCTTTCACAGTAGATATTGTAAATCTCTGTTTATCTACACTTTGCTTCTTCTTCTTTTTTAATTTTGGTTTATTCAAGGGCAAATTCTTTCATTCCCATGGTAGGCAAAATTACCTATAAAAACTTTGCAGTGAAATCATGATCAATATGTGTGCCATTTGTTCCTTATTTTCCTTTATTTTCATTACACAGATACTTTTTTATTTACCATGATTATAAGGTTGCTCATAAAACAGGTCTTTTTTCACATAAAATGTTGTTCATGTTTTAGTTACAGTCATGCAATGTACAACAACCTTCACCAGTCTACATATGCTGCCACCAATGTCCCCAGATTCCCTCTCACTCTCCCCAATATCCTCTCCCCTTCCTGTCTCTAGGGCATACATTTTTTCCTCTATCTCTATCTTTCTCTCTTCCTTTATATTTCCTTTTAGAAGCTTTTATTTTAAATACAGTTCATATTTCCCACCACCCATGTAAACTTTTCAACTTAATTAGTAATTCACCATTTATCTCAATTTAGGCATCAGTCTAAGCATCACAGCACTACACAGTTACTCCTAAAATTTTCATTCAGGACCAGGCATGTAGCTCAGAGGCAGAATACCTGCCTTACATGTGTATGGTCCCAGGTTCCATGAGAATAACACACACACACACATAAACCAATTATAATTAAGTATTTCATTGACTTGGAGGAAATATACTTCTATTCCTCAGGGGAAATGATATTATGACAAAAAAGTATAAAAATAAATTCTTATGGTTTCATCCCAGTTTCTTAACAACATGTATTCTGGGCTGCAATGATAGTACAGTGGATTGGGCAATTGTTTTTTATGTATGGCCACCATGGGTTTTTTCCCTGGTACCACTATGGTCCCTTAAATCCTGCCAAGTATGATTCCTGAGCACAATGTCACAAGTCATGAATACTACCAGGTGTGCCTTCCACCACAAAAAGATTATTTTATCCTAAATGACTAATGTGCCTCTGATTTATAAAAAAAAATGTGACTTTTCTGTTGAGCTTTGTCTCACTGTGTTCTTGCTTTCGCATTTCTCTCTCATGACCTCCAGAAGATTTAAGATATTTGTAGTGATATCACTACAGTAACTGATACACAAATATAAGCTATGAGACAACTACAAATACTGTAAGAAGAAACCATTATACAAACCATGTGATTATGCTCCAGCCTTTCAAGACCCTCTCATTTAGTCATCACAGACATTCTGACCATTCTAAATTATTTTATTTAAACAAAAAACCCACTTATCTACTAAACACTATTTACTAAACACCACTATCTACTAAATATTATTTTAAGAATATCTTGCACTTCCAAGAATGTACTTTAATTTTTGTTAATATCTTTATTTAAACAAACCTTGATTACAAACATGATTATGGTTGGGTTTCAGTGATGTAAAGAACACCCCCCTTCACCAGTGCAACATTCCCATCACCAATGTCCCAAATCTCCCCCCCAACCCTACCTCCACCTGTATTCTAGACAGGCTTTCTACTTCCCTCGTTCATTCTCATTGTTAGGATAGTTCTCAATGTAGTTATTTCTCTAACTACATTCATCACTCTTTGTGATGAGCTTCATGAAGTGAGCTGGAACTTCCAGCCTTTTGTCTCTGAAAATTATTGCAAGAATGTCTTTCATTTTTCTTAAAACCCATATATGAGTGAGACTATTCTGTGTCTTTCTCTCTCCTTTTGACTGATTTCACTCAGCATAATAGATTCCATGTACAAATTGTTTTTTGTTGTTGCAGCTATTTTTGTTTTTGGGACACACCCAGCAGTGCTCAGGGGTTACTCCTGGCTCTGCACTCAGAAATTGTTCCATATGCAATGTTGAGATTCAAACCACCATCTGTTCTGAACCAGATGCATATAAGACACCTACTGCTATACTATCTCTATGGCCCCTAAAGTGGTGCATGTTTTAAGATACATTAAATATACATTAAATGGGAGTTGTCTCGAGCACTTTTAACCCCAGAATATAGTGAGGAGCATTGAATGGATGAGTAGATACACAACTATGAAATAGTGGAGTCCAGGGACCAAGTGGTCTTACGTACATTGCTGGTGTAAAGAAAGGACAGAAGTTGATATCTAAGCCAAAGTCAACAACAATAAAATCATGAAACCCAAGTTAAAAATGGGCCTGTTATGCTGATAGGCTGGGAACAGGTGTGGTGGAATGGGATGCACTCTGAGAACATTGGTGGAGCGAGGTCGACATTGGCCCTGGGATTGACCCTGATACATTATATGCCTGAAACATAACTATAATAACTTTGTAAATGACAATAATGGTTTCAATAAAGTATCAGAAAAGATACAACTGAAGTATAATACAAAATACCAAACTCTGCTAGTCAAAACTTTGCTATATTACAATTTATCTTGACTTTTTTATTATAGCACAGAGCCTTTGACTCTAAAATTGCCTCAGTATGTAGGACAAATTTAACTCCTTAGTAAAGATGATAAGAAGAGGTTCAGAGAGTAGAAATCACAAATTCTCCTCCTGACACCAACAATCAGACAACTTGGATCTTCCAATATCAAGTCCAAATTCTTTCTGATACATTATGCTGGATCTTTCCCAGACAGGTGTTTGAACTAATTCTTGAACCAGAGATATGTCTGTCTGTTTGTTTGTTTTTCATGAGGATAACCATTGGTTAATTTTATTTTAGGGTCCATTACTTCTGATGACTAAGGAACTGTCAGACTGCTAGTTAAAAAGGTGAGTAATGTAACTTTAACATTAAACTATTTAAAACTATAAGGAAGCATGTACAATAAAACAAGAAAAATACTGTTTTTTCATATATTCCATATATTAATTCTCAATTCCTAAATTAAGGAAAGCTCCAAAGTTTGCTCTTTATTGCTTCAGAAACAGAAAAGTGACTATTGTTACCCAGAAAATCCTGACAAGATATAAGGGCAAGATTTATATTTTATTGCTTTAGGAATGATTTAGAGACCTGGGTGCAGGGCCCAGAGACATAGCACAGCGGCATTTGCCTTGCAAGCAGCCAATCCAGGACCAAAGGTGGTTGGTTCAAATCCCGGTGTCCCATAGGGTCCCCTGTGCCTGCCAGGAGCTATTTCTGAGCAGACAGCCAGGAATAACCCCTGAGCACCTCCGGGTGTGGCCCAAAAAAAACAAAAAACAAAACAAAACAAAACAAAAAAGAAACCTGGGTGCTAACATGTAGGGCCTGGGGACAGATAAAGAACTACAGTTTTGATTACTTCATGACCAATTTTATTATGAAATCTATCAAATATGATCACAAATATAAGAACCAATTATTAGATTCACTGCACCCTCCAACGCAGACATCACTAGAGGTGCAGGTGTGCAAACCTGTCTGAGGAGGAGGGGAAAGGATGGCGAGTGGGACATCTGTTACACTATATTATGCAGACATGAGCTAAAAAAGAAAACCAAACAAACAAACAAAAAAAAAAAAAGAACAGAGAACAGGGAGTCCAGGCTGGTGATATATCATTTCGTTTTGGGCCCACATTTAGGAAATCATAAGATATCATGAGCTATAAAATCAGATTTTTCATTACTTACCTACAAATGATTTTAACAGAAAAAATACTGCCTTATATTTATACAAAGATCAGCGATAAGAAATGGGCTGGGCGGTGGCGCTAGAGGTAAGGTGCCTGCCTTGCCTGCGCTAGCCTTGGACGGACCGCAGTTCTATACCCCTGCGTCCCATATGGTCCCCCAAGCCAGGAGCGACTTCTGAGCGCATACCCAGGAGTAAACCCTGAGCGTCACCGGGTGTGGCCCAAAAACAAACAAACAAAAAAGAATTAATTGATTGATGATCAATATGCCTTTGTGTCTACTCAGCCTCCACATTCCTGCTTTCCTGTGTCCTGTCTCTCCCCAGCCCAGAACTACAGGAACATGAGGAACCATACGGAGCTGACTCAGTTCATCCTTCTGGGAATCCCGAAGACCCAGGGAGTGGAGTCGGTGCTCTTTCCCATCTTCTTGGTCATTTACCTCTTCACCCTGATTGGAAATTTACTCATCTTGACAGCAATTGTTTCCTACTCTGTCCTCCATACCCCCATGTACTTCTTCTTGGGGCTCCTGGCCATTTTGGACATAGTTTTACCAGCTGTAACCTGCCCCAAGATGCTGTTCTATCTCTCTGGCCAGAGTCGAGCCATCTCTTACCCGGGCTGTGCCACTCAGCTCTTCTTCTATCACTTCCTGGGGACCATTGAAGGCTGCCTCTATTCTGTGATGTCCTGTGATCGCTTTGTGGCCATCTGTTATCCCCTTAGGTATTCACTCATCATGAGACCCAGAGTCTGTGTGGGTTTGGTCACAGTAGCCTGGACAGTGGGCTGTTTTCATGCCTCCATCCTGACTGCTTTCACTTTTAGCCTGAACTACTGTGGCTCAAATAAGGTGGATTTCTTCTTCTGTGACATCCCTGCTATTTTGCCTCTTGCCTGTGATGACACCTCACTGGCCCAGACAGTGGGTTCCGCAGCTGTAAGCTTTCTGGTTTTATTATTTTGGAGCACCATTTTCCTTTACTACACACGCATCGCGATTGCCATTTTGCGGATGCGCTCAGCAGAGGGCAGGAAGAAAGCCTTCTCCACCTGCAGCGCCCACCTAGCTGCTGTCCTCTGTTACTTCGCTCCTGTGGCCATCATCTATCTGCAGCCCACACCCAACCACTTGGTGGATGCCATCGTGCAAATAATTACTAGTATCGTCTCTCCCATGTTGAACTCATTGATCTTTTCCTTAAGAAACAAAGACGTAAAAACATCCTTGAAAAAAGTGTTTCGCAAAGTAATGCATACTTCTCAAGAATAAATTATGAGATTTGTGATGGACTTTAAAATTTTATTGTCTCCTAACATTATCCTCCTGGTTTCTCTTCTTAAGTAAATAAGAAAAATAAGTGAATATACTTTCTTCAAGGTGTTTTTTTAATATTGGTTAAGAAAATATATATTTGATTTTTTATATTACATGAGTTTTATATTACATGAATAACACTATGACTCTTAAAACTCTACCTGTATCAATGTTGGGTAAAAATTGTAACTACTGTACCAAAAAATGGAAAACTAAAAATTGCTATGTTTCACATGGAATTATCAGCAAACTTTTTGTATCAGGATACATAATTTCATCACAATGCCAATTCTTTGTTTATGAATAATTTGAGTTGCTGGTATCTACACTAACCCAACTATTTTTTGGCAAACCAAAGACATCACACAGTGTACAGAGGTACAACAGGGAGGGATAAGTGAGAGCTGCAATTTTCTCTTCCATTTATTTCATTATTGTTCATGCAACATGATTACAACTGTGATATCATTTAGGTTCTGGTGTACAAAATATTGCAACTCACATCTATGGAAACCAAGCCCACTCCATTGATTGCTCTGTCACCTTCAGTCCTCTTCTTCCCACCTCCCCCTCACACCTTCTAGTGCTTCAGAATCTGATCTTTACAGCCCAAGTGTCATCATTTGATACTGACTTCTTTTGTCTCTGAGACAACTCAGAGGACTGATATCATGTGCTATTTCTCCTCTTTCCCACTTCTTCACTCACCATTCAACCTTCCAGTTGAATTCTACTCACAGAAACTCAGGTTTCAACTTTCCTTGTAGATATATAGGATTCCACTGTGTATATAGAATCACAATTTGTTTTTATCTATTCATGTGTTATTGGACATTTGGGTTGTTTCCATTCCCTGGATATTGTACTAAGTACATGCATTCATCTTATTCAATTAATGTTTCTGTATTTAGGGTGTAGATGCCAAAGTGAAACTACTAGTTCATGTTTGACATTTATTCCCACTATTGGTTGTTGTGTTTGTTTGGTTTTTTTCCCGAGGGGGGTTACCCAATCCCAGAGATGCTCAAGGGTTACTTCTGGCTTTTTTCCAAGGTCATTTCTGAAAGTGCTTAGGGGGCCATATGAGAGGCCGGGTATTAAAACCAGGTTGGCTGCATGCAAGGCAAGCAGCCTATCTATTGTGCTATTATTCTGGCTCTATTCCCATTTTTTTTTAATTCATACTTCTTTCCAAATAACATTCCCATGAACATTAAGATGGCTCCCTTTTCAATGGTTCCAATCTTTTGGATAACTGTCATTCTCACTGGTGTGATATATCTTATTGTAGTTCAGGTTTTATTTCCCTAATGACAAGTGGTAATGACCATTTCTTCATATACCGTCATGTGCCATCATTGAGAACATATATATTTATATCCTCCCCCAAATATTATAAGATTACCAGGGTTCTTTTGACTGTTGAACTTTGTGGGTGGTTATATATCTTGGAAGTCGGCCATCTAATTGGTGATGACTTTTTATTTTAATCTAATTTCTTTTCTTTTTCTTTCTTTGTTTTTTTTGGGGGGTGGGAGGGATTACTCCTGTCTCTACACCCAGAAATCACTCCTGGCAGGCTCGGAGGATCACATAGGATGCCGGGGTTTGAACCACCATTCTTCAGCATGCAAGGAAAATGCCCTACCTCCATGTCTCTCTGGCCCCATAGCTAAATTTCTTTTCCATGCAAAAACTTTTTATTTGGATGTCCAATCTGTCAGGTTTTTGTTATCTTGGCCAATGGTATAAAATAATGAGCGACACCTCTCAGTTCAAATCCTGAGAGCTCCAGGGATATTCTTCTCAATGTACTTAATAGATCATGGCCTACACATCAGCCCTTCATAGGGTGGAGGTAAAAATGAGAGTATCAGAGCTATACCTGGCATTGGTCAGGGGATCACTCCTAGGTCTGCACTCAGGGATTATTCTTGATAAGTCTCATCTGATTATATCAGGTGCCAAGAATCAAATCAAATGTGGTTGCTATAAGGCAAGTACCTATACACTATACCATTTCTCTAGTCCTAACCTTTTGTCTTAGATCTACTTTGTATGGAGTGAAATATAGATCTAACTTCATTATTTCCCATGGTTCTCCAGTATTCCCAGCTCCATTTATTCAATGTTTCTTTGCACCTAGCTTTATGCATTCAGGTCCTGTATCACAAATTAACTGTCCTTAGATCTGAGAGCTTATCTCTGGGCTCTCAATTCTTTTCCACTGGTCTGAGTCTATATTAATGCTAATACACATTATATTATTACAGTTTCATTATATAATTTAAATTCAGAAAATGCAATTCTCTCATACTCTTTTCTCATAATAGCTGTAGCTATTTGGGAGGTTTTATGATTTCACATAAATTTTAGTAGTATTTTTTCTAAGTCCTTTCCTACTTCTGAAGAGAATATGCAGATTGCCAATAAGTATATGAAAAAGTATGCATCATCACTTTTTATCAGGGAAATTCAAATAAAAATAACAATGTGTATCATCTTGCATAAATGAGAATGGAATAAATACAGAAGACTAGAAACAGACAATATTGATGAAAATGCAAGTAAAAAGATACTAATAAGATTAGATTAAGAATCCATCTGTCACAAGTAAACCAATTGTGAATTCTAATTTAATATTACTGGATCGAGGGTGCTGGGTCTGAATATGCTGGAAAAGCACATTATTTAAATTTCCCACAATGGGCTACTACTCAAAAATAGTTTGGAAATACAAATATATTTTCTCACTCCACTAAGGTGGCTAATCAAAGGGTAAAATGTCAGTAATGGAAGAAGAATAAATCTTGATATGTGCTAGAGCACAAATCTATCATTAATATTATATTATCCACTTTACATTTAATAGAGTAGATCTAACTGGTTTACCTGAACAAGATTTTAATTACATGAAAAAAATTTTGCAAGGAAATACAAATTCTGCATCATGAAAAATCTCATTGTACTAATTCAAAAATTACAATTATTAACAAGGTTAAAAATATCCCATGGTGATAAGTATATATTCATCCCATAATTACTAAAAGTAACATACATATAACACAACTTTACCCATAAGCAATGTTGAAGTTAAGGAAAATATCCAGCGCCTGGAGCCATTGTACAATAGATAGGGCATTTGTCATGCATATGGCCTACTGAGTCCAATCTCCAGCACCTGATATGGTCCCCTGAGCACCATGAGGAGTGACTATGTGCAAGAGCCAGGTGTAAGTCCTAAGTACTTCCAGGTATGACCAAAAACAAAAACAAAAAGATTATATCCAGTCAGATCACTGCTAACTTTGAAATTTTGAGGACATTAGTCACACATGATGGTTCTCAGAGATCATTGCCAGTGGTGCTTGTGGATTGTATATGGTACCAGGGATGGAACAAGGGCTAGTCACATAACCCTGAATCCGAGTCAGAGACAACAAGGTGGGAGGCATAACTTTCGTGGGAGGCAGAGATTAAGGCTTTAGAACTCAGAAGTCACAGACCAATATTCCTGATGAACATGGCTACAAAGCTTCTTAACAAAAATCCTAGCAAATAGAATACAATGCCTCATCAAGAAAATCATACACCATGGCCAAGTAGGATTTATTGTGGAGATGCAAGGATGGTTCAACATATGCAAGTCAATCAACAAAAAGAAAAATTAAAACCATATGATTATATCAATTAATGCAGAGAAAGCATTTAATAAGGTCCAATGCCCATTCACAGTCAAAACCTCTCAACAAGATGGGAATAAAAGGAAATTTTCTCAATATAGTCAAGATCATTTGTCACAAGCCCATGGCAAATATTATACTCAGAAAGGAAAGACTGAAAGCCTTTCCCCTAAGATCTGGCAAAAGGTTCGCTTTCCACACTCCTATTCAATATAGTACTGGAAGTACTTGCAATAGCAATTAGGAAAGAAAAAATATAAAGGGCATTGAGATAGATACACTGTTTGTAGATGACATGATACTATATTTATAAAATCTAAAGACTTTACTAAAAAGCTCCTAGAAACAATATATTCATATACGAAAACAGCAGGCTACAAAATTAGTGCACAAAAATTAATGGCCTTCATATACACAAATAATGATAGAGAAGAAATAGACATTAAAAAACAATCCCATTTACAATAACAGTACAGAAATTCAAATACCTTAAAATCAACTTAACTAAAGAAGTGAAGGACCTATACAAAGAAAATTATAAAACATTTCTTCAAAAAATAAGAGGACACAAGGAAATAGAAAGATATATCCTGCTCATGGATTGACAGGATTTAACGTCATTAAAATGGCAAAAAAAAAAAAAAAAAAAAAAAAAACACCACCAACGCAATATACAGATTTAATGAAATCCCTCTAAAGATACCCATGGCATTCTTCAAAGAAGTGGATCAAACACACTCTTGAAATTCATCTGAAACAATAAACACACAATACCTAAAGCAACCCTGAGGGAAAAGATGGGACGCATTACTTTCTCCATTGTTAAATTGTACTACAAAGCAGTAATCATTAAAACAGCATGGTACTGGAATAAAGACAGACTCTCAGATCAATGAAATAGAGTTGATATTCAAAGAATTACCTCAGACATACAATTAATTAATCTTTGATAAAGGGTCAAGAAATGCAAAATGGAGCATGGGAGTCTCTTCAATACGTGGTGTTGGGATAACTGGTCATCCACATGCAAAAAGCAAACTCAGACCTCTATGTAAAATCATGCACAAAGATCTAATCTAAATGGATTAAAGACTTTAATATCATACCTGAAACTATAAGGTATATAGAAGAAAACGTAGGCAAAATACTCCATGATATTAAAACTAAGGCATCCCTAAGGAAGAAACAGCACTCTCTAAACAAGTAGAAGCAGAGATTTAAAATAGTGGGATTACATTAAACTGAGAAGCTTCGGCATTTCAAGGAAAGAGTGACTATTGTAAAAAGGTCCTCACAAAATGGAAGAAACCATCCACACAAAACCCATCATATAAGGCGTTAATATCTATGATATATAAAGCACTGACAGATCTTACAAGAAAAATAATCTAACCCCATAAAAATGGGGTTAAGAAATGAACAGACATTTCCTCAAAGAAGAAATACAAATGCCAAAGGTACATGAAAAAAATGTCCCACATCACTAATCATCAGGGAGTTGCAAATCAAACAACAATTAGATATCTCACTCCACTGAAACTGGCACACATCACAAAGAACAAGAACAAAAAGTATTGGTGTGAGTGTGGGGATAAAGGAACTCTTATTCACTGCTGATGCCTTCTAGCCCAGTCTTTTTGGAAAACAATATGGATATTTCTTAAAACAAAACTGGACATTGAGCTCCCACAAGATCCAGCTATACCACTTCTAGGGATACTTTAGAAACACAAAAACGCAATACAATAACACCCTCTGCATTCCTGTGTTCATATCAGCACTATTTGCAATAGTCAGAATCTGGAAACAATCCAGATGCCCAACAACAGATAACTGGCTAAAGAAACTGTGTCACATCGATACAATAAAATACTATGTAGCTATTAGGAAAAAAAATGAAGTCATGAAATTTGCTTATATATGGATAGACTTGGAGACTATTATGTTGAGTAAAATAAGTCAGAGGGAGAGAGATAAGCACAGAATAGTTTCAACCATATGTGGAATTTAAGAAAAATAAAATACAGTATAATGATTACACCCAGAGTCAATAGAGATGAGGCTGGAAGAACCAGCCTCATGATAAGAAGCTTATCACAATGAGTGGTAAGTGCAATTAGAGAAATGATTATGCTAACAGGTACTATGACAATGATAGAGAGAAAGAAATACAATGCCTGTCTTAAAGACAGGCAAAATGAAGGTAAGGGAAATGGTGGAACAGTGGTGGCAAGGAAAGTTGCATTGGTGAAGGTGGGTGAACATTGTATGGCTGAAACCCAATTACAAACATGCCTGTAACAATTGTGCTTAAATAAAGAAATTATTATTAAAAAAAGAAACAAAAACATCAAAACTTCCTTGAAAAAGGTGTTTCACAAAGCAATATATACTTCTAAATAATAAATTATAATTTTGTAATGGACCTTAAATATTTATTGTTGCCTAATATTATCTTACATCTCCTCCATAGTTTTTTTCTTTTGTTTTTCTTTCTTTTTTTTTTTTTGGTTTTTGGGTCATACCTGGTGATGCTCAGAAGGTACTCATTGCTATGCACTCAGAAATCACTCCTGGCTTGGGGGACTATACAAAAATTTGGGAATCAAACTGAGGTCCATCCTGCGTCAGCCACATGCAAGGCAAACACCCTACCTCTTGCTACTGCTCCAGCTCCCCCTCATTTTTTTCTTCGTAAGTGAACAATTAATTGAAACTGTTTTTTTACTTTTTATATTTTTTTCTTTATTTAAAAATCTTGATTACAAATATGATTGTGATTAGGTTACAGTCATGTAAAGAACACCCCTTCACCAGTGCAACATTCCCACCACTAATGTCCCAAATCTCCCTCCATCCCACCCCACCCCCATCTGTACTCCAGACAGGCTTTCCAGTTCCCTCATTCATTCACATGATTATGGTTGTACTCTGTGTAGTTATTTCTATAACTGCACTCACCACTCTTTGTGGTGAGCTTCATGAAGTGAGCTGGAAGTTCCAGATCTCCTCTCATTGTCTCTAAGGATTGTTGCACAACTGACTTTTATTTTTCTTAAAGCCCATAGATGAGTGAGACTATTCTGCATCTCTCTTTCTCCCTCTCACTTATTTCAGTCAGCGTGATAGATTCCATGCATATCCATGTATAGGAAAATTTCATTACTTCATCTCTCCTGACGGCTGCATAATATTCCATTGTGTATATGTACCATGGTTTCTTTAGCCATTCGTCTGTTGAAGGGCATCTTGGTTATTTCCAGAGCCTGGCTATTGTGAATAGTGCTGCAATAAATATAGATGTGAGAAAGGGGTTTTCGTACTGTATTCTTGTGTTCTTAGGGTATATCCCTAGGAGTGGAATAACTGGGTCGAATGGGAGCTCAATTTCCAGATTTTGGAGGAATCTCCATATCACTTTACACAGAGGTTGGACTAGATGGCATTCCCACCAGCAGTGGATAAGAGTTCCTTTCTCTCCACATTCCCACCAGCATTGATTGTTCTCATTCTTTGTGATGTGTGCCAATCTCTGTGGTGTGAGATGATATCTCATCGTTTTTTTGATTTGCATCTCCCTGATGATTAATGAAGAGCATTTTTTCATGTGCCTTTTGCCCATTTGTATTTCTTTTTTTATCAAAGTGTCTGTTTATTTCTTCTCCCCATTTTTGATGAGATTAGATGTTTTTTCTTGTAAAGTTCTGTCAGTGCCCTTTATATTTTGAATATTAGCCCCTTATCTGATGGGTGTTGGGTGAATATTCTCTCCCACTTGGTGGGTGGCTCTTTTATCCTGGGCACTATTTCTTTTGAGGTGCAAAAGCTTCTCAGTTTAATGTATTCCCATCTGTTGATCTCTGCTTCCACTTGTTTGGAAAGTGCAGTTTCCTCTTTGAAGATGCCTTTAGTCTCAATGTCATGGAGTGTTTTACCTACGTGTTGTTCTATATACCGTATAGTATCAGGTCTGATATCAAGGTCTTTAAACCACTTGGATTTTACCTTCCTACATGATGTTAACTGGAGGTCTATGTTCGCTTTTTTTGCAAGTGGCTAACCAGTTCTGCCAGCACCACTTATTGAAAAGGTTTTCCCTGCTCCACTTAGGATTTCTTGCTCCTTTGTCAAAAATTAGGTGATTGTATGTCTGGGGAGCATTGTCTGAGAACTCAAGCCTATTCCATTGATCTGAGGGTCTGTCTTTATTCCAATACCATGCTGTTTTGATAACTATTGCTTTGTAGTACAGTTTAAAGTTGGGGAAAGTAATGCCTCCCATTTTCCTTTTCCCTAGGAATGCTTTAGCTATTTGAGGGTGTTTATTGATCTAGATGAACTTCATAAGTGTTTGTTCCACTTCTTTGAAGAATGTCATGGGTATTTTTAGGGGGATCACTTTAAATCTGTATAATGCTTTGGGGATTATTGCCATTTTAATTATGTTAATCCTGCCAATCCATGAGCAGTGTATGTGTTTCCATTTCCGTGTGTCCTCTCTTATTTCTTGGAGCAGGGCTTTATAGTTTTCTTTGTATAGGTCCTTCACGCCTTTGGTCAAGTTGATTCCAAGGTATTTGAGTTTGTGTGGCACTAATGTGAATGGGATTGCCTTCTTGACATCTTTCTCTTCCATATCATTATCGGTGTATAGAAAGGCCATTGATTTCTGTGTGTTAATTTTGTAGCCTGCCACCTTGCTATATGAATCTATTGTTTCTAGAAGCTTTTTGGTAGAGCCTTTAGGATTTTCTAAGTAGAGTATCATGTCATCTGCAAACAATGAGAGTTTGACTTTTTCCTTTCCTATCTGGATTCCCTTGATATCTTTTTTTTTTTTTTTTGGTTTTTTTGGGCCACACCCTGTGACGCCCAGGGGTTATACTCCTGGCTATGCGCTCAGAAGTTGCTCCTGGCTTCTTGGGGGACCATATGGGACGCCGGGGGATCGAACCGCGGTCCGTCCTAGGCTAGCGCAGGCAAGGCAGGCACCTTACCTCCAGCGCCACCGCCCGGCCCGATATCTTTTTCTTGCCTGATCACTATAGCAAGCACTTCCAGTACTATGTTGAAGAGGAGTGGTGAGAGCGGACAGCCTTGTCCTGTACCAGAATTTAGAGGAAAGGCTTTTATTTTTTCTCCATTGAGGATATTTGCCATTGGCTTGTGGTAGATGGCTTCAACTAGATTGAGAAAGGTTCCTTGCATTCCCATCTTGCTGAGAATTTTGATCAAGAATGGGTGTTGGACCTTATCAAATGCTTTCTCTGTGTCTATTGATATGATAATGTGACTTTTATTTTTCTTGTTGTTGATGTTGTGTATGATGTTGATAGATTTATGGATGTTAAACCATCCTTGCATTCTTGGGATGAAATCTACTTGGTCATAGTGTATGATCTTCTTGATGATGCATTGGATCCTATTTGACAGCATTTTGTTGAACATCTTTGCATCAGCATTCATCAGGGATATTGGTCTGTATTTTTCTTTTTTGGCAGCATCTCTGTCTGATTTTGGTATCAAAGTGATGTTGGCTTCATAAAAGCTGTTTGGGAGTGTTCCCGTTTTTTTCAATTTCATGGAAGAGCCTGGCTAGGATTGGTAGTAGCTCCTCTTGAAAGATTTGAAAGAATTCATTAGGAAATCCATCTGGGCCTGGGCTTTTCTTTTTGGGCAGATGTTTGATTACAGTTTCAATTTCCTCAGTAGTGATGGGGTGTTTAGATATGCTACATCCTCCTTACTTAACTGTGGAAGGTTATAAGTGTCCAAGAATTTTTCCATTTCTTCTATGTTCTCATGTTTAGTAGCATAAATTTTCTCAATGTAGTCTCAGATTACCCTTTGGATCTCTGCAATATCTGTCGTAATCTCCCCCTTTTCATTTCTAATATGGGTTATCACGTTTCTCTCTCTCTTTGTGAGTTTTGCCAATGGTCTATCAATCTTGTTTATTTTTTCAAAGAACCAACTTCTGCTTTTGTTGATCTTTTGGATTGATTTTTGGTTTTCCACTTCATTTATTTCTGCTTTCAGATTTGTTATTTCTTCTGTCTCCCTATTTTTGGTTCCTTTTGTTGTTCATTTTCTAATTTTTTTTAGCTCTGTCATTAAGTTATTCGGGTAGGCCCCTTCTTCCTTCCTGATGTGTGCTTGTAGAGCTATAAATTTTCCTCTCAGAACCGCTTTTGCTGTGTTCCATAGATTCTGGCAGTTTGTGTCTTCATTATCATTTGTTTCCAGGACAGTTTTGATTTCCTTTTTGATTTTATTTCGGACCCACTGGTTGTTCAGTAGCAGGCTGTTTAATTCCTAATTGTTAAAGTTTTTCTTTTGTGTGCCTTTGTAGTTCACACCTAATTTCAGAGCCTTATGGTCAACAAAGGAAGCCTGCAAGATTTGCATCCTCTTGATTTTATGGAGGTATGTTTTATGTGTCCGCATGTAGTCTATCCTCGAGAATAACCCATGTACATTGGAGAAGGATGTGTATCCAGGTTTTTTTTGGATGGAGTGTCCTATATATATCTACTAGTCCTCTTTCTTCCATTACTTTTTTCAGGGCTAGTATGTTTTTTGTTGGGTTTCAGTCTGGTTGACCTATCAAGTGTTGATAGGGCTGTGTTGAGGTCTCCCACAATTATTGTGTTATTATTGATGTCTTCTTTTAGATTTGTCAGTAACTGTATTAGATAATTTGCTGGTCTCTCATTGGGTGCATATATATTTAATAGTCTGATTTCTTCCTGTTGCACATAACTCTTGATTAGTACATATTGTCCATCTTTGTCCCTTACCACTTTTCTGAGTAAAAAGTTGGTGTCATCAGATATTAATATGGCCACCCCAGCTTTTTTGAGGGTGTTGTTTGCTTGGATGATTTTCCTCCAGCCTTTAATTTTGAGTCTATATTTGTTCTGACTATTCAACTGTGTTTCTTGTAGGCAGCAGAAGGTTGGATTCATCTTTTTAATCCATTTTGCCACTCTGTGTCTTTTAATTGGTGAATTTAGTCCATTGACATTGAGGGAGATGATTGTCATAGGATTTAATGTCTTCTTTGTAGATAAGTTTGCTGTGTTTGTTGGTCTCTCTTGTCTTAAAGTAGACCTGTCAGTTTTTCCTTTAAGGCTGGTTTTTCATCTGTGAAGTTACTGAGCTGTTGTTTATCTATGAAGCTATGTATTTTTCCTTAAATCCTGAACAAATATCGGGCTAGGTGCAGTATTCTCGGTGAGGCATTCATTTCATTCAGTCTTGTCACAATATCCCACCACTGTCTTTTGGCCTTGAGAGTTTCTTGTGACATGTCAGCTGTAAGTCTTAGGGATGCTCCTTTGAATGTAATTTCCCTTTTTGATCTTGCTGCTTTCAGTATTCTATCTCTAACTGTGGGATTTGTAATTGTAACAAGGATGTGTCTTGAGGTGTTTTTCTTTGTGTTTCTTTTAGCTGGTACTCTTTGGCATGCAGGATTTGATTGCATGTATTCTTTAACTCTGGGAGTATCTCTTTGATGATGTCTTTGACAGTTGATTCTTCCTGGATATCTCCTACCTGGGTCTCTGGGACTCCGATGATTCTTATGTTGTTTCTGTTGAGTTTATCAAAGACTTCTATTTTCATCTGTTCGCATTCCTTGAGTACTTTTTCCATTGCCTGATTGTTTGTCTTAAGGTTCTTTTCCAATTTCTTCTGCTGTGTTGAGTTTTTCTGTATCTCATCTTCCAGTACTTCAATTCTCTCCTCAGCTGCTGTTACCCTGCTGGCGAAGCCATCCATTGAGGTTTTCTGTTGAGCTACCATGTTTTTCAGATCTGTTATTTCAGTTTGGAGTTTTCTGATTTCTGTCTTTGTGTTCTGTTCAGATAGATCTATGCTTTCTTTGAGTTCTTCAAACATCTTCCATATTGCTATTTTAAGTTCGTTATCTGAGAGGTTAATCAGATGGTTGGAATTATTTAGGTCATCCGAGCTATCGTCTTTATTCTCTGTGCATGGTGTTTGCCTGTGAGTTTTCCCATTGTCATGCTTGTAGTGTGGTTTTTCCTGCGTGTTGTGATGGGGTTCATTGGTTAGAAAGAGTGCACAGCCGCGAATTGAAGCACAGTGGTCGCGCTCTTCTGCTGCCTCTAGTTGGCAATTTTTTGGAGGTGTGCTCCCTAAGCCTCTGAAGTATTCTTCAGGTATTCAAGAAACACAGACAGGCACAGGAGAGATTTTCCTTGAATTCCTCAGATGATCAAAGGCACAGCAGGGCGGAGCCTCTGCAGGCCAGAGAGCTCAGCTTATTGGTTGGCGACCCCCACAGCCAGACTTTACTCACTCATTCACTGGGCAGCTTCACAATGCAGTTTTTGGGGGGTGCACTCCCTAGGCCTCTGAGGAGACCTTCAGGTATTCCAGAAACACAGACAGGCACAGGCGAAACTGCTTTTTTTTAATGTTTTTATTTTTTAAAATATAGATTAAGAAATATATATTTGCTTTTCTATACTCCATGATTACCAATAAATGACCCTATGACTATTATCAATCTGATTGTATTGCTTTTGGGCAAGAATTTTAAATCCTATAAAAAACAGTGAGAAACTAAACAAGTGCTTTGTATTTCAAGCAGAAAAATCAACAGCATTTTTCATAGCAGGATAAAAACTTTCATCACAAGGCCAATTCCTTGTTTGTAAGTAATGTGAGTTGCCAATAATCTACATTAGGCCAACTATTTTGTGACAAGCCAGAGGCATCACAAAATATAAAAGGGGACAGGCAGGGATAAGACAGAGGCTGCAATTTTTCTTCAATTATAGTTTAAGTAACTAAATCAGAATAATGTCATATGTAAGTTATTCTATACAAAGTACTGCTTCTCATCACCATCAATATGCACAACCCCCTCTCCCACAGTGACACTGTTACTTTTAATTTTCTCTTTCTAACCTCCCCTTCTCACCCTTCACTGCTTCAGAATCTGAACTTTCCAGCCCACTGTCATCAGTGGATAGTGACTATTCCCTTGTTTTGTCTCTTGATAACACAAGAGAGGAGTGATATCATGTGATATTTGTCCTTTCCCCTCTGGTTTTTAGTTTGTTTCTTTAACATAGTACCTCCATTTTGATCCAAATTGCAGCAAATGGCAAAATTTTGTTTTTCCTTCTAGATGCACAGTATTCCATTGTGTAGGTATATTATAATTTTTTAATCCATTCATCTGTCATTAGTTATTGAGGTTGTTTCTTTTTCCTGGCTATTGTCCTAAGTATATAAGTTCTTATTGAATTAATGTTTCTGAATTTAGGGTGTTGATGCCAAGGAAGTGGAATTACTTAACTGAGAATTTTATTATACTCTTTTGGTCTTGTTTTTGTTTTGTTTGTTTTGCTTTTGACACCATACTAGTGGTGCTCGGGGCTTACATTTACCCTATAAAACATGCCTATCTACCACTTTAGAAATTAATTCAGAGCAAACAATGAAACACTTAAAGAAAGTAGAGCTAATGTGACATAATTGTATTTCACAGCAGAACCTTCTCAATTCCAAGACAGTCACTCCCAAAGATATTACAATTTCTTCAATGACCATTGAGAGGGATGGGAAATTTTTGAAAGTCCAAAAATGGCAGATAGTATAGTCAGTCCCTGAGGAAAACAAGCAACAAAGTTGGGTGATAGGATATGTCCCAGATCCAAATCAGTTATTAGGGAGATCCACAACTTTAGGGAATCCTAATTAAACTACAAATTCTTTCAAGTACTATGCAATATTCTCACACTCTAAAGCCACACAATTGTCAGCATTTAATTATTTCTGAAGGCTCCTGTTCTCTGTGTCTTGAGATCAACCATAAATTATACTCCAGAGAGAGTATGAAATTATTTAAAATCCTGCAAGGATCACAGGGAGAGATTTTTTCTTCTAACTCTGAGCAAATCACTCAGGAGAATCATTTCCCTGAGTCATTCAACTAACAACAAAGACATTTGGGGTTATTAAACTCAAACCAAAATTCAGGCCCCTAGGAAAGTGGGATGACAGCTCCACAGCACCACAGAAAATCTGAAGATGAATGGATGAGAAACACTGGTTTTCCTGCTTTGTTACAGTCATGAACCTGTGGACCATGTAAGTGCTCTGAACATCATTTTATTTATCATTTTACTTTGTCCTTCACTCTATAGTTCTGCCTTTAGAGATGATAGAACTTGCCAAAAAGAGATAATTTTTGTTCTATGCAACAGGAAAATATGTCTTTGCTCCTTGCACTGTACCAAACCACTTGCATTTATACTTTGCATTTAATTATTCATCCAGCAACTATCTTAGTCTAAGCATCATAGCATCACAGTTACTCATAAAAATTTCATTCAGGACTATGCATATGGCTCAGGGACAGAGTACCTGCCTCTTATGTGTGAGACCTTATATGCTATCAGAATAAGATACACAACACACACACAAGCCAAACACATTTTAGATATTTCCTTGACTTGAAGAAAATATGCTTCTATTTCTTAGGAAATAGAGAAAATGACCTTTATAATACAAATAGATGGAACGACATCTTATGGTCTATTTCCAGTCTTAGACAAACATGGTTTGGGCTAGAGTGATAGTACAGTGCATAGGTCACTTGCTTTGCAAGTGGCTAACATGGGTTTGATGCCTGTGTGTATCAAGATGATCCCCTGAGCCCTGATAAATGTGGTCATGTAGCAAAAACCATGATGAGCCATGAGCACAACCAGGTGTAATCCAAAAACAAACAAAAGAATGTTTATTTCATCTTGAACGAACCATATTCCTTTTCTTTATAAAAGTGTAATATTTCTCAGTTTGGTTTTAAGTCTTACTTTGTTCACTCTTTCCCCCTTTTTTCCCATGACCTCTATCAGATTTAATATATTCGTAGTAATTTAAAATATTCGTAGTAATTCATAGTATACCTCCAGTAACGGCTAAACAAATGATATGTCATGAGACTACTGCAATCACTGTAAAGAACCATTATACAAAGGATGTGGTTATGCTTTAATCTTTTGTGAACACAACCTCATTTAATCATCACACAAAGAGATGTTTGACCTGAGCTGAAATTTGAATACATGGGTTTTAATCTTGAATGTATTCTAAAGGTAACCTATTTATTCATTTCTCATTTAACTTTTCAGATCCCATGATGTTGATGGCTATGGAACTAGCTGATTGTTTGCCAAGAAATGGTGAGGAACTTAAATTTTAATAATAAAATATTTAAAACTATATTAAGCAATTTTATTGTCACAGCAAAAATCTGTGATTTTTTTCATACTTCCTGTCTGCTTGATTCAATTCCTATATTAAGGGAAAAATAAGGCCTGCACACATCAGAGACAGAAAAGTGACTGACGTTCTCTGGCTCATATTTTCATACATGCACAACTCCTATCTTTGGGTGTTCAGAATGGTTTAGAGGCCTGGGTGATGGGGAGTAAATTCTGCTTCCTCTACACATGTTTAAGTAAGTGCTAAACATAACTCAGAACAGATTTTTCTGAAAAAGGATTTTGCAAACACCTTCCCCAAATTGTGAAGGATTTCCTGTTAACTACATCTCTGCTACTATTCAGCGGTGATTTAACCATTATCCAAAGTAACACATAACAGACACTGGGATTTGCAAGATGGCAGGTCTCTTTGCATCTTCCTGTCAAATCAATTATCAATCAACTAATATGAAAAGACTGTCTTTTCTTTAGCACCCAAACCCAATGTCCCTAGAGTAGTTACACCACACCCATGTGGAGCCCACACAAGACCTAGAGACACTAATTTATACCTCAGGGTAAATGTCCAAAAAGTCCAACATACAGGTCAGATGAGTCCCTGAATCCTCAAAGCCAACTAAATAAGTCTGGGGAAAAGATGAATGCTGGCTCTACTCCCACAAGAACCCCTAACTCACAGGAACAATTAAAGCTATCTCTATAGACTTTGAGAGTTTAAGACAATAATTACATAGTGAATCAATTGTATCAAGTTGTGAAGAGACTAATATAGTTCTCATTATCCCAGAAACTCACATGCATATCAATGAAAATGTGTCTGTAAATTAATATTAATTTATATATTTTTTCTTGTAGAATTCTCCATTACTTATAAATTTCATTCTTTTCGATGGGTGCATTCACTATTATGAATAACTTTCTTTTTTTAAAATAACAATTTCTTTATTGAAGCACCATGCTTACAAACATATTTGTAATTGGGTTTTAGCCATAAAATGCACTCCCCCTTCACCAGTGCAACTTTCCCACCACCAATGTCCCACGTTTCCCTTCTCCCCCATCTCCTTCCTGTCTTGGAGTGAAATAAGTCAGAGAGAGAGATAAACACAGAATAGTCTCATAAATCACTTCCTCCCTCATTTCAGTTATGTTTTTCCCACTCCTATAAGGATAAATGATTTGTTCTGAGCGATTATAAAAGTGTCCAATGTTAATCCAATCTTTCTTAGTTCAGAAACTATTTACACTATGCAGAAAGAAAATCTACAATTCACAAAGGAGACAAAGAGGTTCAAGCTAAAAAGAGCTTCAATATTAAATATATTATATTTACTGGTGGGAATAAATATTGACTTGAAAAAGACTATGGACCAAAGGATTCATTTGGAAAATTCTAAATATTTAACCAAACAAAAATATTTACTGGGAGCTAGAAATTTCTATTACCTAAAGATAAGGTGGTCACAACAATAGGTTGCTTCATGAAACTTAATCAATACATCCTTAATAAATCACCAAGCTTCAATTTACTCATTATGTAGCTGTAACTGCCAGCTAGTTACAGGTAATGTGAATGCTTCTGATTCATTCATGGATGTTTGTTTTTAATAAAAAACCTAAATTCAATTACAAAATAATTTTCTTTGTTAAATATGTCTAAACAACATATACAACCTCAATCTTTCATAAAAGACAAGACAATTAGCATCAAATCTCAATAATACCTGAGTTCATACCTAATTATACTCACAAGGCAGCATGACAACAATCATGCCAAAATACACACACACACACTTTTTTGAGTCGTTAAAAAAATATCACAGAAATGAAAAATAAAACGAATCACATTTTGCTAAATAATTCACTAATTAGTTTTTAAGTCAAGCATTGTAAGAGCAGATAGTTGAGGGATATGGTGTGTCCCTTCCATGCAGCTGACCCTGTTTCAGTCCGTGGCGTTGCATATGCTCCCGCAAGCACAGTCACAAGTGATCTCTGAGCACAGAACCAGAAGTAAGCTTTGAACACCACAGGGTATAATTCAGAACCCTAATGAATAATTATAATAACAACAGAATCAAGACAAAATGGTAAGAGAGACTAACAACTGTTTTAAGGTATTAGTTTAAACTTCTCTGACATTCTCTTCAGGCTGAATTAAAAAATATTTTTAAAGTAATAGAAAACTAAAGACATTTTCAAGAATGGATGAGGGAAACAAAGCATAAATAATAAAGGGTAATGCAAGATGAATATTTCTAGATATATGCTACAACAGAATGTCTATACTTAATGTTGTATTATCTACTTTAAATTTAAGAAGATAGATCTAATTTGTTCAAATCATTAAAATTTTTTCTATTTATATAATTCTGAGACTGTGGCTTGCTAACATGTTTTTTAGTTTCCTTAGTTCTGTTTGTATGGACTCTCATTTTCTGATAGAGTTCTTTGAGTCGGATGAATTGTCTATAGATTTTTTAATTTCTGTATTAGTGATCCTTTAAATTCTATTGCTAGGACATTAAAAGCTGATTGATTTTATGTCCTCACCTATGAAAGTCATATGTTTTGGAAAACATGGGAATCTATTAGGATTTCTCTCCATATCCCCAGCTGCTGATGTCTTCCTTAGTTTCCCCATTGTATTTTTATATCTGATGGGTTGGGGGGGCTGGAATTTCAGGGTGTTTTTTAAAGTGGTCGGTGATGGTAGAACCTCAGTGACTGAAGCCAAATCATTACAAAATTTTTCATTACATATAAAATCAGAAAAAAATTCTAAGAAAATAAAAATGTTGCATAGTTTAAAATCTAATTGTACTGATTCAAAAATGTAAGTATTAAAAAGATCAAATATCTCATGTTGATATATCTATTTATCACATACTTTACTAAAATAATATATAACACATCTTAATTGTGAGTAATTTTGACAATAAGGATAATATCAGTTACATTATTGCTTGAGAGACCAAATGGGACTCTGGGGGATCAAACTGTGGTCAGTCCTAGGTTATCCTAAGCAAGGCAAATGCCCTACTGCTCTGGCCCCACACTGTTGCTATTTTTAAAATAATTTTAGGGGGTTGGATCACTCATGTCAATGCTTCAAGATCACTTCTAGTGGTGTTTAGGGAACCATTTGTGATTCCAGAGATAGCACCTGGGTTAGTCACATTCAAGGCAGTTGCCTTAATGCTAATACTATCACTCTGTCATATGTTTTAAAATTAATATTGCCAGCAATAAATGTATTTATACTAAGAAATTTACCAAATATGATCACAAATGTATGGACCCACCTTGGATTCTCTGCAGCCTCTAACTTAGAAATCACTAGAGGTGCAGGTTTGCAAACCAGTCTGAAGGGAGGAGAATGGACAGTGTGCAAGGAAACATCTGACACACAACATCCTGCAGACATGAGCTCAAACAACCAGAGAACAAGGATTCCAAATGGGTTTCGATATATTTGGGGCCCATAGACTAGATAAAGTAGGATATACTGAGAGATGAAGTCATAGATAGCAATACGTATCAGTAAATGATTTGATTAGAAATCTTATTTCTTACCCCCCCAAAAAATAAATCTTATTTCTTTTATTTATACAAAGACCAGTGATGAGAGTTAAATGGTTGGATGTTGGATGTAACCGTGTTCTTCTCAGCCTCCACATTCACACTATCACGAGTTTTATCTCTACAGGAACATGAGGAACCACACAGAGTTGACTGAGTTCATCCTCCTGGGAATCCCACACACCCAAGGAGGGGAGACGGTGCTCTTTCTCCTCTTCCTGTTCATTTACCTTTTCGCCTTGATTGGAAATTTACTCATCTTGACAGCAATTCTTTCCTCCTCTGTCCTTCGCACCCCCATGTACTTCTTCTTAGGGCTCCTGGCTATTTTTGACATAGTTTTACCAGCTGTAACCTGCCCCAAGATGCTGTTCTATCTCTCTGGTCAGAGTCCAGCCATTTCTTACCAGGGCTGTGCCACTCAGCTCTTCTTCTATCATTTACTGGGCTCTACAGAAGCCTGTCTCTATTCTGTGATGTCCTTTGATCGCTTTGTAGCCATCTGTTACCCCCTCAGGTATTCACTCATCATGAGACCAGGAGTCTGTGTGGGTTTGGCCACAGTAGCCTGGACAATGGGCTGTGTTCATTCCTCCATTCTGACTGCCTTCACTTTTAGCCTGACCTACTGTGGCCCAAATCAGGTGGATTTTTTCTTCTGTGACATTCCTGCTATCTTGCCTTTGGCCTGTGATGATACATCACTGGCCCAGACAGTGGGTTCCGCAGAAGTTAGCTTTCTGGTTTTATCATTTTGGGGCTCCATTTGCTTCTGCTATATGCACATCGCAATTGCCATTTTGCGGATGCGCTCAGCAGAGGGCAGGAAGAAAGCCTTCTCCACCTGCAGCGCCCACCTTGCTGCTGTCCTTTGTTACCTTGCTCCTGTGGCTATCATCTATCTGGAGCCCACACCCAACCACTTGGTGGATGCCATCGTGCAAATATTTACTAGTATTGTCTCTCCCATGCTGAACTCACTGATCTTTTCCTTAAGAAACAAAGATGTAAAGAATTCCCTGAAAAGATTGTTAAACAAAGTAATACTAACACAAAAATAAATTATGGCTAGGTCCATAGCACAGTTGGAAGGATTCTTGCCTTGTATGTGACCTACCCGAGTTCAATACTTAACTCCCCAAATGGTAATAAACATTCAGAAGGATCCCTGAGTTCAGAGCAAGCAGCAATCCTTAGCTCTGCTGCTTGGGACCCCAAATCAACAACAAACAAGAATGAATTATCGATTTTGCAATAGACATAGAAAATGCATTATCTCATACCTCCTCTTCCTCTTCTTTTTTTTTTTTTGGAGGGGGGCACACCCGGCGGTGCTGAGGGGTTACTCCTGGCTGTCTGCTCAGAAATAGCTCCTGGCAGGCACGGGGGACCATATGGGACACCGGGATTCGAACCAACCACCTTTGGTCCTGGATCGGCTGCTTGCAAGGCAAATGCCACTGTGCTATCTCTCCTCTTCCTCTTCTTAAGAAAATTAGTAAATCAAACATTTTTTTCAAACATTCACTAAGAAATATATAGTTGTTTTTACATAATCCATGGGAATCAATGAATAATCTGTAATTATTAGCATCCTAATTGAAATACTACTGGGTAATAATTTTCAGTAGTTTAGTAAGCTGTCGGACACCAAAATAAAAGCTATGCATTCCAAATGGAAATGTCAACAGCTTTTTAGATATGAGAATAAATCATTTTATTATAAAACCATGCTCTTGTTTGTCAATAATTTGAGTTGCTGAGAATAAGGCAAGGTTAAGGCAGAGGATGCAATTTTTTTCACATTTTTTTCTTATTTTTTCTCACATTTATTCTTGTTAATTTCAGGTAACAGGGTTACAGTAGTCTCATCATTTGTCTTTGATGTACAAAGCCACTTCGCCTCATCACCACTACAGTGCCCAAGTCCTTCTCCCATTCATAAAGGGATGCTTTGATACCTCAAATTCCCATTTTCTTAATCTCCCAGGTCACAATATTTGCAACTTCATAACCTCAGCTTTCCAGTTCAAGTTGTTTTTGTAGTCATTTGATACTGAATATTCTCTTCTTCCATCTCCTGAGTGACATCTTATGGTATTTGTCCCCTCTTTGACTTTTTTCACATACGATGGCATGCCATCAGCTCAAAACAAATTGAAGCAAACTGCAAGATTTCATTAAAAGCACCTTGTCAGATTTTCTCTCACTTTTTAAAGAAATTTTATCTACTTCCCAAATGACATTTCCATTTGTTGGGAATGTCAGTAAAAGGACACACCTTTGTCAAGCTCATCAAACTCTGGTTGCTTCTAGTCTTTTTGGTAACTGCTATTCTCACTGGTGTGAGATGTTATTTTATGGTTGTTTTGAGTTTCGGTTTTCTAATAGTAAGAGGTAATGAACATTTTTTTTTATTTGCCATTTCAAATGTCTTCATTGGGGACATGTTCATTTATCTCCTCTCCCAATTTTTATGAGGTAATCAGGGATTTTTGTTGAGCTTTGTGGGTGTTTAATCTATCTTGTAAATCAGTCATTCATCTGATGTCTGTTGTGCAAATAATTTTCTCCCATTCAATGATGTCTTTTTAGTTTAGCCAAGATTCTTTTAACATGCAAAATCTTTTTTAAGGATCAGAGCTATAGTACAGCATAAAGGGTGTTTCCGTTACATGCAGCTGACAAGGGTTCAATCCCTGCCATCCCATACTGTAATTCCAAGTACAGTGCCAGGAGTGAAATTTGGATGGCCAAAAAGCAACAAAAAAAACTTTTGAAGTTAATGTTATCCCATATTTTTTTTGTTATCTGGGACCCAGGAATAAAATAATTAGACACCTCTGAGTCCAAATCCTAAAGAGTTCTCCTGATGTTTTCTTTAATGCATGTTCTACACTTCAGCCCTTTTTATCTGTGGGAATAAGAATGTAAGCATCAGGGATACACCTGATTAGTATATTTTCATTATATATTTTCTTCCTTAATGTCTTTATTTATAGAATTTGATTACAAACATAATTGTAGTTGGTTTCCAGTCTATTTTCATAGTATAATTTAAATCCAGAAAATACAATTTTTCTCATATACATTTTTTTCTCACAATAGCTTTAGCTATTCAGGGAGGTTCAGGGTTTCATATACATTTTAATAGAGTTTGTTCAGATGGCCAATGAATATATTCACTTGTCATCAGGGAAATCCAAATAAAAATTACAATGCATATCATTTCATTTTTTTAGTTTTTGGGTCACACTTGGAAACACTCAGGGGTTACTCCTGGCTCTACACTCAGAAATCACTTCAGGCAGGCTCAGGGGACCATATAGGATGCTGGGATTTGAACCACCATCCTTCTGCATGCAAAGCAAATGCCTTACCTCCATGCTATCTCTCTGGCCCCTGTATAACATTTCAAATTAGTTAAAATGGTTTATATTCAAAAGCTAACAAACAACCAGTATTGGTAAGGATGCAAGAAAAATAGATGCTCTTAATTTTAGACATGTAAACCATCTATCGCAAGTAGATCAACTTGTAAGTTCTACTTTCATATTATTGGATTAATGAGACTGAATTTGAGCATGCTGTAAAAGTATATTATTTAGAGTTCACACAATGGGCTAGAACTAGGAAAGATTTCTGATATATACATAATTTTTTCTCTAGCAATATAACTTTTATAATAACTAGTTATTAGGTTATAAACAATCATATTACTCAAAAACAAAACACTTTTGAAATTGGGGTGACTTTGGTAATAAGGAGAAAGGGAGAATACTCCAACAATTTATTAAAATTATGAGAAATGTGTAGTTCCTACTTTAAAATTAATCAAAATCATAGGAGAATATTATGTAAAACGTTCACCCCATGAAACATGTCTATACACCACTTTATAAATTATAATATTAACTCAGAGAAAACAGGAAAATGCTTTAGATTATTGAGAGTTTTTAGCATATCACAGCAGAACCCTCTTCTTCAAGATGGCTCCTCTCAAGGATGTTTCAATAGCCTTAAGAGGGAAGAAAATTACTTGAAAATCCAAAACGACAGAGAGCAGAGTCAGTCCCTGAGGAATATCAGTGACAAAATAGAATAGATAGAACGTGTCCCCAAACCAAAACACAGTGATCAGGGAATTCAAAACTCAGGGAATTCTAATTAATTGACTGATTCTTCTAAGTGCTTTACAACTGTTCTCCTACCCCTCAGCTCTTCAACTACCAGCATTTAATTGTTCCCTAAAGTCTGAAGGTTCCTGTTCCTGTGTCTCGAGATAAATTGTGGATAAGCTCTAGAGAGAGGATAAGATCATTTAAAATGCTGCAAAAATCACAAAGAGAGATTTGTTATTCTAACTTTGAGCAAGTTACCCAGGAGAGAGGACAGACATCCAATGATTAGCAAACCTTTCTCCAGGTATCTGGATTGAAACAGAAGACATTTGGGGTCTAGAGTTCTTGAACCCAGCCCAAATATCAAGGTCCCCAAAGGGCTGGGGTGAGACCCTCACAACTCTGCACACACTCTGAAGATCAAAGAATGAAAAACACTGGTTTTTCCTGCCTGTGACGCTTATTACCTGTGCACCATGTAAGTGCTCTGAGCATTGCTCTATTTCTCATGTATATTTTGGATTCATTCTAATGTCCTGTACTTCAGAGATGATGAAAGAACTTGCCGATAAGAGATGCTGCTTGATATCTGTTTATCTACACGTTGTTTCTTATTTGTTATTTAGGATCTATCTCAGTCTAAGCACCACACAGTTTAAATTAAATTTAAATAAAATTTAAAAATTTCATTCGGGGCCAGACATGTGACTTGACTTAGTGGCAGAGTATCTACCTTATAAGTGTGAAGCCCTGGGTTCCATTCACAACAAGACACACACACAACACATTTAACTTAGACATTTCCCTAACAGGGAGAAAATATACTTTTATTCTTAAGGGGGGAAAGGCCTTTAGGATTCAAAGATAAGGAGAGACATTCTTATAGACTCTTTCCCATCTCTGAAGAATTAGTTATTTGGGCCACCATGCTAATATGATGATACTGTGTTGACTTTCCATGTGGCTAACTGAGGCTTGATCCCTGGCACCTCTATGGTCTTCTACATGCTCCCAAGTATGAGTCCTGAGCAAAAAACCATGAGAAAGCCATAAGCATTACCAGATGTGGCCCAAAAACAAACAAAAGAATGTTGATTTCACCCTAATGGCTCATGTTCCTTTGGCTTTACAAAAATAAAATATTTCTCCTCTTTTCCTTTTTCTTTTCTTTTTTTTTTTTAGCATTGTTTTATTTATTTATTTATTTATTTTTATTTAAACACCTTGATTACATACATGATTGTGTTTGGGTTTCAGTCATAAAAGGAACACCACCCATCACCAGTGCAACATTCCCATCACCCATGTCCCAAATCTCCCTCCTCCCCACCCGACCCCTGCCTGTACTCTAAACAGGCTCTGCATTTCCCTCATACATTCTCAATATTAGGACAGTTCAAAATGTAGTTATTTCTCTAACTAAACTCATCACTCTTTGTGGTGAGCTTCCTGAGGTGAGCTGGAACTTCCAGCTCTTTTCTCTTTTGTGTCTGAAATTTATTATTACAAGAATGTCTTTCATTTTTCTTAAAACCCATAGATGAGTGAGACCATTCTGTGTTTTTCTCTCTCTCTCTGACTTATTTCACTCAGCATAATAGATTCTGTGTACATCCATGTATAGGAAAATTTCATGACTTCATCTCTCCTGACAGCTGCATAATATTCCATTGTGTATATGTACCACAGTTTCATTAGCCATTCGTCTGTTGAAGGGCATCTTGGTTGTTTCCAGAGTCTTGCTATGGTAAATAGTGCTGCAATGAATATAGGTGTAAGGAAGGGATTTTTGTATTGTATTTTTGTGTTCTTAGGGTATATTCCTAGGAGTGGTATAGCTGGATCGTATGGGAGCTCGATTTCCAGTTTTGGGGGGAATCTCCATATTGCTTTCCATAAAGGTTGAACTAGACGGCATTCCCACCAGCAGTGGATAAGGGTTCCTTTCTCTCCACATCCCCGCCAGCACTGTTTGTTCTCATTCTTTGTGATGTGTGCCATTCTCTGGGGTGTGAGGTGGTATCTCATTGTTGTTTTGATTTGCATCTCCCTGATGATTAGTGATGTGGAGCATTTCTTCATGTGTCTTTTGGCCATTTGTATTTCTTCTTTGTCAAAGTGTCTGTTCATTTCTTCTCCCCATTTTTTGATGGGATTAGATGTTTTTTTCTTGTAAATTTCTGTCAGTGCCTTGTATATTTTAAAGATTAGCCCCTTATCTGATGGGTATTGGGTGAATAGTTTCTCCCACTCAGTGGGTGGCTCTTGTATCCTGGGCACTATTTCCTTTGAGGTGCAGATGCTTCTCAACTTAATATATTCCCATCTGTTAATCTCTGCTTTCAATTGCTTGGAGAGTGCAGTTTCCTCCTTGAAGATGCCTGTAGTCTCAATGTCCTGGAGAGTTTTGCCTATGTGCTGTTCTATATATCTTATGGTTTGGGGTCTGATATCGAGGTCTTTCATCCATTTGGATTTTACCTTCGTACATGATGTTAGCTGGGGGTCTAAGTTTAATTTTTTGCAAGTGGCTAGCCAGTTGTGCCAACACCACTTGTTGAAGAGGCTTTCTTTGCTCCATTTAGGATTTCCTGCTCCTTTATCAAAAATTAGGTGATCGTATGTCTGGGGAAAATTTTCTGAGTATTCAAGCCTATTGCACTGATCTGAGAATCTGTCCTTATTGCAATACCATGCTGTTTTGATAACTATTGCTTTGTAGTAAAGTTTAAAGTTGGGGAAAGTAATTCCTCCCATATTCTTTTTCCCAATGACTGCTTTAGCTATTCTAGGGTGTTTATTGTTTCAAACAAATTTCAAAAGTGCCTGATCCACTTCTTTGAAGAATGTCATGGGTATCTTTAGAGGGATAGCGTTGAATCTGTATAATGCCTTGGGGAGTATTGCCATTTTGATGATGTTAATCCTGCCAATCCATGAGCAGGGTATGTGTTTCCATTTCTGCGTGTCCTCTCTTATTTCTTGGAGCAGAGTTTTATAGTTTTCTGTGTATAGGTCCTTCACATTTTTAGTCAAGTTGATTCCAAGATATTTGAGTTTGTGTGGCACTATTGTGAATGGGGTTGTTTCCTTAATGTCCATTTCTTCCTTATTACTATTGGTGTATAGCAGGGGTCTGCAACCTTTCAGACATAAAGAGCCACTTGGACCCGTTTCCGAAGGAAACTGGGAGCCGCAAAACCATTGCAACATTTAAAACAAATATAACACTGCATATATTGTTTCTTACCTTAATGCTATATACGTCACCAGGTACGGCTGCCTCCATTGGCTCCGCTCCTCAGCTCCGCCTCACTGCTATAGATATAGCGGAGAGAAGCGGAGCTGAGATTAAAGCAGTATTTTTTTTTTCTGACATCGGCTCCGGAGCCGCGGCAAGCCTTCAAAAGAGCCGCATGCGGCTCCGGAGCCGCAGGTTGCCGACACCTGGTATAGAAAGGCCATTGATTTTTGTGTGTTGATTTTGTAGCCTGCCACCTTGCTATATGAGTCTATTGTTTCTAGAAGCTTTTTGGTAGAGTCTTTAGGGTTTTCTAAGTAGAGCATCATGTCATCTGCAAACAGTGAGAGCTTGACTTCTTCCTTTCCTATCTGGATTACCTTGATATCTTTTTCTTGCCTAATCGCTATAGCAAGTACTTCCAGTGCTATGTTGAATAGGAGTGGTGAGAGAGGACAGCCTTGTCTTGTGCCAGAATTTAGAGGGAAGGCTTTTAGTTTTTCTCCATTGAGGATAATATTTGCCACTGGCTTGTGGTAGATGGCCTTAACTATATTGAGAAAGGTTCCTTCCATTCCCATCTTGCTGAGAGTTTTGATCAAGAATGGGTGTTGGACCTTATCAAATGCTTTCTCTGCATCTATTGATATGATCATGTGGTTTTTATTTTTCTTGTTGTTGATGTTGTGTATTATGTTGATAGACTTACGGATGTTGAACCATCCTTGCATTCCTGGGATGAAACCTACTTGATCGTCGTGGATGATCTTCTTAATGAGGTATTGAATCCTATTTGCCAGGATTTTGTTGAGGATCTTTGCATCTGCATTCATCAGCAATATTGGTCTGTAATTTTCTTTTTTCGTAGCATCTGTGTCTGGTTTAGGTATCAAGGTGATGTTGGTTTCATAAAAGCTATTTGGGAGTATTTCCACTTGTTCAATTTCATGAAAGAGTCTTGTCAGGATTGGTAGTAGTTCCTCTTGGAAAGTTTGATAGAATTCATTAGTGAATCCATCTGGGCCTGGGCTTTTGTTTTTGGGCAGACTTTTGATTACGATTTTTATTTCATCAATGGTGATGGGGGTGTTTAGATATGCTACATCCTCTTCTTTCAACCGTGGAAGATTATAAGAGTCCAAGAATTTATCCATTTCTTCCAGGTTCTCATTTTTAGTGGCATAGAGTTTTTCAAAGTAGTTTCTGATTACCCTTTGAATCTCTGTCATATCAGTAGTGATCTCTCCTTTTTCATTTCTAATACGAGTTATCAAGTTTCTCTCTCTCTTTCTTTGTTAGGTTTGCCAGTGGTCTATCAATCTTGTTTATTTTTTCAAAGAAACCAACTTCTGCTTTCGTTGATCTTTCGGACTGTTTTTTGGGTTTCCACTTCGTTGATTTCTGCTCTCAGGTTTGTTATTTCCTTCTGTCTTCCTATTTTTGGGTCCTTTTGTTGAGTACTTTCTAGTTCTATTAGCTGTGTCATTAAGCTACTCAGGTAAGCTCCTTCTTCCTTCCTGATGTGTGCTTGCAAAGCTATAAATTTTCCTCTCAGTACTGCTTTTGCTGTGTCCCATAAGTTCTGATAGTTTGTGTCTTTATTGTCATTTCTTTCCAGGAACCTTTTGATTTCCTCCTTGATTTCATCTCGGACCCACTGGTTATTGAGTATGAGGTTGTTTAACTTCCAGGTGTTAAAGTGTTTCTTCTGAGTCCCTTTGGAGTTCACATATAATTTCAGAGCCTTGTGGTCAGCGAAGGTAGTCTGCAAAATTTCTATCCTCTTGATCTTATGGAGGTATGTTTTATGTGCCAGCATGTAGTCTATCCTGGAGAATGTCCCATGTACATTGGAGAAGAATGTGTATCCAGGTTTCTGGGGATGGAATGTCCTATATATATCCACTAGGCCTCTATCTTCCATTTCTCTCCTCAGGTCTAGTATATTCTTGTTGGGTTTCAGTCTGGTTGACCTATCCAATGTTGACAAAGCAGTGTTGAGGTCCCCCACAATTATTGTGTTGTTATTGATATTGTTTTTCAGATTTGTCAACAGTTGTTTTAAATATTTTGCTGGCCCCTCATTTGGTGCATATATGTTTAGGAGAGTTATTTCTTCCTGCTCTACATACCCCTTAATTAATATAAAATGTCCATCTTTGTCCTTTACAACCTTCCTGAGTATAAAGTTTGCATTATCTGATATTAGTATGGCCACTCCAGCTTTTTTATGGGTGTTGTTTGCTTGGATAATTTTTCTCCAGCCTTTTATTTTGAGTCTATGTTTGTTCTGACTATTCAGGTGCGTTTCTTGTAGGCAGCAGAAGGTTGGATTGAGTTTTTTGATCCATTTAGCCACTCTGTGTCTCTTAACTGGTGCATTTAGTCCATTGACGTTGAGAGAAAGAATTGTCCTGGGATTTAATGCCATCTTTATATCGAAATTTGGTGTGTCTTTTGGTTAGTCTTGTTTTAAATTAGGTCTTTCAGTTTTTCTCTTAAGACTGGTTTTGAGTCTGTAAAGTTTCTGAGCTGTTTTTTGTCTGTGAAACCATGTATTCTTCCGTCAAACTGGAAAGTGAGTTTTGCTGGATACAGTATTCTAGGTGAAGCATTTATTTCATTCAGTCTTGTCACAATAACCCACCACTGCTTTCTGGCATTGAGTGTTTCTGGTGACAGGTCTGCTGTAAATCTCAAGGATGCTTGCTTGAATGTAATTTCCCCTTTTGATCTTGCTGTTTTCAGAATTCTGTCTCTATCTGTGGGATTTGTCATTGTGACTAGGATGTGTCTTGGGGTGGTTTTTCTTGGGTCTCTTTTGGTTGGTACTCTTCGAGCATGCAGGATTTGATCACATATATTCTTTAGCTCTGGAAGTTTCTCTTTAATGATGTTCTTGACCGTTGATTCTTCCTGGAAATTTTCTTCCTGGGTCTCTGGGACTCCAATGATTCTTAAGTTGTTTCTGTTGATCTTATCATAGACCTCTATTTTCATCAGTTCCCATTCTTTGACTAATTTTTCCATTGTCTGTTCATTTGCTTTAAGTTTTTTTTCCAATCTCTCCTGCTGTATGGAATTGTTATGTATCTCATCTTCCACAGCACCGAGTCTATTCTCAGCTTCTGATACCCTGTCCCAGAGCTTATCCATTTTGTCATTCACTTCATTTACTGATTTTTTTCAGGCCTGTTAGTTGACATGTTATTTCAGTTTGGAGTTTTGTGATTTCTGTCTTCATATTTTCTTGATTATTATTAGTGTTCTGTTCCACTCTATCCATTGTTTTTTTGAGGTATTTGAGCATCTTTCATATTGCTACTCTAAAGTCCTTATCTGAGAGGTTGATTAGTTGGTTGGTCATTAACTGGTCATCAGAATTGTCAACTTCATTCTCTATGTCTGATGCTGGCCTGCGTTGTTTCCCCATTGTCACACTTGTATTGTGGGTTTTTCTACGTGTTGTGGTGGTATTCATTGGTTATATGATGCAGGTAGCACACTTCTCTGGCTCCGCCCTTTCTGGATGGGCCTGCTTGCCTCCAAGGTAGGGGAGTCCTCCGTGGATGAAGTCTCACACAGGGTCAAATCTTAGGCCCGAGCAAGCAGCAGAGAAGACAGTCTGGAGAGAAGTTCTTGCTTCTGTGATCCAACACAGTTCTTAGTGTGTTTTTTTTTCTTCTTGTGATGGTGTTATTTTTTTAGAAAGAGCGCACGGCTGCGTAGCGAAGTGGAGCTAAGTGCCTTCTGGAGCCTCTTTTCAGCCCACTCTCAAGAGGTTCATGCAGCAGGATAGTAGAGAGACACTCACAGGCAGCACTCACAGTTTTTCACATTCGGGCCCCACTGGACAGGCTTAGTTTTCAGTCGCTTGCTTGGCAGCTTCAGAATGCTGTATTTTTGGGGTCGCTTCCCAAGACTCTGAGGAGAGTTGCTGGGTAGCTTCAGTTTTTGGGGGGTTTGCTTCCCAGGGCTCTGAGGTGAGCTTCCAGAGTTCAGGAAAGACAGAGAAGAGTAGGACAGGGCTCCCTTCAGGTCCTCAGTTTCCTCAGAAGGAGCACAGCCGGGTGGAGACTCTGCAGGTAGAGCAATCAGCACTCTGCCTGGAAACCCTCACATCCAGCCATTTCTTACTCACTCACTTGCTGGGTAGCTTCAGTTTTTTTGGAGTTCGCTTCCTAGGGCTCTGAGGAGAGCTTCCAGAGTTCAGGAAAGACAGAGAAGAGTAGGACAGGGCTCCCTTCAGGTCCTCAGTTTCCTCAGAAGAAGCACAGCTGGATGGAGACTCTGCAGGTAGAGCAATCAGCACTCTGCCTGGAAACCCCCACATGCAGCCATTTCTTACTCACTTCTTCCTTTTTCTTGATTTTGACTTCTGATTTTATTATTAAATTTCTCTTTTCTATTTAGTCTTCTGTGGATTTACCTTCTATCAAAACCTCCAGCAGGTAAAAGATATTTGTAGTTATACCTTTACAGCAATACAGTTTGTTATACAAATTATATGTCACAAGACTACTGAAAATATTGTAATATGGAACCATTATACAAAGCATATGATTTCTCCCCAGCCTTTTATCAACACCTTCTCATTTAATTGCCACAGCCATCCTGACAGTTATCTGTTATCTCAATTACACAAAAATATTTCATGAATACCATGATTACTATATCTTATACTTATATCTATTACATATAGATATGCTTATATATTATAAGAATATCCCACACTTCAAAGAACACAATTAAAGTGGTGTATGTTTCATAGAAATGGGAGACACAAGATATTAAGAGCTTTACTAATTATGCCTTATCTTGCCCTATTATTATTATAATATGCAACCTATGGCTTCAGAATTGTCACAGTAGGCAGAAAAAATTTAACTCCTTTGTAAAGTTATAAGCAGAGGCTCAGAGAGTAGAAATCAAAAACCTTGTTCATGTCTCCAACAATCAGAACTGCAACCAATATTCTCCAATGCCAAGTCCAAGTTCTCTCTGATAAGCTGTGCTGGGTCTTGCCCAGAGATATATCTGATTTGAGCTAAATTTTAAACTAAATCATCAACATAGGTTTCTTTAATGTGTGTAATCTTTCATTATTACTTTAATTTCCATTCTAGATTCCATGATGTCTGATGACTAGGACCTGGCTGGCAGCTAGTCCAGAAATGGTGAGAAATGTATCTTGTAATATTGGATATAAAACATTTGAAGGAGCACGTTTGTTAAAACAAGCAAAATAAAATATATGCTTTTCCCATACTTTTCATATCTCCTTGCATTCAGTTCTTAAACTAAGGGAAAATGTGGGCTGTACTACAACAGAAATATGGAAGTGACAAATTCTCCCAAGCAGAACTCTTACAGGCTGACTACACAAGCATGACTCATATTTTACTGGGTTGGGAATGGTTTAGAGGCCTGGATACTGGCATGAAGGAACTGGGTACAAGTCATAAAGCTGTAGATTTGATTTCTCATAATGGTTTTTATTAGGTACTTAGCATATTCCAGGACAGATCTTTTCAGAATATTTTGCAAGCACCTTCCCCAAACTTTGAAGTACTTCCTATTAACTACATACCTGCTACTATTCAGCAGAGACTACTTTGTGTTTCAACTTTTGCCCAACAGAACAAATAACAGTTGCTGAAATCTACAAGACGGCAAATGTCACCTTAGTTGCTTTCTCTGTCTCTCTGTCTCTCTGTCTCTGTCTCTGTCTCTCTCTCTCTCACACACATACTCTCTCTCTCTCTCTCTCTCTCTCTCTCTGCATTTTCCTGTCAAATCCACTCAACAACCTTTCAAATGCAATAAGCCCCATTTTAGAGACAGAGAAACAGAAACACAACAAAGTCAGAAAATTAGAAAGCAAGACCTCCACTTAAAATCAATCAATTGATATGAAAAGACTCTCATTTCTTTAGCACCAAAACCCTCTATCCCTTGAGCAGTTACTGCAAACCCTTCCTTCCCTGTGTCTGAGTGACCCTGTATGGAGCCCACATGAGGTAAACAGATGAGATGCTAAATCAGACCATGGGCACCTCAAGCCAGGACCTCCAAAACAAATCCAACACAAACTAACTTCAGGCCAGTTGAACCCCTGAGCCCCTGAAAGTCAACTACAGGAGTCTGGGAGAAAGTTGAATGCTGGCTGTCTGGGAGAAAGTTGAACCCCAAAGGACCCCAAGACTCTAAGGATTCAATAAAACAATCCTATAGACATTTGAGAGTTTATGACAATAATTGCAAAGTAAGTCAACTGTCTGAAACTGTGACACTATTCTAGTTATCATTCTCCCGGGAGTTCAGTCTTGATCTCAGTTGAAAACCTGTGTTCATGGGCTATTATATTATGTTGTTTTATTATAGTATTTTCCATTACTTATGAATTTTCTTCTTTTCAAAAGGCCATTAACATCTGAATTGCTTTCTCTCTCATTTTAATTACTTATTTTCCCACTCTATAAAAACAAATATTTTGTTCTAAGCAATTATAAAAATTGCATACATTCATAAAAATTATAAAAAGTTATTCAATCTTTTTAGTCAAAGAATTATTCATCTATCTTTTAAAGAATATCTAAACTTCTCTCGTTATACACAGAAGCTTAAGCTAAGAACAAGTTCACTATAATCACATGTATTAGGAAGAATAAAAAATGGTTTTAAATAATCTAAGAACCAAAAGAATTACTTCAGATATTTCTAAACATTTAACAAAACAAAATAATTCTTAGGGACTAAAATTTCCTAATGGGTAAATAAGGTAGTTCCAAGAATAGGTAACTTCATAGAAAATAATCAACACTTCCAAAATAATTTCTCAAGTGTTAATTTACTAATTATTTAGAAGTATTTATTTATTTATGTATTTATTTATTGGTTTTTGGGTCACACCCGTCAGCACTCAGGGGTTACTCTGGCCCTATGCTCAGAAATCACTCCTGGCAGACTCTGGGTACCAAATGGAATGCCGGGATTTGAACCATCATCTTTATGCTTGCAAGGCAAATGCCCTACCTCTATGCTATCTCTCAGGCCCCAGAAATATTTATTTCACAGGAAATGTAAATAATGGTACTGATTTAATCACAGACTTTCATGTTTCCTTTTAGGAAACCCAAATTACATTCCATAAGAATTTTCTTTGTTAGATATTTCTACCAGTATTTCCCAATTTAATCCAATTTATAAGATAATTCTTTTTTAAAAAGTATTAAATCTTGATGAATAACAACTAAAATATAACATACTTTGCTAAATAATTCATTGACTAGTTTTTAAGTCAAATCTCATAAGAGCGGCATTAGAGGAGATTGGGGCCTGCCTTCCAGGCAGCTGGCACCCATTCAATCCGGAGCATTGCTTCTGCTCCCTGAACACATTCATGAGTGATATCGAGCACAGAACCAGGAGTAAGTACTGAGCACCACTGGGTCTGGCCCCAAAAAAACTAAAAAAGAGCAGAAAAGTGTAAATATAATGAGAGACTGACCAATTGACGTTCCATATTAGTTTTTACTTCTCTGACATTCACTTTAGGCTAACTTAAAATAATTTTTTAAATAATAGGAGAGCAAAGATATTTACTAGAATGGAAAAGGGGGAATAGCATGGCTTATCAACTGGTTCAAAGTCAGTAAAGTAGGTGGGATAAATCCAGATATATTCTATTGCAGAATGTCTATAGGTAAGGCTGTAGTCTCTACTTAAACTTAAGAGAATAGACCTAGTGATTTTAATCATTAAAATTTTTAATTACATGAAAAATCTGGAAAGATAAAATTCAAAATAGATTTGCATAATTAAAAACAATTGACCTCTTTTTAAAATTATTAAATATCCTATGTTGATATATTTATCACATAGTTGAGTAAAGAGAAAATATATAATTTAACCTGTGAACAAAATTGAAGCTAAGGATAATATCCCATTACATTGTTGCTATTTTTTTAACTATTTTTTATTTTGCCTTTTTTGGGTCACACCCGGATGCTCTCAGGAGTTACTTCTGCTGTGTCATATATATCTCCTGGCTGGCACGGGGGATCATATGAGATGCCAAGATTCCAACCAGCGTCCGTCCTGGGTCAGCCGCTTGGAAGGCAAATGCACTACCTGTGTACTATCTTTCTGGCCTATTTTTGAACTATTTTTAAGGAGTTTGGATCACATATAGCAGTTCTCAGAAGTTGCTTCTGGGGTCCTTGAGTGACCATATTTGGTTTCAAGGATCAAACAGGGTTAGTTATATGCAAGGCAGATGCCTACATTCCTGTACTACCACTCTATATACATTTAAAAATCAACTTTGCTAGTAATAAGGGTATTTATAGTAAGAAATATACCAAATATGATAAAAAAATAACATAGGAAATAAAGGTACCCTCCAATTCAAACATCACTAGAGGAGCAGGTATTCAAACCTGCCTGATGGAAAGGGAATGGAAAGAGTATGGGAGGGGCTGGTGAGGTGGCGCTAGAGGTAAGGTGTCTGCCTTGCCAGCGCTAGCCAAGGAAGGACCGCAGTTCGATCCCCCAGCGTCCCACATGGTCCCCCCAAGCCAGGGGCAATTTCTGAGTGCTTAGCCAGGAGTAACCCCTGAGCATCAAATGGGTGTGACCCCAAAAAAAGAAAAAGAGTATGGGAGAACATCTGACATTTGATGTCATGCAGAAATTATCTAGTGCAACCAGAGACAAGGATTCCAGGATATTATTGGTATTATTTCAATTCATTTTAGGCCCACATTCAGAAAATAACGAGGATATTGTGAGATATAAACTCATAAGTCGATTTTCTAACTGGTAAATGATTTCAATAGCAAACCTACTTATATTTCTACAGAGATAAGTAAAGAGATTTGGTTGGATGGTCAATGTGTCCTTGTGCCTGTTTAGCCTCCACCTTCATACTTTCATGAGTTTTGTCTCTATCCAGACCAGTCCTGCAGGAACATGAGGAACCACACAGAGCTGAGTGAGTTCATTCTGCTGGGAATACCAAAGACCCAGGGAGTGGAGATGGTTCTCTTTCCCCTCTTCTTGGTCATTTACCTCTTCACCATGATAGGAAATTCACTCATTTTGACAGCCATTTTTCCTCTTCTGTCCTTCACACTCCCATGTACTTCTTCTTGGGGCTACTGGCTCTTTTGGATATAGTTTTACCAGCTGTTACCTGCCCTAAAATGCTGTTCTGTCTCTCTGGCCAGAACCGAGCCATTTCTTTCAATGGTTGTGCCACACAGATCTTCTTCTATCACTTCCTGGGGTGTACTGAAGCTTGTCTTTATTCTGTGATGTCCTATGATCGCTTTGTAGCCATCTGTTACCCACTGAGGTATTCACTCATCATGAGATCCGAAGTCTGTGTGGGTTTGGTCATAGTAGCCTGGACAGTGGGCTGTGCTCTTGGCTCCATTCTAACTGCCTTCACTTTTAGACTGACCTACTGTGGCCCGAATCAGGTGGACTACTTCTTCTGTGACATCCCTGCTGTCTTGCCCTTGGCCTGTGATGATACATCACTGGCCCAGGCAGTGGGTTCTGCAGCTGTATGCTTTCTGGGTTTATTATTTTGGGGCACCATTATCCTCTGCTACATGCGTATCGCGATTGCCATTTTAAGGATGCGCTCAGCAGAGGGCAGGAAGAAAGCCTTCTCCACCTGCAGCGCCCACCTTGCTGCTGTCCTCTGTTACCTCGCTCCTGTGGTCATCATCTATCTGCAGCCCACACCCAACCCCTTGGTGGATGCCACAGTGCAAATATTTACTAATATTGTCTCTCCCATGCTGAACTCACTGATCTTTTCCTTAAGAAACAAAGACGTAAAAACATCTCTGAAAAAAGTGTTTTGCAAATATTTACTTCTAAAGAATAAATCATAGGGTTAAATAATAGTTCAATGTGGAAAGTGCTTGCCTTGCATGTGGCCTCCGTATCTCCCTATATGGTAGCTCAAGTCTTCCTGGAGTGATTCCTGAGCACAGAAGAAGGATTAAGCCTTGAATACAATTGCTCAGGGTCCCAAAACCAACAACGACAATGAATGAATTATAAATTTTGCAAGTGATGAAAAAAATGTATTGTCTCGCATCCTCCTTTTCCTTCCTCTTCATAATTAAGTGAATAATTGAAAATGCTTTCTTCTTTATATTTGGTTAAGAAATAAATAATTCTTTTCTATAATCCATGGAATCAATAAATGACTCCAAAATTATTATTATCTATTTGTATTAGTGTTGAGTTTCAATGGTCAAGTAAACAGTGGGACACAAAAAATTCTATGTATTTCAAATGAAAAAATCAATAGCTTTTAAAATATGAGAATAAAGAATTTTATCCCAATGCCATGGCCCTTGTTTGTAAATACTTGCTGAGAATCAACTGGAAGGCAAGCTTAAGACAGAAGTTGAAATGTCTTTCTTACATTTATTCTTCTTATTTTTCGGGTAACATGGTTAAAATAGTGTAATAATTTAGCTTTGATATACAAAATTATTGCCCCTCATCATCACTACAGTGTTTATCCCCTCTCCCATGGACACATTGATTACACTTGTCCTCATCTTCCTCACCTCCCACTTGACAATTACTAATTCATAATCTCAGGTTCACAGTTCGAGTGTTTGCTATCATTTAGTACTGAATATTCCCTTGTTTTTCTCATAACACATCAACCATGTAGTGATAGCATGTAGTATTTGTCCCAATTTTGACTTTTCTCATTTCTCGTGATTCCTTCCACATCAATCTATACTGCAACAAACTGCAAGATTTCATCTTCTTTACATATACATAGTATATACATGTTGCTTGAATGTAATCTCAATATTTTTAATTCATCCATGTGTCATTAAGACATTGAGGTTGTTTCTTTATGCTGGCTATTGTACTTAGTACTTGCATATATCTTATCAAATTAATGTCTCTGCATTTAGAATGTAGACATTAGGAAGTGAAACTGCTGGCTCATATGGTAGTTTTTCTCCACTTTTTAAAAAAATTAATTTTTTTATTTAAGCACTGTGGTTACAAAGTTCTTCAGTGTTGGGTTTCATTCATTCATAAATTGTATGCCACCCTTCAAGAGTGCACCCTCCCACCACTGATGTCACCTGTTTCTCTCCCACCCGCATCCCTGCCTGTCTGTAGAGCTGGCAATTTCTCTTTTCCTTTCTCTCTCTTTCCTTTTTCTTTTTGTCATTGTGGTTTGTGCTATTGTTAATGGAGGGATGCCTTTAATATCTCTTTTTCCCCTTATAGCACCAAGTTCTTGTCCAGAGTGATAAATTCTAACTATTATTGTCATAGTAGACCCTTCTCTACACCACCTGAACTCACCACTCTTTGTGTCAAGCTTCCTATCCTGGGCTGGATCTCTCGACCCTTATCTTTAATGTCTATGGATATTATTGCCAGGCAGTATCTTGTTTTTCTTATATCTCACAAAAGAGTGAAATTATTCTATGTGTATCCCTTTCCTTCTGACTCATTTTACTCAGAATAATCATCTCTATATTCATTTATTATAAGCAAATGTCATAACTTCATTTCCAAACCACTGCATAGTATTCCATTGTTCAGGGGTCCTCAAACTATGGTCACATGTAGCCCACCCACCAAGGACATTTGGCTGCTGAGATTTTTTTTTTTTTGCTGCCATTGACTGTCCTCCTTAGCAGTCAATTCATCCCAGGCCCACAGGGGTCCTCAAAATCAGGCCATAGTTGCTATTGAAATACTATTAAGTTTGTTGGTTTTACTTGTTCTTAATTTTAATTACTGTATTAGTGCCCCCCTTTTTACTTCAAAATAATATATGCGCAGTGTTCATAGGAAGTTGTTTATAATTTTTATAAACTGTAGTCTGGCCTTCCAATGGTGTGAGGAACAGTGAACTGGCCCCAGTTTAAAAAGTTTGAGAACCCTTGCATGATGAAAACCTCAGGCTCCAAAACTAGGACCTGGAGAGATGCAGATCTGGAAGCAGAAGTCAATGCAGGAAATAATTCACTCAGTGAAAGGGGGCAAGAATGGGTTCAGGAATTTCAACACTCAAGGTAATAATTCCACCACACAAGCCTTCAGCTCCTAAGAAGGAAAGCAGCTTAGTGGAGGAGGGCCAATGAATGAGTGTCCTGCATTCCTAAAACCTGGGCTTTTATTAGCAAGAACCAGACCACACGCTAGGGTGAAGAAGGAATACTAAGTAGGGAGGGATCCAATAATCCAATCACTTGAGGGGAGAGAATGAATACTGAGTAGGGTAGGATCCAACACCCTGAAGAAATACCAATCAGTCTCTTGTTGGACACCTGGGTTATTTCCAGACTCTGGTATTATAACTATTGTTGCAATAAACATGGAAGTACAGAGTTTGTTTAGAATTGTGTTTTTGTGTTCCTGGGGTATAACCCCACGTGTGGTATTGCTGGATTATATGGAAGCTCAAAGTGGGGAAAAGAAATGAACAAACATTTCCTTAAAGAAGAAATACAGATGGCCAAAGGGTATATAAAAATGCTGCATATCGGGCCAGGAAGGTGGCGCTAGAGGTAAGGTGTCTGCCTTACAAGCGCTAGCCAAGGAACGGACTGCGGTTCGATCCCCCGGCGTCCCATATGGTCCCCCTGTAAAGGAAGCTTGAAACAGCCATCAGGCAAGGACAGGAAAGTGGGCTAGACGTGGCCCTCAAAAACACTGGGGTCGTACAGGCATCCATGACAATTCTGGGAGTTTCCTGACTGCCCTGATTACCCACCCCCCTTCATTCACAATTGTGGGAAAATGCCAGATGTCATGTACTTCCTAAAGCAAATCAATCTACTGTACCTTTCTATTGTTTAAAATACTATATATAGCTTGTAAGCTCATGGTTCAGGGCTGGCAGATTCTGGCTTATGCTGGATTCTGACAGCCCCTGCATGCTTGTAAGAAAAATAAACCCTCTGCTATTGCATGAGAGATTGTGGTCTTGGTGTCTTTGAACGGCGCATCGTTCTCCTGAACTTAACATTTGGAGGCCCCAGCGAGATATTCACGCCTGTTCAGGGACATCAACGCTTCACCTCGGGGTTTTGAGAAAACCGGCGCCTAGGAGGTAAAATGTGCACTTGGTGTGGGCAGTGTGACTGCCGTACGAGCCCGTGAGGGTTCTCGGTGGCGGCTGACAGACGTGTCTAGGGGGCCGCAGGTCACAGATCTGAGGGACGCCTCAGTGAGGTTTGGGGATCCCGAGGACGCTCGGGAGCCCTTCTGTATGTATGACCCTTAGTGGGGTATACATTGGTAAACTGCCCAAGTATCGGGACCTAGGTCAGATTCTGTTTGTCTGTCTGTCTGTTACCGTTTTGTGTGAGTTGTTTCTCCTTGTCTTGTGTGACTTGGTTTTATTGAGGAGCCCTAGGGAGAAGTGGCCAGAGGGGCCCTTCTCATCAGGGAGGAGGTCGGGCGAGGCCTCCTCAGCAAGGAACAGAAATCTTGGCTCCAAACGTAGGAGACTCCACGGAGCTCCAAGGATCAGTGCAAGTCCCGGCCGGGCTTTCCAAAGTGGGTGTGAGCCCTTCGCAGATCCTTCAGGTTGGTTTGATTTCATTTTGATCTCATTTTTAGTTTTGGTTTATTTTTTGGCTTTCCACTTCTCTGGTTCATTTTCTCCTGTCTCTCTCTTCAAAACTGGAAGTTACTCAGTGAGGGAAAAATCCCTCCCAGTCCTGGAGAGGTGTGGAGTTCATTGGGCATGGCCCAGAGAGCAAAAGAAATTTGTAAATTTTAACGTGAGAGTGAAGACCGGTCAGTGTGAGTGGTGAAGTGCTTGGCAAAATGTGTGGGGAATTTGTGTGATAATTGATTTCTTGATTGTTATTATCTATTGCCTTTTCTCAGTCAACCATGAAGCAGGCTCAGACTGCTCAGTCCAAGGTCTCTTGCTGGAAAACTTCCCAGAGGTGCAAAAATTGGTGTTAAGTGGCAATTTCTATACTTCCTTGTTATTTTCTGTTTCGTTGTGTTTTTGTATTTCAAGGCAGGCTCTGTTAGGGACAGGGCAAGGTGGTGGTCGCAAACTCTGCCTCTTTGCTGGCCAGCAGGACTTAAATTTGTCCTGGAGGGGCTGGACTTTGTAACTAAACACCTCAGCCAAAAGGTAAAAATCAGAAAAATCTTGGAAGCTGCCGTCTTGTTGCTTCTGGCTGGGAAGCTAAGAAATTAGTCAGTTAAAAAAAAATTCTTTACTGGAGCTTATCCAAGAAAGGAAAACTTACCAAACTCCCTTCCCCCCCCTGGTTTACATATCGAAGAAGAAATTGGGAGTGGCTGGGATGAAACTAAGTTCTAATACAGACTGGAAAATGCCACCTGCCATAAGAAATTTCACCAACTCTAAGAAATTATCAATCAGTTCAGAAACAGGTTCCAACAGCATTGTAATGTGGGAATAATACAAATTTTTGTATTTCTATGTCTGTTAAAAATAATATTAATTTTAAAAGGCCAAAACTGTGTGAAAAATGTTGTGGTTAGCATTTTGATAATATTGTTAATCTTGTGAACGCTTAATATTGTTGAAATGCCTAAATCTAGATAACAATATAAAATTTAATGTAGTTTTAAGGTCTTAATGTAAAAATGCCTAGATTGTCTTTACTAAGTGTAACAAAAAAAATTTGGTCCTGTCAGATAAAAGTAATTCTAGCAATTTGTTTTCTAATTGGGAAAAATAAAAGAAATAAAAGTTTTAGGTATTTGTATAAAGTGCAAACCTTTTAAAATTAAAGTAAAATTAGTCATATTTAATATCTCTAAGGTTTTTATAACTTAAGTTATACTGTAGTGCTTGGATGGTTACAATACCTACCTCTCATTTGCTAAAGTTGCATCTTGTAAAGCTTAAGTAACTTGGTAACTGGAATTTAAAATATAATATGTTCTGAACACTGTCATAAATTTGGCATTTTAATCAATAAACAGGGTATATTTGTAGTAAACTCATTTGAACCTATGATAAGTTATAAAGTAGTAAAAAATTGTAAAATAAATTTTTAGAAACTGCAAAATGCTATGTTTGAAATAGTTAAAAAACAAAAAACCATTTTGAATAATGTACTAAGTTGTTCAGAAAAGTAAAGTAATTAAAATTGAGTAAAAAAAAATCAAACTTTAAAAACTATAACTCCTCTAAATTGTAAATTTAAAATACTTTTAAGAAAATTTATGTTTTGCTTTGGTCTAAAGCATAGCTAAAATATTTTTAAACACCTTTAAACTGAACTTCAATATTTTAAATTTTTGATTATTTTTTTAAAAAAGGTCTAAAGTCTGCCAGAAAATTTTGTAAAATATAAATTGCTAAATTGCTGGTGTCTAATATGTTTTCTGCTTTAAGCTAAGTCCAGAAGAATAAGCAAACTTCTACTCTCTGTATGTAAATTTATTTACTGCCAAGAATATTAATAAGTGTATCACAAGGAACTTTGTAAATCTTATTGTAAAAGCCTCCAGACAATAATCAGGTTTAAAATTTTCTGTGCAAAATTAAGTAACATTTGCTTTTTCTCTCGTCCTAGCACCTTTTAATATCATTTTTATGTCATGGCATCAGTTTGCTTTGCATGAAATACAAACAGGTAAATTTCCTCTCTGCATGAGGAGTAATCCCCGTGCAAACAAGAAATCTTAAAATTAATAAGGGGACCCCAAAGCCCTCTTTTGGGGAAATAATCAGGCTTAAGGTGGTGTAACAAGCAGGCACCGTTAGGCATCTGGCTAACAAAACCAGGAAAACATCAAGATGAATGGCCTGAAAAAGGAAATGGCAGATTTCTGAACCTGCACTAACTGGCCACGACCACTCTCACCCTCACCCTCAGTCTCAAGAAAGAACTTGAGGTCAGAGTCTCTTCCAACCCTGAAGAGGAGTGGAACAGGCTACTTCTAGGAAAATCCTGCAGTGGGTGAGAAGACAACAGCCATCCGAGAACCAACTCGTTCTTACATCAGCCTAGCCTAAGTAACTGTAACGTGACAAATCTGCTGTGTCCCCACCCTATCCTCAAAAATTCTGTAAGTATTGGGAGTGCCCCAAATGGAGATTTCTCCAGTAATATTGTGTTTATGCAAAGGAAGGAGCCAAAATTTTTTCAAATATCTAGTAAGGTGCAAGGTTAAGGTGGAGAGAAAAATAATTTTTATAATTAAAGTAAAGTAACCTAGGTGTAAAAGCATTTTTTATTAATTGTACTCAAACAGATCATAAATTACAAATGTAAGCATTAGTCTAACTAAAAATAATTCAGAGCTGTTTGTTAATAATGCTATAATGCTTTAATTTCTGTTGTTTAACTTGTGTTATCATTAATTGTTACACACTAGGTGTAAAAAACCTTAGATACAGAACAAGTAAGAAACCCCCCGGAAAACTTCTTCATAAGTCTTTTTCAGATACTTCTCAGAAGCCCGCAGCTTGAATGGTCAGTGGCCTGAACAGACTACAAAGGACCCCCCCTGCATATCCATCTGACTCAACTTCCTGGACCGGGGCAAAATGAAGATCACCTACTGTACCAGATGACAGCATGGGACTGTAAAACCACCGGTCAGGCATACTGGAAGCTCCCTTCCAGTTGGAACTGAATCGTAATAACCAGATTAGTAGTAAATCACACTTTTTAAAAAGCAGCTGGGGAAGGGGTCAGGCAAGAGAAATGCCTTGCATTGCCCTTGAAGTTTTTAATTTGACCTTCCATTATTGTGTGCTAATTAACTGCGCTCTTAAGGGGGGCCAATCAAATCAGTAATCACCCACCCCCCTTCAAGAAAGGCTAAAACAAAAATTCCGGGTTCAAAACAATTGGTTTCAGTCCTGGTTCAAGTAGTCCCCCTGGCTAACAACTCTAATGTCTGCCATTACAGGCCCGCTTGTGCTCCTGCTGCTATTACTGACTATAGAACCTAATGATTACTAGGCAGCAATATAAGGCACTTAATCAAACAACCCAGATCTCTAGGATTAGAGATCAAACAAAAGAAAAGGGGGGAATGTAAAGGAAGCTTGAAACAGCCATCAGGCAAGGACAGGAAAGTGGGCTAGACGTGGCCCTCAAAAACACTGGGGTCGTACAGGCATCCATGACAATTCTGGGAGTTTCCTGACTGCCCTGATTACCCACCCCCTTCATTCACAATTGTGGGAAAATGCCAGATGTCATGTACTTCCTAAAGCAAATCAATCTACTGTACCTTTCTATTGTTTAAAATACTATATATAGCTTGTAAGCTCATGGTTCAGGGCTGGCAGATTCTGGCTTATGCTGGATTCTGACAGCCCCTGCACGCTTGTAAGAAAAATAAACCCTCTGCTATTGCATGAGAGATTGTGGTCTTGGTGTCTTTGAACGGCGCATCGTTCTCCTGAACTTAACACCCCCAAGCCAGGGGCGATTTCTGAGCACATAGCCAGGAGTAACCCCTGAGCATCAAACGGGTGTGGCCCAAAAACAAAAAACAAAAAAAAAAAGTAAAAAAAAAATGCTGCATATCAATAATAATTAGGAAGATGCAAATCAAAACAACAATAAGATACCATGTCACACCAGAGACTCACACACACACACACACACACACACACACACACACACACACACACACACACACACTTAAAAAAATTGCCAGTGTTGGGTTGGATGCAGGGAGAAAGGGACTCATTCATTGTTGCTGAGAATGCAGACTGATCATTTTATTTCTGGAAAACAATATGGACATTCTTCTTCCACTTTTTAACAAAATTTTATCTACTTTCAAGTAACATTTCCAACAGTAACATTTCAAGTAACATTTCTCAACAGTAAAATTAGGGTTCCTTTGTTAGCAAGCCTGCCAAATCCTGGTTTTGACAATCTTTTGATACCACCATTTTTCTGGTGTGCAATACTATAACATGATTGTTTTGAGTTTCAGTTACCTAATAATAAGAATTAATAAATAAAAATTTTCATACATCATTTTATATATATTTACAGAAGATGCAACCATTTATTTCCTCTCCCCACTTTATGAGGTCATCAGTGGTTTTATTTGTTCAACTTTGTGTCTACTTAATATATAATTTGAGTCAACACTTTATCTGACATGTGTGAAAATATTTTCTAATACTCAGCAATGTTTTATTTTTTTGTTGTTGCTAAATTTCTTTTACAACACAAAAGCTTTTTTAAGAAATCAGAGCTGTAAGACAGCGGGTAGGGTTCTTGTTTGCATGCTGCTGATCAAGTTTCAATCCTTGTCATCCTATATGGTAACTTAAACATTTCCAGGGGTAATTCCTGAATTTAGAGTCTGAAGTAACATCTGGATAGATGCTGATAGGTGTGGACCCAAAAAAGGTTTTTTAAGTTGATGTGATCTAGTTCCATTTTACTTTGTATTCTTGGCTCATGGAATAAAATACTAAGAGACACTTCTGAGTACAAATCCTGAGAGCTCTGCTGATGCGCTCTTCAGTGTACATAATGGAGTCATGTTCTAATCTTTAGCCCTTTTTTATTTCTGAATCAGAGGCAGGAAGGTGAGCATCAGGGATTTAGCTGGTATTCCTCAGGGGTCACTCTTGTTTCTGTACTCAGGGATTACTCATAACGAGGTACCCACCCAGTATTGAACCTGAATTGACTACTTGCAAGGCAAAAACCTGACTCACAATCTCTCCATCCTCTAATCTTGAAATCATAGATCTACTTTGAAGTAAGCTCTTTGTGTGGTGCGAAATATAGATATAACTTCAAGTTTTGCCTATGGCACTCCAATGTCTCCAGCATTATTTGTTCAATGCTCTACTTTATTCTCTCAGCTCCTATGACACAGATTAACCATCCATAGAATTGAGGGTTTATCTGTTCTCTCAGTTCTATTTCATTGATCTGAATGAGTTTTAAATCTAGCACATATACTATTATTATTCTATTTTCATAGCAGAATTTGAGTTTAGGAAATACAATTATTCTAATATACATTTTTTCAAAAATAGTTTTAGTTATTTGGGAGTTTTATGGTTTTATATAAATATTACTAGAGTTTGTTCTAGGGTTTTTTTGTCCACTTCTGACTAGAATTTATAGATGGTCAATAGGTACATGAAAATAGTGTTATCAACACTTGTCATCAAGTAAAACCAAATAAAAAAACAGTGTGTATCATCTCACAAATCAATTTCTCATCCAAAAAGTGAGACACAACTAGTATTGGTAAGGATTCAAGAAACTAAACTTATAAAACGAGACTCTTAAGCCATCTATAACAAGTAAATAAATTAGTGAGTCCTACTTTTATATTTCTGGAATGATGAGGCTAAAATTGAACATTCTGGAAAAGCATGTTACTTAGATTTCACACAATGGGCTAGTATGTAATAAAGACTTGAGACATACATCTATTTTGTCCAGCAATATCAATTTTCTTTTCATAGTAACTCAGAGTTAAGCTATAGACAATCAAATTAGTCTTAAAGAAGACCCAAAACTCAAAATGTTCACTTTAAAATTGGGATGACTTTGGTGGTAAGGGGGAAAATGTAGTTCATATTATTAATATCAATATTATGATAAACATGTAGTCTCTACAACTTGAAAAGAGAAGATTACATAAGAAAATTATGTAAAACTTTCACCCAATGAAACAAGACTAATTACCACTTTATAAATTATGATTATTAATTCAGAGGAAACATAAAAATGCTTAAGAGCTAATAGAAGATTATTTAAATTTCCCAGCAGAACCCTCTCATCTCTATGATGGCACTCTCAAGGGTGTTGCCATTTCTTCAATAACTTTAAGATGCAAGAAAACAATTTGAAAATCCAAAAACAGCAGAGAGCAGATTCAGTATCTGAGGAACAACAATGACAAAACCAAGTGATGGGATGTGTCCCCAAATCAAAACACAGTGGTAAAGAAGATTCACAACTCAGATCCCCAATTGTTGAGATGACACTTTGAAGTACTATGCATTGTTCTCCCACACTTAAGCTTTCTCAACTGCTAGCATGTAATTGCTCCCTATACTCTGAAGATTCCTGCTTCTGGGATAAAGTGTGGATAAGCTTTAGAGAGATGATAAGATCATTTAAAATCTTAAAAAAACACAAGGAAAGATTTTTTTTTTATTTTTTTTGGTTTTTGGGCCACACCCGTTTGACGCTCAGGGGTTACTCCTGGCTATGTGCTCAGAAATCGCCCCTGGCTTGGGGGGACCATATGGGACGCCGGAGGATCGAACCGCAATCCGTTCCTTGGCTAGCGCTTGTAAGGCAGACACCTTACCTCTAGCGCCACCTTCCCCGGCCCCAGGAAAGATTTTTTTTTATCTAATTTTGAGCAAGTCACCCAAAGAGAGAGAAGGGACATAAGATTATTAGCAACCTTTGTCTGGGTCACTAAATTAAAACATAATATATTTGGGGGTCTGCAGGTGTAAAAACCAAGCCAAATTTTATGACCCCCAAAGGGCTAGAGTTTGTACAAAATTTGTGTGACTGTACAGACTCTGAAGATCAAAGGACAAGAAATGATGGTTTTGCTTCCTACAGTCATGAATCCTTGGACCTGTAAGCAGTCCAAAGATTGCTCTATTTCTCAGTTACTTTGCCCTTCACTCTAGAGTCCCATGCTTCAGAGATGATGGGAGAACTTGCTGATAAGAGATGCTGCTTGTTCTATACAACACAAAAAGAGGCCTTTGCTCTTTTCTCTATATCAAACAACTTGCATATATTTTCTTTACCCTTTGCTTCTCATTGTTTTAGCACCTCTTTAAGTTTACGAATGACAAAGTTACCCAGACACATTTTAGATATTTCTCTGACATAGAGAAAATATACATCTATGTCTTAGGGGGGAAACACCTTTATGATACAAAGGAAAGGCAATATTATGGTCTATTCCCAATAGGTGAAAATATGTATTAGGGGCTCTTATGATTGGTGACTAGGGCACTAGATGTCTATTTAACTAATTAATATTTGATCCCTGGTTCCCATAACCCTGCCAGCTGTGATTGGTGAGCATTTACCATGTGATTCCCAGATATAGATCAAAGAAAATGAAAGGATGTTTAAATGGCTCAACTTCCTTCTGCTTTACAATAAAAAGGAACATCCCTAATTTGTCTTTAAGTCTCACTTTGTTATCTCCCCTTTCTCTTTTGTGACCTCCAACAGATTTGCGATATTTGTAGTGATATCCTTATAGTAACTGCTAAACAAAATACTATATGTCACAAGACTACTGCAAATATTTTAAGAAGGAACCATTATACAAAGCATGTGGTTTCTCTCCAGCCTTTCACCAACATTCTCAAATTTAATCATCAAAGCCATGCTGCCAGTTATATGTTATCTTAATTAGACAAAATGTATTGCATGAATAGCACAATGTACTAAGCACCATGATAAGAATATACCACACTTCAGGACCGGAGAGGTGGCACAAGCAGTAGGGTGTTTGCCTTGCACGCGCTAACCTAGGACAGACTTCAGTGTGATTCCCCAGCGTCCTATATGGTCCCCCATACCAGGAGCGATATCTGAGCACATAGTTGGGAGTAACACCTGAGCATCACTGGATATACCCCCCCCCAAAAAAAAAGAAAAAAGAAAATTAGGAAGCAAGACTTTCTACTTAAAATCAATAAATTTATAGGAAAAGTCACTACTTTCTTTAGCACCCAAACCCAATGCCCCTAGAACAGTTACTCCACTCTCATGTGGCACTCATAGGAGACCTAGAAACACTAATGCAGACCATGGACACCTCAGGGTAGGCCATTCTTCAACATGTCCAACATAAACTGACTTCAGGTCAAATAAGAACCTGAACCCTCAAAGCCAACAAAATAAGCCTGGGGAAAAGATGAATGCTGGCTATACTCCCACAAGAACGCAAAGGACTCCAAACTCACAGGAACAATTAAAATAATCTCTATAGACCTTGAGAGTTTAAGACAATAATTATAAAGTGAGTCAACTGTATCAAGTTGTGAGGAGACTAATCTAGTTCTCATTTTCCCAGCAACTCAACATGCATGATGTAAATGAAATTGTGTATCTGTAAATTAATCTTAAGCCCTTTTTATAAATTTTCTCTTATAACATTTTTCCATTCCATTGTGAATTCTATTCTTTTCAATTTGTCCATTCGCCATTATGAATCTCTTTTTATAATAATAATTTCTTTATTTAAGCACTTTGGTTGCAAACATGTTCGTAATTGGATTTCAGCCATAAAATGTGTACACTCCTTCACCAGTGCAACTTTCCCACCACCAATGTCCCACCTTTCCCTATTCCTCCATTCCCTGCCTGTATTGGAGTGGAATAAGTCAGAGAGAGAGAGAGAAAGATAAATACAGAATAATCTCATGAATTACATTCTCTCTCATTTCAGTTATGTTATTTTTTCCCACTTCTATAAGGATAAATGATTTAATTTAAGCAATTTTAAAAGTGTCCAATGTTAATTCAATCTTTATTAGTTCAGGAAATATTTACACTATGCAAAAAGAAAATCTAAAGTCAACAAAGGAGACAAAGAGACTTAAGTTAAAAAGAGCTTCAATATTCAATATATTACATTTATTGGTAGGAATAAAAAAGGACTTGAAATAGAATGACCAAAAGAATCATTTGAAAAAATGGTAAATATTTAACCAAACCAAAATATTTACTTAGGTCTATAATTTCCTATTGGCTAAAGATAAAGTGGTCACAACAATAGGTTGCTTCATGAAACTTAATCAATACATCCTTAATAAATTACCAAGTTTGAATTTACTCATTATGTAGAAGATGTAACTGCCACCTAAGGTACAGGCAATGTGAATATGTTTCTGATTCCATCATGGATATTTGTTTCTGTTAAAAAACCTAAATTCAATTCCAAAAGAATTTCCTTTGTTAAATATGTCTAAACAACATTTGCAAATTTGATCTTTCATAAGAGACCATTAAATCTCAATAAGTACCTGAGTTAATACTCAGAAGGCAGAATGACAACAATTATACTAAAAATACACACACACAAACACCACTTTGGGTCATTAAAAAATCACAGAAATGAAAAATAAAATGAATCATACTTTGATAAAAAAATTTACTAATTAGTTTTTTTAATATCTTTATTTGAGCACCAAGACAATAACCATAATTGTAGTTGGGTTTCAGTCATAAAAAGAACACCCCTCCTTCACCAGAGCAACATTCACATCACCAATGCCCCCATCTCCAACCTTCCCCACACCGCCTGTATTCAAGACAAGCATTCTACCTCTCTCACTCATTAACAAACGACACATGGAAATATAAATAGCTCTTTAGATATGAGAATAAATAATTTTATTATAATACCATATTCTTGTTTGTCAATAATTTGAGTTGCTGAGAATAAGACGAGGTTAGGACAGAGGATGGAATTTTTCCCCACATTTCTTCTTATTTTTTCCCACATTTATTTTTATTATTTTTAGGTAACATGGTCACAATAGTGTCATCATTTAGCTTTGATGTACAAAGCCACCTCATCTCACCACCACTACAGTGTGCACTCTACTCTACTATTGACTAGAGCAGGAGTGGCGAACAAGTTCGACACAAAGAGCCAAAATTTTAAACTGTGAGAGTCAGAGAGCCACACCACGCAGTGACCTGCCAAAACAAACACTCACACAGAAGCATATAATTTTTAACAATAATATATTCAACACATATTGCATTTTGCCATTTTGAATGAGGGTCAAAATCCTGCAGAGATGGTGAGGGTGTGCTGGGTCTTCCACACTAAGAACTAACAGCAAGATGTGACCCAACATGTGACACACAGGTCCCTCCCGCTCGCTGGCCCATGCAGTTGTTTCCGAGGGATGGGAGATGGGAATACGCGCTTGGAGATCTCTCCTCAGAGGTCCCTCCTCAGAAGCAGCAGAACAAAATCCAAACTTGGCAAAGAGCCACAGTATACAAAATAATCATAAGAGGCAAAGAGCCGCATTCATTTTGAGAGCCGCGTGTTCGCCACCCCTGGACTAGAGAGATGCTTTGATATCACTAATTCCATCTTTTTAACCTCCCACTTCACAATATTCACAACTTGATACTCTCAACTTTACAGTTAAAGTTTTTGTAGTCACTTGATATCAAATATTCTCTTCTTTCATCTGATATACCACCCCTGAGTGACATCTTGAGGTATTTTTCCCCTTTGACTTTTTTCACATACCACGGTATGCCTACAGCTCAAACCAAATAGAAGCAAACTGCAAGATTTTATTTTCCTTTAAGATGGCAGCATTTCATTGTGTGTATGTAATCTCATTGGACATTGAGGTTGTTTCCTTTCCAGGCTATTTTACTCATGGCTTGCTTTCATCTTATCAAATTCATGTTTCTGCATTTAGGGAAATGCAGAGATTTTTGTGAGCTTTGTAGGTGCTTAATCTATCTCGGAATGTATAATGTGCAAATATTTTCAGCCATTCAATGATGTCTTTTTAGTTTAGCTGAGATTCTTTTAACATGCAAAATCGTTTTAATGAATCAGTCCATCCGAAAAGAGCCAAAAGTAAACTAAAAAGCAGAAATCTCACCATCACCGCTGTTTTCTTGGGTCCAGGATTCAGATCCACGTTCAGGGCGCCTGGATGTTGCATTAATCCCTTACTTGCGTTGAGTTCAAATACCTATGGATCTTCTTTACTATGGCGTCCATTGTGCAAGGGTGTGTGTGCCTCTTCCTTCAAAATAGGGGCCTGATTTACTGCTCAATCTGGACTGGAATGGAAAATGTGTTTCATCTCGCCTGCTACACAGCCTTGTGAGCATCTCATCTAAGGATCTCTGTCTCCAAATTACTTTCAGGTTTTGTGATTGCCCCGGGAGCTCCCCATGGCCTATTAGGTCCTGAATCTTGGAATTTCATATTCGACTTCTGCTTTTCCAAGGGAATACTTACTCGGAATTGTTCATCTTGGACGCTGTAGATTTTTTCTACTCTGGAGCTTGTAGTTGATTCCTTTACATCTGTTTCTGGCTTTGAACATCCTGTGTTAGGTTAAAAAAATTTTTTCTATGCTTTATCTGGTGATGCGCTTATGCAAACAGCCACTCTTTTACCATTGCTTAATTGTTCTTTTTACAATGATAAAAAATATTACTTCTGTACATTATTATTGTTTCTTTACAAAAAAAGGGGGGATTGTAGTATATGTAAAAGTTTCCATAAGATTATTCTTTGAATTGTTGTATATAAAAATATTTCCTTAGGATTGTTCTGTGAATATTGCCCCACCTAGACCTTCCAGGTGGGGGCTCAGTGGAGTTGGCAATAAATAGCTTGGACAGAAGAGAGGGGTCCTTTTGCGAAAGCTGTTTGCAAGCTACAAGAGGATTCTCTCATGTGCTCTCTCTTTGCCCAATCTTTTACACCCTAACCTTCTTGTCTGTGTGGATTATTATTTGCTGCGGATAAATATTACCAAGGTCTCCCCCCGAAAGGGGACAAGGGGATGGGAAGTAATTTCTCATTCTGGGGACTGTTCTTGGATTCACAAATACCCAACAAAGGATTTAACACCACAGATACATTACATAAACCACTTAACCACTTAATAAATTACAATATTAGCTCAAGGAAAATAGGAAAATGTTTAAGAGTAATGAGAGCTTATTGGAACTTCACAGCACAGCCCTCATCTCCAGGATAGCTACTCTCAATGATGTTGAGATTTCTTCAATGCTTTAAGAGTGAAGAAAAATATTTGAAAACCCAAAAAGAGCAGAGAGCAGATTTAGTCCCTGAGAAACAACAGTGACAAAATAGAATAGATAGAATATGCCCTCAAACCAAAACACAGTGGTCAGGGGATTCACAACTTAGGGAGTCATAATTAATAAACTGATTCTTCTAAGTGCTATACACTATTCTACTCCTCAGCTCTTCAACTACCAGCATTTAATTGCTCCCTATAGTCTGAAGACTCCTGTTCCCTGGGTCTTGAGATAAATTGTGATTAAGCTCTAGAGAGAGGATAAGATCATTTAAAATCCTGCAAAAATCACAAAGAGAGATTTGTTTTTCTAACTCTGAGCAAGTTACCCAGGACAGAGGACAGACATCAAATGATTAGAAATCCTTTCTCTGGGTCACTGGAATGAAACATAAGACATTTGGGATCTATAGTTTTTGAACCCAGGCCAAATATCAAAGCCCCCAAAGGGCTGGGGTGAGACCCTCAAAACTGCACACACTCTGAAAATCAAAGAACAGAAAACACTGGTTTTTCTTGCCTGTGACACTCATGAACCTATGCATCATGTAAGTGCTCTGAGCTTTGCTCTTTTTCTCATGTTTATTTTAACTTCATTATAGAGTCCTGTACTTCAGAGATAATGAGAGAGTTTGCCAATAAGAGATGCTGCTTGATATCTGTTTATCTACACTTTGCTTTTTATTTATTATTTAGGATCTACCTCAGTCTAAGCACCACACAATTTAAATTAAATTGAAATGAAATTTAAAAATTTCATTCAGGGCCAGACATGTGACTTGGCTCAGTGGCAGAGTATCTATCTACCTTACAAGTTTGAAATCCTGGGTTCCATCACAACAAGACACACACACACAAACACACACACACACACACACATTTAACTTAGACATTTTCCTAACAGGGAGAAAATATACTTTTATTCTTAAGGGGAGAAAGACCTTTAGGATTCAAAGATTAGGAAAGACATTCTTATAGACTCTTTCCCATCTCTGAAGAATAAGTTATTTGGGCCACCATGCTAATATGATGATACTGTGTTGACTTTCCATGTGGCTAACTGAGGCTTGATCCCTGACACCTCTATGGTCTTCTACATGCTCCCAAGTATGGGTCCTGAGCAAAACACCATGAGAAAGCCATAAGCATTACCAGATGTGATCCAAAAACAAACAAAAGAATGTTGATTTCACCCTAATGGCTCATGTTCCTTTGGCTTTACAAAACTAATATATTTCACCTCTTTTCTTTTTTTTTTTTTTTTGATTTTGACTTCTGATTTTATTATTCAATTTCTCTTTTCTATTTAAAGTAATCTTCTGTGGATTTGCCCTCTATCAAAATCTCCAGCAGGTAAAAGATATTTTTAGTTATACCTTTACAATAATACAATTTGTTATACAAATTATATGCCACAAAACTACTGCAAATATTGTAATATGGAATGATTATACAAAGCATATGATTTCTCCTCGGCTTTTCATCAACACCTTCCCATTTAATTGCCACAGCTATCCTGACAGCCATCTGTTATCTCAATTACACAAAAATATTTCATGAATACCATGATCACTATATCTTATACTTATATCTATTATATATAGATATGCTTATATCTATTATAAGAATATCCCACACTTCAAAGAACACAATTAAAATGGTGCATGTCTTCAGATATATGGGAGACACAAGATATTAAGAGCTTTACTATATTATGCCTTATCTTGCCCTAATTATTATAATATGCTTTAAAATTGTCACAGTTGGCAGAAAAAAAATTTTTTTTGGTTTTTTGGGCCACACCCGTTTGATGCTCAGGAGTTACTCCTGGCTATGTGCTCAGAAATTGCCCCTGGCTTGGGGGGACCATATAGGACGCCGGGGGGATCGAACCGCTGTCCGTTCCTTGGCTAGCGCTTGCAAGGCAGACACCTTACCTCTAGCGCCACCTCACTGACCCCTGGCAGGAAAAATTTAACTCCTTAGTAAAGTTATAAGCAGAGGCTCAGAGAGTAGAAATCAAAAACCTTGCTCATGTCTCCAACAATCAGAACTGCAACTAGTATTCTCCAATACCAAGTCCAAGTTCTCTCTGATATGCTGTGCTGGGCCTTGCCCAGAGATATATCTGATTTGAGCTAAATTTTGAACCAGATCATCACATAGGTTTCTATAATTAGTGTAACCTTTTATTATTACTTTAATTTCCATTCTAGATTCCATGATGTCTGATGACTAGGACCTGGCTGGCAGCTAGTCCAGAAATGGTGAGAAATATATCTTGTAATATTGGACTTTTAAAAATGTGAAGTAGCATGTTTGTTAAAACAAGCAAAATAAAATATGTGCTTTTCTCATACTTTCCATATCTCCTTCATTCAATTCTTAAACTAAAGGAAAATGTGGACTATACATCAACAGAAATATGAACGTGACTAATTCTGCCCAGCAGACTCCTGATGGGCTACACAGGCATGACTCATACTTTACTGGGTTGGGAATGGTTTAGAGACCTGGGTATGGGAATAAAGGAAGTGGGGACAGGTCATGAAGCTATGTATCTGTTTACCCAAAATGGTTTTTATTGGTTGCTCCGCATATTCCAAGACAGACCTTTCCACAGAATATTTTGCAAACACCTTCCCCAAACTTTGAAGTATTTCCTATTAATCACACACCTGCTACTATTCAGCAGAGGTTACCTGGTGTTTTAACTTTTACCCAAAGTAACAAAATAACAGTTGCTGGAGTCTGCAAGATGGCAAATGTCACCTTAGCTGCTCTCTTTCTCTGCATCCTATTCAACAACCCTTCAAATGCAATAAGCCTCATTTTAGAGACAAAGAAACAGAAACACAGCAAAGTCAAAAAATTAGAAAGACCTCCATTTAAAAATCAATCAACTGATATGAAGACTCTCTTTTCTTTAGCACTAAACCCCGCTATCCCTAGAGCAGTAACTCTGAACCCTTCTTCCCTGTGTCTGAATGACCTCTGTATGGAGCCCACATGAGGCATAGAGATGAGATGTTAATGTAGACCATTGGCACCTGAAGCCAGGACCTCCACAGCAATTCCAACACAAACTGATTTCAGGCTACTTGAACCTCTGAACCCTGAATCCCTGAAAGTCAACCACAGGAGTCTGAGAGAAAGATGAATGCTGACTCTGCTCCCACAAGATCCCTAAAGGACCCCAAGACTCTAAGAAACCAATAAAACAATCTCTTATAGACATATGAGAGTTTACGACAATAATTGTAAAATAAATCAACTGTCTGCAGTTGTGAGACTATTCTCATTCTCATACTCCCAGGAACCCAGTCTTGATCTCAATTGATAACCTATGTCTGTGGATTAGTCTATGTGCTATTATATTATGTGATTCTCTTACAGTATTTTCCATTATTTATGAATTTCTGAATCACTTTCTCCCTCATTTTAATGACTTATTTTCCCACTCCTATAAAAACAAATGTTTTCTTCTAAGCAATTATAAAAATGTGTAAATTTATAAAAATTATAAAGATTTATTTAATCTTTTCTAATTCAGGAATTACTTTATCTTTTAAAGAATATCTAAATTTCTCTCATGATACACAGATGCTCAAGCTAAAAACAAGTTCCCTATAATCACATGTACTGGGAAGAATTAAAAAAAATGGTTTTAAGTAATCTAAAGACCAAAAGAATTACTTCAGAACTGTCTAAATGTTTAACAAAACAAAATTATTATTGGGACTAAAATGTCCTAATTTATAGAGATAAGTTAGTTCCAACAATTGGTAACTATTGAAAATAATCAATACTTCCAAAATAAATTCTCAAGTTTTAATTTACTAATTATTGAAATGTATTTAAGTCACAGGAAATGTAAATAATATTACTGATTTAATCACAGTCTTCTGTATTTTCTTTCAAGAAACCCAAATTTCATTCCATAAGAATTTTCTTTGTTTAATGTTTCTAAGCAGTATTTCCCAATACAATCTACCTTATTCAATGAAATTTTTAAAAAGTATTAAATCTTAAAAAAAAGTATTAAATCTTGATAAGATATGAATTGACCAGAAGTTATATTTAAAAGGCAGGATACTCACAACTATACAATTCATATATAATCTGGATCTTTAAAAATAATCACAGAAATAACAACTGAAATGAAACACACTTTGCTAAATAATTTATTGATTAGTTTTTAAGTCAAGCCTCAGAGGAGCAGCAAAGTATAGGAGCTTGAGACCTGCCTTCCAGGAAGCCAGAACCCATTCAATACAGAACACTACTGATGCTCCCTGGCATATTCATGAGTGATCTCAAGCAAAGATCAGGAGTAAGCATTGAGCATCACTGGGTATGGCCCAGAAGTCTAATAAATAAATATAATAAGAACAGAATAGTGTCAAATACAATGAGAGACTGACCAATTCATATTCCATATTAATTTATACTTCTCTGACATTTATTTTAGGCTGACTTAAAATAATTTTTATATAATAGGAGAGAAAAGATACTAAACTAGAAGGAGGTAAAAAGCTTGGTTAATCAAAGGGTTCAAAGTCAGTAATATAGGATGAGTAAATCCAGATATGTTCTACTGCAGAATGTCTATAGGTAATGCTGTATTCTCTACTTAAACTTAAGAGGATATATATAGTGATTTTAATCATCAAAATTTTTAATTATATGAAAAATCAGAAAATATAAAATTTCAAAAGAGATTTGCATAATTAAAAACAATTGAACTCTTTTTTAAATTATTATGTTAATATGTTTATTATGTAATTGACTAAAAAGTATACAACTTATTTCAGGACCAAGACTATTAAGTGGTGCTTGCCTTTAGTGCTGTAGTGCTCACTGGATATTTTATTCGATATTTCTTTTTGTATTGTTGTGGTATTTCAATTCCTTTTTTCCTGTCCTCTCTCACACCGAGGTTGAGAGTCTCTAGAAGGACTACACCCATTTTCGGCTTATTTGATTTTTACCCCACTTTGCTTACTCTTTCTTCAAACAAAACCACATAACTTGAACTATCTAATTCCACCTCTCAAACAGAGGGAGAAATAAGGGAGGGTACCAGGACCAACCAGATATATGATCACTAAGTAGTAAGCTAGACACAGAGGGAACCGCTTATTCTAGCAGCCCGGGGGGTGAGGGTAGGGGGGTATGGGATGCGGGGTGGGAACGGGGGTGGAGGGAGGGCAAATTCGGTGATGGGAATTCCCCTGATTCAATGTTAATATGTACCTAAAATACTACTGTGAAAGATATGTAAGCCAATATGGTCAAAATAAAAATTATTAAAAAACAAATAAATAAATGAAGGTTCTTTAAAAAAAAGTATACAACTTAATCTGTGAAAAAATGGAAGGTAAAGATACTATCCCATTATATTGCTGCTATTTTTGAACTATTTTTAAGGGGTTTGGATCTCACATGGCAGTGCTCAGAAGTTGTTCTGGGGGGCCCTAGGTGACCATATATACATTTTAAAATCAACTTTTTCAGTAATAAGAGTATTCATAGTAAGAAATCTACCAAATGTAATCAAAATATAAAAAACAAATGCACCCGCCAATTCAGACATGACTAGAGGAGCAGGTATTTAAACCTGCCTGGTGGAAAGGGAATGAACAGAGTGTGGGACAACATCTGACATTTGATGTCATGTAGACATGATAGTGCAACCAGAGAACAAAGATTTCAGGTTGGTGTTATTTCAATTCATTTTAGGCCCACATTCAGAAAATAAAGAGAATGTTATGAGATATGAACTTACAGGTTGGTTTACTAACTTAACTGGTAAACGATTTCAATAGAAAATCTATTTATATTTATACAAAGATCAGGAAAGAGAATTGGTTTGATGATCAATGTGGCTTTGTTCCTCCACCTTCATTCTTTCATGAGTGTTTTCTCTATCCAGACCAGTAGTCCTGCAGGCACATGAGGAACCACACAGAGCTGACTGAGTTCATCCTGTTGGGAATCCCACAGACCCAGGGAGTGGAGACGATGCTCTTTCCCCTCTTCTTGGTCATTTACCTCTTCACCCTAATAGGAAATTTACTCATTCTGACAGCAATTGTTTCCTACTCTGTCCTCCATACCCCCATGTACTTCTTCTTGGGGCTCCTGGCCATTTTGGATATAGTTTTACCAGCTGTAACTTGCCCCAAGATGTTGATCTATCTCTCTGGCCAGAGTCGAGCCATTTCTTACAATGGCTGTGCCACACAGATCTTCTTCTATCATTTCCTGGGCTGTACTGAAGCTTGTCTCTATTCTGTAATGTCCTATGATCGTTTTGTGGCCATCTGTTACCCACTGAGATACTCCCTCATCATGAGACCCGGCGTCTGTGTGGGTTTGGTCATAGCAGCCTGGACACTGGGCTTCGTTCATGCCTCCATCCTGACTGCCTTCACTTTCAGCCTGACCTACTGTGGTCCAAATCACGTGGATTATTTCTTCTGTGACATCCCTGCTGTCTTGCCCTTGGCCTGTGATGATACCTCACTGGCCCAGGCAGTGGGCTCTGCAGCTGTAAGCTTTCTGGTTTTATTATTTTGGAGCATCATTTTCCTCTGTTACCTGCGCATTGCGATTGCCATTTTGCAGATGCGCTCAGCAGAGGGCAGGAAGAAAGCCTTCTCCACCTGCAGTGCCCACCTTGCTGCTGTCCTCTGTTACCTCGCTCCTGTGGTCATCATCTATCTGCAGCCCACACCCAACCCCTTGGTGGATGCCACAGTGCAAATATTTACTAATATTGTCTCTCCCATGCTGAACTCACTGATCTTTTCCTTAAGAAACAAAGATGTAAAAACATCCCTGAAAAAAGTGTTTTGCAAATATTTACTTCGAAAGAATAAATTATAGGACTGGATAATAGTGCAGTGAGTAAAGTACTAGCCTTGCATGTGGCCTTTCTATCTCCCTATATGGTAGTGGTCCCCAAACAGAGCAAGGAGTAAGCTCAGTGTTTCAAACCCAACAACAACAATGAATGCATTATGGAATTTGTGATGTAGAAAATATGTATGGAATAAGTGATGTAGAAAATATATTGTCTCACACTCTCCTTCTCATTCTTCTTCTTAACTAAGTGAATAACTGAAAATGTTTTCTCCTTTATATTTGGTTAAGAAATATATAGTTTTTTTCTATAATCCATAGGAATCAGTGAATAACCCTAATAATAAAATTATTATTATCCTATATTTATTAGTGTTGGGTTTCAGTGATCAAGTAAACAGTGAGACACAAAACAAATTCCATGTATTTGAAAAAATTAACAGCTTTTAAAGTATGAGAATAAAGAATTGTATCCCATTGCCATGACCTTATTTGTAAGTAATTTCTGAAAATCAACTATAAGGTAGGGTTAAGGCAAAGTTTCCAATTTCTTTCTTACATTTCTTTCTATTATTATTTTCAGATAACATGGTCATAATAGTGTCATCATTTAGCTTTGTTGTACAAAATCATTGCACCTCACCACCACTACCTCCCAAACCTCTCTCCCATGGATCACACATTTGATCCCACTAGTCCCCATCTTCCTCACCTCCCACTCGACAACAATTAATAATGCGTAATCTTAGGTTTACAGTTCAAGGGTTTGTTGTCATTTGATACTGAACATTCTCTTGTTTATCTCCTAATACATCACCCAAGGTGACATCATGTAGTATTTGTCCCCATTTTAACTTTCTTCATTCCCCATGATTACTTCCACAGCAACCCATATTGCAGCAAACGACAAGATTTTATCTTCTTTACAGATGAATAGTATTCTTTTGCATGTATGTAATCTCAATGTTTTTCATTCATGCATGCATCATTAAGACATTGAGGTTGTTTCCTTATGCTGGCTATTGTGCTCAGTACTTGTATATCTTAAGTTAATAAGATGTACACCATAGAATAAGTACACCATACATAAGAGTGTACAGCACCCTTCAAGAGTGTACCCCTCCCACAACTGATGTTACCTGTTTTCCTCCCACCCTCACCCCTGCCTGTCTCCAGGGCAAGCAATTTCTCTCTTTCTCTCTCTTCTCCCCCTCCATCTCCCTCCTTCTCTCTCTCTCTTTCTCTCTCTTTCTCTTCCTTTTTCCTTATTGTCACTGTGGCTTTTGATATTGTTAATAAGGGATGCCTTGAATAGCTCTTTCTCCTCTTTCAGCACCAAGTTCTTGTTCAGAGTGATGCATTCCAACTATTATTGTCATAGTAGACCATTCTCTACATTATCTGTACACACCACTCTTTATGGCAAGCTTCCTATCCTGGGCTGAATCTTATGACCCTTATCTCTATTGTCTATGGATATTATTGTCATACTATATCTTGTTTTTTTATATACCACAAATGAGTGATTGTTCTATGTACATCTCTTTCCCTCTGACACATTTCTCTCAGAATAGTCGTCTCCATATTCAATCTTGTATAAGCAAATTTCATGGCTTCATTTCCTAACTTCTGCATAGTATTCCATTGTTCAGGGATCCTCAAACTACTGCCCATGAGTATCATCAGGCCTGTCAAGGACATTTGGCTGCTAAGTTTTTTTGCTGCCATTGCCTCCTGTTCTCCTTAACAGCAGACTCTTCCCAGGCCTGCAAGGGTCCTCAAACTACCCACCAAAATCAGGCCCATAGTTAGCCATTGAAATACTGATAAGTTTGTTGATTTAACTTTACTTGTTCTTAATTTTAAGTACTGTATTTGTCCCCCCCTTTTTTTACTTCAAAATAATATATGTGCAGTATTCATAGGAATTTGTTCATAGTTTTTACAAACTATAGTCTGGGGCTCTAAAAGTCTGAGGAACAGTGAACTGGCCCCAGTTTTAAAAGTTCGAGAACTCTTGCATGATGAAAACTTCAGGCTCCAAAACTAGGACCTGGAGAGAAGCAGGTCAAGAAGCAGTAGTCAATGCAGGAAATAATTCACACAGTGAAAGTGGGCAAGAATGGGTTCAAGAATTCCAACACTCAAGGTAGGAATCCCACCACACAAGCCTTCAGCTCCTAAGAAGGAAAGCAGCTTAGTGGAGGAGGGCCAATGAATGAGTGTCCTGCCTTCCTGAAACCTAGGTGTTTTTTTTTTTTAGCAAGAACCAGACCACACCCTATGGTAGAGAAGGAATACTAAGTAGGCCTCCTTACTTAGTAATCCAATCACCTAGGGTGGAGAACGAATACTGATTAGGGTAGGGCCCAGTTATCCAACACTCTGAAGATATACTACATTCTCTTTAGCCACCCATCTGTTATTGGATATCTGGGTTATTTCCAGATTCTAGTATTATAAATAGTGTTGTGATAAAATGGAAATGCAGAGGTTGTTTTTGTATTGTTATTTTCTGTTCCTAGGGTATATCCCTATGACTGGTATTGCTGGATCACATGGAAGCTCAAAATAGGGAGAAGAAATCAAGAAACATTTCTTTAAGAAATACAGATGGCCAAAGGCACATAAAAATGCTCTATATCAATAATAATCAGGAAGATGCAAAAATAAGATACTATCTCACACTAAGGAGACTGACAGACATTACATACGCGCAATACACACACACACACACACACACACACACACAATATAAAAAGAACAACCAGTGCTGGCATGGATGCAGGGAGAAAGGGACTCTTCTTTTTTTCTGGAAAGCAATATAAATATTCTTCTCCTGCTTTTTTTTTTTTAATTTTTATTGTGACCAAAGTGCATTACAAAATTTTTACTGCATTATTTATGGTACATAGTGACAATGAACGAGGGGCATTCTCACCACCAGTGCTGCCCTCACTCCGCCCCTGTTCCCAGTATGCATCCCATATCTTTCTCCTCTACCCCCCAGTATGCTAGTGCAGCTGGTCTCCACTTTACAGCTTGTTGTAGATTGAGAATCTATTCCACCGTCATTGGAGATAAAAAGGATAAGAAAAAGGGGAGAAAAAATTTGGTGACAACTACCAAAAAAAGAAAGAAGAGAAAGAAAATAAAGAAAAGAAAAATGGAAGAAAAAAATTGACCCAGCAAATAAAAATAAAAATAAATCTCTAAATAATAACCACAAAAGTGAAAAAGAAAGAGAAAAGTGGAAGAAAAAAAGAGAAGGAAAATAAAGTCAAAAACTAACAAATCAAACAAAACAAGAAAGAAAAAGTATGAGTGCTGGAGTGGTAGGGTTTGGCGTTCCCCCCACTTTTTTTTTTTTTTTTTTGCATAGGCACAGTAAGCATTGGGGAAGAAAGGGAATTCCTGTGGCCTAAGAGATTCAGGGTTTCTCCATCCTTGAAGCATACTATCATGGGATCAAGCCCTGGCTCCATATATACTCATAACCCCATCCCAAAGGCTTTTTTGTGATGCCAGGAAAGTTTCCTCTCGGTTGTGTGTGAGAAAATCAAGCCACTGTAGCTAGCAATCTTGGTATTTGTGCGGGTTTTAGGTCAGGGTCTAGGATAGATTCTCTAGATTCTAGAGGTTCCTATCCATCATTGTGGTGTTCAGTCTTCTGTAACACTTGCTCCCTGTTTTTATTCAGTCCCTAAGCCGAAGCCTAGGATATTATGGATCCGAAGGTTCTGCTCAGTCTCTGTTGTCCAAGTTGGACCTCTGCAATAAGACATCTTCTCCCACTTTTTAACAAAATTTTACCTGCTTTCAAGTAACATGCCCACCAATAGTAAAAAGAGGGCTCCTTTGTCACCAAGACTGCCAAATTCTGGTTTTAACAATTTTTTTGATACTGCCATTTCCACTGGCATGAAATATTATACCATGGTTTTTTGAGTTTCAGTTTCCTAATAACAAGAGGTAATGTGTATATTTTTATATGTCATTTCATATATCTTTACAGAGGATGCAATCATTTATTTCCTCTTCCCATTTTTATGAGGTTATCAGGGATTTTTATTGTTGAACATTGTGGCTGCTTAATATATAATTAGAGTCAATACCTTATCTGACATATGTGAAAATATTTTCTAAGAGTAATGGTTTTGGGGCTTATTATTTGTCGTTATTTTGTTGTTGTTGTTGTTGTTTTTCTTTATTTTTTTGTGAATTACTTTCACAATACAAAAACTTTTTTAAGAAGTCAGAGCTAGGGTCGAAGAGATAGCACAGCAGTAGGGTGTTTGCCTTGCATGCAGCCAAATCCAGGATAGACAGTGGTGCGAATCCCAGCATTCCAATATGCCTGCTCCAAATTATTTCTGAGCACTGAGCCAGGAGTAGCCCCTTAGCACCACCGGGTGTGACCCAAAAACAAACAAAAAAGTCAGAGCTGTAGTACAGTGGGTAGGGTTCTTGACTTGCATGCGACTGATCAGGTTTTGGTCCCTGGCATCCTATATGGTCCCCTAAACACTTCTAGTGTAATTACTGAGTTCAGAGCCAGAAGTGACACCTGGATGAATGCTGCTGGGTGTGGACCCCAAAAAATGTTTTTAAATTGATGTGATATAGTTTCATTTGTCTTCTTTTTTTTTTTTTTTTTTTTTTTTGTATTCTTGGCTAATGGAATAAAATAATGAGAGATACTTCTGAGGACAAATCCTGAGAGCTCTGCTAACATGCTCTTCAGTGCACATAATGGATCATGTTCTAATCTTTAGCCCTTTTTTAATTTATCTCTGTGCTCCAGTTCTATTCCACTGGTCTGAATGAATTTTCAATCTAGCATATATACTATTATTATTTTATTTTATAGTAAAATTTTAATTTAGGAAATACAATCTCATATACTTATATGCTCATATATCAATCTCATATACTCATAAATTCTCATATACTTTTTCTCAAAATAGTGTTAGCTATTTGGGGAGTTTTATGGTTTCATATAAATTTTAGTAGAGTTCATTCTAGGGTTTATTTCTCCACTTTTGATGAGAATTTATGAATGTTCAATAGATACATGAAAATAGTGGTATCAAAACTTGTCATCAAGTAAAACCAATTTAAAAAAATGTGATCATCTCTCATCTCTCAGTATTGGTAAGGATAAAAGAAAATCAACTTATAAAATGAGACTCAAACCATCTATAATAAATAAATTAACTTGTGAAAGCTACTTTTATATTTCTGAAATGATGAAGCTAAAACTAAACATTTTGGAAAAAGTATGTTATTTAGATTTCACACAATGGGCTAGTACAAGAAAAGAATTTGAGATATACATCTATTTTCTCCAGCAATATCAATTTTCTTTTCATAATAACTCAGAGTTAAGCATATTAGACAATCAAATTAGTCTAAAAGAAAACCAAAAATCAAAACGTTCATTTTAAAACTGGGATTATTATGGTGGTAAGGGGGAAAATGTATTTCATATTACTATTATTATTAACATTATGACGTTATAATGTCTCTACAACTTGAAAAATAAAGCTCACATGAAAAAATTATGTAAAACATTCACCCAATGAAACATGACTAATTACCACTATATAAATTATAATTATTAATTCAGAGGAAACATAAAAATGCTTAAGAGCTAATAGGAGATTATTTGAATTTCCCAACAGAACCCTCTCATCTCTATGATGGCACTCTCGAGGGTGTTGTAATTTCTTCAATAACCTTAAGATGAAAGAAAACAATTTGAAAATCGAAAAACAGCAGAGAGTAGAGCCAGTCCCTGAGGAACATCAATGACAAAACAAAGTGATAGGATGTGTTCCCAGATCAAAACACAGTAGTCAAGGAGATTCACGACTCAGAGCCCTAATTATTGTTACTTCGAAGTACTATGCACTGTTCCTCCACACTTAAGCTCACTCATCTGCCAGCATGCAATTGCTCCCTTTACACTGAAGATTCCTGCTTCTGGGATAAATTGTGGATAAGCTCTAGAAAGATGATAAGGTCATTTAAAATCTTGAAAAGATCACAGGGAAAGATTTTTTTTAATCTAATTTTGATCAAGTCACCCAAAGAGAGAAGAGGAGTATCAGATTATTAGCAACCAATGTCTGGGTTATTAGATTAAAACATAATATATTTGGGGGTCTATAATATTTGGGGGTCTGTACTTGTAAAGCTCAAGCCAAATTTCATGGCCCCCAAAGGGATGGAGTTTGTACAAAATTTGTGTGACTGTACAGACTCTGAAGATCAAAAGACAAGAAACACTGGTTTTTCTTCCTAGAGCCAGTCATGAATCCATGGACTATGTAAGTACTCCAAACATTGCTCTATTGCTCACTGTTACTTTGCCCTTCACTCTAGAGGCCCATGCTTCAGTGATGATGGGAGAACTGTCTGATAAGAGATGCTGCTTGTTTTATACAACACAAAAAGAGGCCTTTGTTCTTTTCTCTATACCAAGCAACTTGCATATATCTTCTTTACCCTTTTCTTCTCATTAATTTAGCATCTCTCTCAGTCTAAGTACCACAAAGTTACCCAGACACATTGTAGATATTTCTCTGACATAGAGAAAATATACATCTCTATGTTAGGGGGAAATAACCTTTCTGATACAGAAGAAAGGCAATCTTATGGTCTATTCCCAATAGGTGAAAAATATGTATTTGGGGCTGTCATGATTGATGAATAGGGCACTAGATGTCCATTTGGCTAACTAATATTTGATCCCTGGTCCCCATAACCCTGCCAACTATGATCAGTGAGCATTAACCATGAACTTCCCCAGGTAGAGATCAAAAGAAAATGAAAGAATGTTCAAATGGCTCAAGTTCCTTCTGCTTTACAAAAAAATGGAACGTTCCCAATTTTTCTTCAAGTCTTTGTTATCTACCCTTTCTCTTTCATGACATCCAACAGATTTAAGATATTCATAGTTATATCCCTGTATTAATTGCTAAACAAATGATATGTCACAAGACTACTGCAAATATTTTAAGAAGAAATCATGATGCAAAGCGTGTGGTTTCTCTCCAGCATTTCACCAAAATCTTTTAATTTAATCATCAAAGCCATGCTGCCAGTCATATGATATCTTACTTAGGCAAAATGTATTGCATGGATGGCACAATGTACTAAGCACCATGATAAGAATATACCAGAACACAATTAAAGTGTACTTGTCTTAAGAGACACAAGGTAGTCTGGCAATTAGAACATGACTATATTACATAGTAATTGACCCTGATTATTATAATATACAGCCTTTGGATACACTTGCCATAGTAAGCAGAACAAACAACTCCTTTGAAAAGATGATAGCAGAAGCTGAAAGAATAGAAACCACAAGCCCTCCTTTTGTCTCCAACAATCAGAACTGCAACCTGGATCCTGCCATGTCAAGTCCAAGTTCTTTCCAATATCATGCTGTATCTTTCCCAGAAAGACCTTGGATTCAAACTGAATCTTGAACCAGAATGTCTAAGTTTCTTTAATGATGGAAACTTTCATTATTATTGTAATTTCCATTCTTTTTTGTAAGCTTTATACTTTAATCCATCTTCCAACAAGATCCCAGCCTGGCCAGCCAGGGTCATCCCCCAAAAAAGATGAGCCCAGCCCAAGGTCATGAAGAAGATCAGATAGGAAAGGGATATAGGGAAATTCCAGCTTTCTTATGATCCTTAAAATAATTTTCTCTTGGTACCTTCCATTCTTGATTCCATAACATCTGATAACTAGGAATTGACTGGCAGCTTGTCCAGAAATGGCAAGAAATATTAACTGTTAATGCTGAAATAGGGTGGGTGGTCGCCAAAAATGAAAGAAAGAATAGTAATAACACTAAAGCCCCCAGAAAAACTGCCATGTGCTATTTTGTTCTGTGGGGATTATTATGTTTGTAAATTCATAGAAGTAACTATATGCCCATAATAATTATAGAGTGCTTGTTTCATTCTCAGTAGAGAATAAACAGTGGTCATGGACCTAAAATGGTACTTCTCAAAATAAAGTGGAGTGAGTTATCAAAGAATCCATTTCTTCTACAAGCTTAACTGTTATAACCTTAAAAATATTTTTCTTAAATAACATGTTTCTGGATAGAAAAAAAAATAAAAAATAATTTTAAAATATTTAAAAATATAAAGCAGCATGTTTGTTATAATATGTGATTTTTTCCATTTTTCCCGTATCTTCTTGCTATCAACTCCTAATATAAAGGGAAAATTAAACCTATACTGTATTTGAAATATGAAAGTGACTAACTCTCTTTGGCAGACCTCTGACAGGATACAAGGGCATGACTCATATTTTAACAGTTAGGGGATGGTTAGAAGCCTGGGTACTGGCATTAAGGAACTGGGGCAGGTCATGAAGCTATAGATGTTTCTTGTTACTTGTTTAAGTGCTAGCATGACTCAGGACAGATCAATTCACAGAGGATTTTGCAAACACCTTCCCAAACTGTGAGTATTTTCTATTAACTACACTCCTGCTTCTAATCAGTCAGAGATTACCTGATATTTTAACTCTTATCCAAAGGAACAAATAACATTTGCTAGGACCTGCAAGATGGCAAATGTTCCTCTCTGCATCTTTCTGTCAAATCTACTCAACAACCTTCAAATGCAAGGAGCCCCATTGTAGAGACAAAATTAGAAAAGTCAGAAAAATAGCAGTGAGAAAATTAGGAAGCAAGATGTCCACTTAAATCAATCAATCGATATGAAAAGGCTCTCCTTTCACTAAAACCAAAATCCACTGTCTCTACAGCAGTTACCACATACCCTTGTCTTCCCTGTGTCTGAGTGACCTGAGTCAAGCCCACAGGAGGCCTCAAGAAGAGACACTAATGGAAACCATGGAAACTCCAAGCCACAAAAACTCAAATCCACAAAAATTTATTTCAAGCCACATTAGCTTCTGAGCCCCAGAGCCAACTAAAGAAATCTTGGAGAAAGATGAATGCTGGCTATGCTCTCACAAGAACACCAAAGTGACCCCAAATACTCTAAAAAAAAAACCTCCAAAATATCTAAAGGTATTTAAGAACCTAAGACAATAAGAAAAAAAAGTGAATCTACTGTATATCCAGTCATGAAGTGACTATTCCAGTTCTCATTCTCTCAGGATCTCATGAACTTGATCTCAATCAGAAAACTCTGGCTGTGTCATGTGCTACTATTATATGTTTCTCAAATAGTATTTTTCATTACTTATGAATTCCCTTCTTTTCAATTCACATTGTGAATCACTTTCTTCCCATTTCATTTATATCATTCTCCCATTCCTATATGGATAAATGATTTGTTCTAGGCAACTATAAAAATGTCCAAGATTTATACATTTTTCCTGGTTCAAGAATTATTTAGTCTATTTTTCAAGCATGCCTATATTTCTCTCATCAGAAGCAAAAATTCAAGCTAAAAACAGGCTCATTATAATTACATACTAGGACGAATAAAAGCTGGCACGAAATAGTCTTAGACCCAAAAATTTGGTTTCAGAAAATTCAAAATATTTAACCAAACAAAAACTTTTATCGGGGTTAGAATTTTGTAATGCCTAGAGACACACAGTGTTCACAACAAGGGATACTTCATGGAACATAGTCAGTGCTTCCATAATAACTTCTCAAGTTTTAATTTAATTATTCTTTATAAGTACTTACATGCAGGGCAGTCAAAGGCAACATTATTGATTCTATCACCAACATCTGTGTTTTCTTTCAGGAAATGCAAATACCATTTCTTAAGAACTTCCTTTGTTAGATGTTTCTAACCAGTGTTTCCAAAGTCAATCCTGCCTATAAGATAAAATTAATAATTAGAATTGAATCTTGATAAGAATTTAAATTGGCCTGTAAGTATACTTTAAGGACAGGACACTAACCATCATACAGACACTAAACATCATGCAATTTATATGTACTTGAACCTTTAAAAATCACAGAAATAAAACAAAAAGAAATGAAATGCACTTTGCAAACTCACTAATTTTTTAAATGTTTTTATTGAGACAAAGTGAATTACAAGTCTTTCACAGCTATATTTAAGGTACATAGTGAGAGAGAATTAGGGCATTTCCCAGCACCAGTGATGACCTCCCTCAGCCACTGTTCCCAGCATGCATCCCATACTTTCACCCTTAGCCCCCTGGACTGCTAGTGTAACAGGTTCCTTTTGTAAATTACTAATTTTTTTTTTCTTTTTACTTCCACCCAATGTGACTGCTTTTTTTTTCTTTTTTTTTTAACACCACCCATCACCAGTGCAACATTCCCATCACCAATGTCCCAAGTCTCCCTCCTCCCCACCCGACCCCTGCCTGTACTCTAAACAGGTTCTCAATTTCCCTCATACATTCTCATTATTAGGACAGTTCAAAATGTAGTTATTTATCCAACTAAACTCATCACTCTTTGTGATGAGCTTCCTGAGGTGAGCTGGAACTTCCAGCTCTTTTCTCTTTTGTGTCTGAAAGTTATTATTGCAAGAATGTCTTTCATTTTTCTTAAAACCCATAAATGTGTGAGACCATTCTGCGTTTTTCTCTCTCTCTCTGACTTATTTCACTCAGCATAATAGATTCCATGTACATCCATGTATAGGAAAATTTCATGACTTCATCTCTCCTGACAGCTGCATAATATTCCATTGTGTATATGTACCACAGTTTCTTTAGCCATTCGTCTGTTGAAGGACATCTTGGTTGTTTCCAGAGTCTTGCTATGGTAAATAGAGCTGCAATGAATATAGGTGTAAGGAAGGGGTTTTTGTATTGTATTTTTGTGTTCCTAGGGTATATTCCTAGGAGTGGTATAGCTGGATCGTATGGGAGCTCGATTTCCAGTTTTTGGAGGAATCTCCATATCGCTTTCCCTAAAGGTTGAACTAGACGGCATTCCCACCAGCAGTGGATAAGAGTTCCTTTCTCCCCACATCCCCGCCAACACTGTTTATTCTCATTCTTTGTGATGTGTGCCATTCTCTGGGGTGTGAGGTGGTATCTCATCGTTGTTTTGATTTGCATCTCCCTGATGATTAGTGATGTGGAGCACTTTTTCATGTGTCTTTTGGCCATCTGTATTTCTTCTTTGTCAAAGTGTCTGTTCATTTCTTCTCCCCATTTTTTGATGGGATTAGATGTTTTTTTCTTGTAAAGTTCTGTCAGTGCCTTGTATATTTTGGAGATTAGCCCCTTATCTGATGGGTATTGGGTGAATAGTTTCTCCCACTCAGTGGGTGGCTCTTGTATCTTGGGCACTATTTCCTTTGAGGTGCAGAAGCTTCTCAGCTTAATATATTCCCATCTGTTAATTTCTGCTTTCACTTGCTTGGAGAGTGCAGTTTCTTCCTTGAAGATGCCTTTAGCCTCAATGTCCTGGAGTGTTTATTATATATATATATAAATATTTATATAAATATAAAAAAATATAAAAAATAAATAATTACTAATTATTTTTAAGTGAAACATCATAAAGATATGTTATTCAGGGATACTATGCATGCCTTTAAGCAGCATTGACCTGGTTCAATTTACTGCACTGCATTTGCTACCACAAGTACAAACACAAGTGATCTCTGAGCACAGAACACCAGAAGTATGCACTGAGCACGGCCAGGTATGGTCCAGAAGTCTAATGAACATATATAATATTGGAATAAAAAGTAAATTATGTGTGATGTACCACTGTACAGCATATATTAATTTAAACTACTAGGCAATAGCTTTAGACTGATTAAAATGATTCTAATTAAATAACGTCTAATGACATTTTCTAGGATGGAAGAAGGAAACATCTTTTCAAGGCTAATCAAAAGTAGAAATTCAATAATAGGGGCCCTGAGAGATAGCATAGAGGTAAGGCGTTTTCCTTTCATGCAGAAGGACGGTTGTTCAAATCCCAGCACCCCATATGGTCCCCTGTGCCTGCCAGGGGCAATTTCTGAGCGTAGAACCAGGAGTAACCCCTGAGTGCGGCTGGGTGTGACGCCCCCTCAAAAAAAAACAAAAAACACACGGAAATTCAATAATAGAACATAAGTTAATCTAGATATATATATGACAACAGAATGTTGAGATTTAATGTATTGTCCACTTTAAATTTAAGTATTAGATCTAATATATCTAAATAATTTTTTTAATTATCAAAAAGGGCAAGAGTTGTATCATAGTAATGGGCACTTGCATTAGATGCAGCCAATCCAGGACAAATGGTGGTTGAAATCCCGGCATGCCCCATGCCTGCCAGGAGCTATTTCTGACACAGAGCCAGGAGTTACTCCTGAGCGCTGCCAGGAGTAACTCCTGAACGCTGCCAGGTGTGACACAAAAATATTACCAAAAGTGAGAAAAATGTAAGTATAAAAAAAAACCACACAATTTTACATAACTAAAAACGTAATTGCAATTATTCAAAATATACAATTAGTAATGAAAGATCAAATGTCCTAAGTTGATGTCTATTACAAAATTGATTAAAATATAATAGACATAATACAAAAATCTTCAAATATTTAAGGTAAGAATAATGTCCAACTACATTATTATTTTTAAAATTATTTTATTGGATTTGAGTCACACATGTCAGCGATTCAGAGGTCACTACTAGTGGTGCTTTTGTAGAACAATATGTGGTTCCAAAGGTCAACTAGGTTTAGGAAGATGCAAGGTAGACACATTCATCCCTGTATTATAACTGTCCCTACTTCTTAAAATGGACATTTCTGGTACAAAATGACTAAAAGTATGAAACTTAGCAACTAAGATCACCAACGTAGAAAAAATATCCTCAGATTCACTGAACCCTACAATTCACACATAACTGGAGGCGCAGGTGCCCGAGGGGGAGAGGAATGGACAGTGTATGGGATATCTGACACGTGACGTCATTCGAACGTTACCTAAAGAGCCAGAGAACAAGGATTCTTTGTTCAAAATAATGAGGTTGGTATTATTTCAATGAATTTTAGATCCACATACTGTATATAATAAAATATATTAAGAGTTGACCTCATACATTGCTCTACTTACCAGGAAATGATTTGCATAGAAATTCATTTTCTTATATTTATAAAAATAATACCAGTAAGAAAAATTAGTTGGTAGATCGATGAGTCCTTGTGTCTGCTCAGCCTCCACCTTCATACTCTCATGAGTTTCGTCTTTACAGTCCAACCCTGCAGGAACATGAGGAACCACACAGAGTTGACTGAGTTCATCCTGCTGGGAATTCCACGGACCCAGGGAGTTGAGAAGATACTTTTTCTCCTCTTCCTGTTCATTTACCTCTTCACCCTGATTGGCAACTTACTCATCCTCATAGCAATTGTTTCCTCCTCTGTCCTTCACACCCCCATGTACTTCTTTTTAGGGCTCCTGGCCATTTTGGACATAGTTTTACCAGCTGTAACCTGCCCCAAGATGCTGTTCTATCTCTCTGGTCAGAGTCGAGCTATTTCTTACCAGGGCTGTGCCACACAGATCTTCTTCTATCACTTCCTGGGGACTTCTGAAGCATGTCTATATGCTATAATGTCCTGTGATCGTTTTGTAGCCATCTGTTATCCCCTCAGGTATTCAATCATCATGAGACCAGGAGTCTGTGTGGGTTTGGTCAAAGCAGCCTGGTGGGTGGGCTTTGTTCACGGTTGCATTGTAACCTCCTTCACTTTTAGCCTGACCTACTGTGGCCCGAATCAGGTGGATTTCTTCTTTTGTGATATCCCTGCTGTCTTGCCCCTGGCCTGTGATGATACATCACTGGTGCAGACAGTTGGTTCTGCAGAAGTTAGCTTTCTGGCTTTATTATTTTGGGGCACCATTTGCCTCTGCTACATGCGCATCGCGATTGCCATTTTGAGGATGCGCTCAGCAGAGGGCAGGAAGAAAGCCTTCTCCACCTGCAGTGCCCATCTCGCTGCTGTCCTCTGTTACCTCGCTCCTGTGGTCATCATCTATCTGCAGCCCACTCCCAATCCCTCTGTGGATGCCATAGTGCAAATATTTACTAGTATTGTCTCTCCCATGTTAAATTCACTCATCTTTTCCTTAAGAAACAAAGATGTAAAGAATTCCTTGAGAAAAGTGTTTTGCAAAGTTGTAATTACTCTTCAAGAGTAAGTTATTTTTACGTTATTAAAAAATGATATCCCAGATTGACAGCACAGCAGTAGGAAACTTATCTTGCATGTGGCCTACTCTGGTTCAATCCTGAGCTCCACTGGAGCTGATTACTGATCATTCCACAGGAGTTATCCCTGAGCACAGAGCAAGGACTAAACCTTGACTATGGCTGGTGGAACCCCAACACAAAGAAGAATAAATGATTGATTTTTACATTGTATGTAGAAAATGTGTTGTCTCATATCCTCTTTTTCTCTTCTTAAGTAAATGAGTAAATAATTCAAAAGACTTTCTTATTTAAATGTTGATTAGGAAGTATATATATTAAGAAATAAATAGTTGTTTTTCTATAAAGCATGGGAATCAATGAATAACCCTGTAATTATTATCATCTGTAGTCTATTACTGTTGAATAAGAATTTTTAATATTCTAGTAAACAGTGGGAAACAAAAATATTCTATTGTGTTTCAAATGAAAAAATCAATTGCTTTTTAAGTATGAGAATAAAGAATTTCATCATAATGCCATAGCCTTGTTTGTGAAAATTTGAGTTGCTGAGAAGCAAATATAAGGCTAGGTTAATAGAAAGTATGCGTGCTTCTCCTACATTTATTCTTATTATTGTTCTGGTAACATGGGCGCAATAGTGACATCATTTAGCCTTCATGTATAGAAATCACTACACCTCACCACCACTCCAGTTTCCAAGGCCCTCTCCCATGTACGCATTGGTCCCTCTTGTTGCCATCTTTCTAATCTTCCACTTTACAACATTTACTAATTCATAAGCTCAGTTTTACAGTTCAATATGTCTTTTGCTCTACTTAGTGTGACCAGCTTCTTTGTCACAGATTAACAGTCCATAGATATGAGAGTTTATCTCTGGGATCTCACTTCTACAGAACTGGTCTGAGTCTATCTTGATTCTAATACACGTTATTCCAGTAAATTTTCAAAATACAGATTAAGTGCAGTCAACACAGTTCTTCTCATATACCTTTTCTCTCACAATAGTTTTAGCTATTTGAGGACCTTTGTGGTTCTATATAAATTTTAGGAGAGGTACTTTTAGATCTTTTGTCCACTAATGAAGAAGAAATGCAGATAATAAAAAAAATACATGAAAAGGGTGTCTATCATTTCTTGTCATCTGGGAAATCAAAATTAAAAAATGACAATGAGTATCACCTCACCCATATCTTTTTTTTGTAATTGCACTTGTTTTGGTTCTGCTTCATATGAAATTCTAGTATAAAGAGTCTTGCTTGGAATAAAAGCTCAGGTCAAAACCAGGGCACAGAGATTATATAAATAGCCTGCCATTCTTAACCCCAAATGCACCAGCAATATAATATGGCAGCATTCCCTTTTGCATAGGCACATTTAAAAGGGAAAAATCTTATGTATACAAACAAGCTCTTATCCACTAGAGATAACAACCCATAAATTTTATAATATAGGGGCTCCCCACACCAAGAATATTTGTCATGGGGACTCATATTAGACCATGTGATCAGATAGTGATCATCTAACCCCAAATCCCAGATTCCAATCTTAGAACCCACTCAGTTTCCAGCAACAGCACCAGGAATCAAACTCCACCCCCAGGGGAGTCCCTAATACCTAATACATAATACTGACACCATCATGTACCAGACTGTGGGTGTGCCTATTTGAGACCCTAAGACCCACCCATTTCTGGGAGGGGTCTTGGGAGCCAGATAGTAGGCGTAACCTTACCTGCGAGACCCTCCCATTCTGCTCAGTCTCAGTTGTCAAAATCAATCTTCTGTAATTAGTGATCTTGATATTTTTACAGATCAAAGGATGTAGTGCCTTCTAATTTCATTTTACCATTAGGTAATGAGGTAGGGCAATCTGCCCTTTGATCAAGTTGTTGCTGTGTCCTTGTGTTTCCTTGCCGTCAGGATATTATGTTAACCTAGTCTGGTGTAGTGTCAATTTTAGAAAATGACAGCCATAAATCATCTGATACAAGTCGTTCATTTTGTGAGTTCTAAATTCACATGACTTTATTGATGAGTCTGTAACTGAACATGCTTGAACAAGTGTATTATTTAGATTTCCTACAATAAGCTATTATTATGAAAACTTTTCTGAGATATACACCTTTTACCAAGATATTAATGCCTTTCTATAAAAACTTACTTAAGTAATACATAAATCAAAATATTTTATAAAACACTCATTTTAAAACTGATGTGACCATAGCAGTAAGGGTAAAAGTAGGAATACTACAAGAATGTATTTAATATAATAAAAAAATGTGAAGTCCCTTCACCTTCAAAAATAATAAATATCTCATAGAACAAAATTATGTAAAACATTCACCCTATAAGACAAAGACTATAAACCACTTTATAAATTACACTACTCCTTCAGAAGAAAAAACAGGAAAACACTTAAGAGGTAATGAGAGCTATGAATTTCACAGGAGGGGCCTCATAACTCAAGATGGCGCTCTGAATGATGTCGCAGTTTTATCAGTAACCATTGACGGAAGAAAACTATTTGAAAATTCAAAAACAGCAGAGATTAGTCCCTGAGTAAAACCAGTGGCTAAAGTAGGTAAACATAGTGAGCAGTGGGATTCGTGACTCAGCGAATCTTAATTAATCTGTTTCTTCTAAGTACAATACACTATTCTCTCACATCTTAGGACTCACAATTGGCAATCTTTAATTGTTCCCTATACTACAAAGGCTCCTGCTACCTGAGTCTTGGGAAATTATCGATAAGCTCTCTAGAGAGATGATAAGACCATTTAAAATCTCATAATGATCAGAAGAAGAGATTTTTTTTTCCAACTCTGAGCAAGTCACCCAGGAGAGGACGAACATCAGATGATGAGCATCCTCTCTCTTTCTTTCACTGAACTGAAACAGAAGACATTTGGGGTCTGTACTTCTTAAACCCAAGCCAAATTCCATGGCCTCAAAGGGCTGGGGATGAGAAGCCCGCAACTTCATAAAAGAACCTGAAGATGAATGGACAGAAAACACTGGTTTTCCTTCCTTGAGCCAATCATGAATCGGGGGACCATGTAAGTGCTCCAAGCATCACTCTATTTTTCATGTTTTCTTTACCCTTCACTCTAGATTCTTATACTTCAGAGATGATAGAGGAATTTGATGATAAGAAATGCAGTTTGTTCTATGCAACAGAAAAAGGTCTTTGCTCCTATTACTATCCAAAACAACTCACAGGTATATGTTCCTTTACCCTTTGCTTCTTATTAATTTAGCATCTATCTCAGTTTAGGTGCCACAAAGTTACACAACACATTTTAGATATTTCTCTGACATGGAGAAAATATACATTTATGTCATAAAATGAAAAGACCTTTATGATACAAAGATATAGAGATATTCTTCTGATCTCTTCTAATCTCTGAAGATTGTGTTTTGGCTGCTGTGATAATATCATTAATAGGGCTTTGGCATTGCTTTTAGACAACTGAGGTTTAATGCCTGGTCCCCTGAATCCTGCTGGTTATGATTCATGAGCACAAAGCCAAAGTCATAATCTACACCAGGTATAGCTATGCCATGTATACATCCAAAGGAAATGAATGAATGACTCATATTCCTTCTGCTTTACTAAAATGAAATATTTTCAATTTGGTTTTAAATCTCACTTTGTTCTTTCTTTCCCTTTCTCTCTCATGACCTCCATCAGATTTAAGATATTTGTAGAGATATCCCCATAGTAACTGCTATACAAAATTTATGTAGTAAGACTACCACAAATATTGTAAGAATAAATCATTATACAAAGCATGTGGTTTCTCTCCAGTCTTTCATCAACATCTTCTAATTTAATCATCAAAGACATCCTGCCAGTTATATGTTATCTTAATAAGACAAAAAGTATTGCATGGATGGCACAATATACTAAGCACCATGATAAGAATATACCACACTTCAAAGAACACAATTTAAGTGTTGTGAGTATTAATGAATAAGAGACACAAGGTAATCTGGCAATTAGAACACGACTATACTACATGATATATCACTCTGATTACTATTATAATATACAGCCTTTGGATACATATTGCCACAGTAAGCAGGACAAACATAACTGCTTAGAAAAGATGATAAGCACAGGCTGAAAGAGTAGAAATCACAAACCCTCCTCATGTCTCCAACAATCAGAACTGCAACCTGCAGTTCTGCAATATGCAATCTGAATCCTGCCATGTCAAATCCAAGTTCTTTCCAATATCATGCTGTATCTTTCCCAGAAAGACCTGGGATTCAAACTGAATCTTGAACCAGAATGTATAGGTTTCTTTAATGAGCGAAATTTTTATTATTACTTTAATTTCCATTCTAGATTCCACAGTGTCTGATGATGAGGAATTGGCTTTCAGCTAATTTAGAAATGGAAAGAAATATTAACTTTTACTTCTGAAATAGGGTGGGTGGGCACCAAAAATATTAGTAATAATAGTAACACTAAAGCCTCCAAAAACATTTCCACGTGCTGTTTGTTTTTGTGAAGATTATTGTGTTTGTAATTTCATAGAAACAAATTTATTCTCATAAGAATTATAATGTATACTTGCTTTATTCCCAGAAGAGAATAAACAGTGGTCCTGAACCTAAAATAGTGCTTCTCAAAATAAAATGGAGTGAATTGTCAAAGAATCCATTTTTCTACAAAATTTATAGTTATAATCTTAAAAAATATTTTTCTTGAATAACATGTTTCTGGGTAGAAAGAAAATAACGCTGAAATATTTAAAAATTTGAAGGAGCCTGTTTGTTAAAAACAAGTTAAAATATGTGATTTTTTTTATCCTTCTCATATCTTCTTGCTATTAACTCCTAAAATAAAGAGAAAATCAAACTTAAACTGCATCAGAAATATAAAAGTGACTAACTCTCTCCACAGACATCTGACAGGAAGCATGGGTATGACACATATTTTAATGGGTTGTGAATGGTTTGGTATGGTTTGATATTTGATATGAGTGTTGGCATGAAGATTCAGGGACAGGTCATGAAGCTATAGATCTGTTTCTCTGTTACATGTTTCATCTGTTACATGTTTAATTAACTGCTCAGCCCAACCCAGGGCAGATCAAACTGTGAGTATTTGCTATTAACTACACTCCTGCTACTATTCAGTCACAGATTACCTGGTATTTTAACCCTTAAACCAAGGAACAAATAAAATTTTCTGGAACCTGCAAGATGGCAGATGTTCCTCTCTGTATTTTTTTTTGTCAAATTTACTCAACAATCTTCAAATGCAATAATCCCCATTTTAGAGACAGAGACTTAGAAATCAGAAAACTAGGAGGCAAGATCAATCAACTGATATGCAAAGACTGTCCTTTCTCCAGTACCAAAATCCACTATCTCTAGAGCAGTTAACCACACCCACCCCGTTTTACTTGAGTCTGAGTGACCCTGTGTGGAGCCTACGTAAGGCATAGAGAAGAGACACTAATGCAAAACATGGACGCCTCAAGCCAGGCTGCTCCTCAAGTCCAACAAAAATTGATTGCAAGCCACATTGGCCTTCAAGCCCCCAGAGCCAAAAAAAGAAATCTTAGAGAAAGCTGAATGCTGGCTATGCTCTCACAAGAACCCAAAATGACCCCCAAAGACTCTAAGACTCGCCCAAAATACCTATAGACATTTAAGAGCTTAAGACATTAAGAGCAATGTGAATCAATTGTATCCAGTAATGAAGTGACTGTTCTAGTTCTCTTCTCCCAGGAATTCATGATCATGATCTTCATCAGAAAACTTTGGCTGCATCTTGTGCTGTTATTATATGTTTTCTCAAATAGTATTTTCCATTACTTATGAATTTCTTTCTTTTCAACTCACCATCATGAATCACTTCCCTTCCATTTATTTCATTTATATCAATTTCCCATTTATATATAAATAAATTATTTTTTTCTAGGCAACTATAAAAATGTCCAAGATTTATACATATTTATACATATTTCAGCAATTATTTAGTCTATCTTTCAAACATACCTACATTTCTCTCAAAATTCAAGCTAAAAGCAGGCTCATTATAATCACATATACTAGGAAAAATAAAAACTGGCATAAAATAGTCTAAAAGTTTGTTTTCAGAATAGTCTAAAATATTTAACCGAACACTTTTATTGGGGGTTAGAATTTCCTACTGCCTAGAGACACAGTGTTCACAACAAGGGGTACTCATGGAACATAATCAATGCTTTCATAATAAATTGACAAGTTTTAATTTAATTATTCTTTAGAAGTACTTACATGCAGGGCAACGTTGCTGATACAATCACAAACATCTGTGTTATCTTTCAGGAAATGTAAATGCCATTCCTTAAGAATTTCCTTTGTTAGATGTTTCTAACCAGTATACCGAAGTCATTCCTGCTTATAAGCTAAATTTAAAATTAGTATTAAATCATGATAAGAATTTAAATTGAGGGCCCGGAGAGATAGCACAGCGGCATTTGCCTTGCAAGCAGCCGATCCAGGACCAAAGGTGGTTGGTTCGAATCCCGGTGTCCCATATGGTCCCCGTGCCTGCCAGGAGCTATTTCTGAGCAGACAGCCAGGAGTAACCCCTGAGCACCGCCGGGTGTGCACCCCCAAAAAAAAGAATTTCAATTGAACTGTAATTATAATTTAAAGACAGGACACTAACAATTATACACTTTATATATACTTGGATCTTTAAAAATCACGGAAATAAAACAAAGAAATAAAATGCACTTTGCTAAATCACTAATATTTTTTTAATTTTATTGAGACCATTGTGAATTACAAGTTTTTCGCAGCAATATTTAAGATGCATAGCGAGAGTGAGTTAGGGAAATTCCCACCACCAGTGATGACCTCCTCAGTCACTGTTCCCAGCAAGCATTCCATACCTCTATCTTTAACCCCCTGGACTGCTAGTATAACAGGTTCCTTTTGTAAATCATTAATTATTTTTAAGTGAAACATCAGAAAGGCAGGTAGTTCAGTGATACTATGCCTGCCTTCCATGCAGCATGACCTGGTTCAATTTCCTGCACCGCAATTGCTACCACACACGTGATCATTGAGCACAGAACACCAGAAGTAAGCACTGAGCATGGCTGGGTATGGTCCAGAAGTCTAATGAACATATACAAGAATAGAATAAAACAAATGATGTGAGACTAATCACTGCACATCATATATTAATTTAAACTACTTAGCACTCACTTTAGGCTGATTGAAAAAAATTATTTTCATTAAAGGAGTATAAAGACATTTTCTAGGATGAAAAAAGAAACATTGTTCCAAGGCTAATCAAAAGTAAAAAATCATTAATAGAATATGAGTTAGTCTAGATATATCTGATAACAAAATGCCAATAGTTAATATTGTATTGTCTACTTTAAATTTAAGTCTTAGATCTAATATATCTAAATAACTTTAAAAAATGTATTTAATGAATAATGAGAATAATTAAAATATCAAAGAAAAAATTGTACATACCTAAAAACATAATTGTACTTATCCAAAATATATCATTAGCAATAAAAGATCAAACATCCAAAATTAATGTATATGACAAAATTAACTAAAATATACCAGACATAATATAACATAACCTGAAAACAATATTGAAGGTAAGAATAATGCCACACTACATTACTATTTTTGAAATTATGTTTTTCTGGATTTGAGTCACACATGTCAGTGTTCAGAGCTCCCTCCTGCTGGTGCTTGCAAAACAATATGTGGTTCTAGGAATTAACTAGGGTTAGGTCGATGCAAGAAAAATGCAATTATCCCTGTATTATAACTGTTCCTACTTCTTAAAATGAACATTTCTAGGAATACAAAGACAAAAAGTAAGAAATGTATCAAGTAAGATCACAAATATAGAAAAAATATCCTCGGGGCCGGGCGGTGGCGCTGGAGGTAAGGTAAGCCTTACCTGCGCTAGCCTAGGAGACGGACCGCGGTTCGATCCCCCGGCGTCCCATATGGTCCCCCAAGCCAGGAGCGACTTCTGAGCGCATAGCCAGGAGTAACCCCTGAGCGTCACCGGGTGTGGCCCAAAAACCAAAAAAAGAAAAAAGAAAAAATATCCTCAGATTCACTGCACCCTACAGTCCAGACATCACTAGATATGCAGGTACCCAAACCTGTCTGAGGGAGAGGGAAATGGACAGTCTATGGGATATTCGACACATGATGTCATGCAGACATGAGCTAAAGCAATCAGAGAACAATGATTCTTTGTTCCAAACAATGAGGTTGGTATTACTTCAATAAAAGTTTAGGTCCTTATACTGTACATAATAGGGCATATTAAGAGATGACCTCAGAGATTGCTCTATTTACCAGGAAATGATTTGATTAGAAATCATTAATAAGAGTTGGTTGAATAATCTATGAGTTCTTGTGTCTGCTCAACCTCCACCTTCATACTTTCATGTGTTTTGTCTCTACCCAGCCCAGCCCTGCAGGAACATGAGGAACTACACAGAGTTGACTGAGTTCATCCTGCTGGGAATCCCACGGACCCAGGGAGTGGAGAAGACACTTTTTCTCCTCTTCCTGTTCATTTACTTCTTCACCTTGATTGGAAACTTACTCATCTTAATAGCAATCGTTTCCTCCTCTGTCCTTCACACCCCCATGTACTTCTTTTTAGGGCTCCTGGCCATTTTGGACATAGTTTTACCAGCTGTAACCTGCCCCAAGATGCTCTTTTATCTCTCTGGCCAAAGTCGAGCCATTTCTTACATGGGTTGTGCCTCTCAGCTCTTCTTCTATCATTTCCTGGGGACTGCTGAAGCATGTCTATATGCTGTAATGTCTTGTGATCGCTTTGTAGCCATCTGTTACCCCCTCAGGTATTCACTCATCATGAGACCAAGAGTCTGTGTGGGTTTGGTCATAGTAGCCTGGACATTGGGCTGTGTTCATTCCTCCATCCTGACCGCCTTCACTTTTAGCCTGACCTACTGTGGTCCAAATCAGGTGGATTTCTTCTTCTGTGACATCCCTGCTGTCATGCCCCTGGCCTGCGATGATACATCACTGGCCCAGACAGTGGGTTCCGCAGAAGTTAGCTTCATGGTTTTATCATTTTGGGGCACCGTTTGCTTCTGCTACATACGCATCGCGAATGCCATTCTGCGGATGCGCTCAGCCGAAGGCAGAAAGAAAGCCTTCTCCACCTGCAGTGCCCACCTCGCTGCTGTCCTCTGTTACCTCGCTCCTGTGGCTATCATCTATCTGCAGCCCACTCCCAATCATTTGGTGGATGCCATCGTGCAAATATTTACTAGTATTGTCTCTCCCATGCTGAATTCACTGATTTTTTCCTTAAGAAACAAAGATGTAAAGAATTCCTTGAGAAAAGTGTTTTGCAAAGTTATACTTACTCTTCAAAAATAAGTTACTTTAAGTTATTAAAAATTGGTATCTCAGATAGATAGCATGGCTTGCATGAGGCTTACCCAAGTTCACACCTGCTTGCATGAGGCTTACATGAGGCTTACATGAGGCTTACATGAGGCTTGCATGAGGCTTACATGAGGCTTACCCAAGTTCACACCTGCACTCCACAGGAGCTGATCACTGTTAACTCCACAAAAGTGATCCCTAAGCACAAAACACAGAGCAAGTAGTAAGGCTTGAGTAAGTCTGGTGGAGCCTCATTACAAAGAAAATTAAAAATAAATTATTATTTTGCAATGTCTATAGAAAATGCATTGTTTCATATACTCTTCCTCTTCTGAAGTAAATGAGTCAATAATTCAACAGGCTTTCTTGAGTAAATGTTAATAAAGTATAGATAATAAAAATATATAGTTGTTTTTCTATAATAGATGGGAATCAATGAATAACCTTGTAATTATTATCATCCTTTGTGGATTACTGTTTGGATAAGAATTTTCAATGGTCTAGTAAACATGGAACTCAAAACAAATTCTATGTATTTCAAAAAATCAATTGTTTTTTTTTTTGGGGGGGGAACTCCTGTTGATGCTCAGAGGTACTCCTGGATATGCACTCAAAATTGCTTCTGGTTTGGGGGGACCATGTGGGACACCAGAGGATCTAACCATGGTCCCTTCTAGGCTAGCGCTTGCAAGGCGCTTACCTCTAATGCCACTGCTCAGGCCCCCAAAAAATCAATTGCTTTTTAAGTATGAGAATAAAGAATTTCATCATAATACCATGAACTTTTTCTTAATAATTTGTGTTGCTGAGAATCAAATATAAAGCAAGGTTAAGAAAAAGTATGCATTCTTTTCCTAAGTTTATTCTTATTATTGTTCAGGTAACATAGTCGCAATAGTGTCATCATTTAGCCTTCATGTACTGAAACCACTACACCTCACCACCACTCCAAGGTCCAAGGCCCTCTTCCATGTCTGCATTGATCCATCTAGTTCCTATCTTCCTAACCTTCCACTTTGCATCATTCACTAATTCATAATCTCAACTATACAGTTCAAGTGTTTGTCGTCATTTGACACAGAATGTTCGCTTGTTTTGTTCAATAAGTCTTTTGCTCTACTTAATGTACCCAGCTCCTTTGTCATAAATTAACAGTCCATAGAATGAGAGTTTATCTCTGGGCTCTCACTTTTTCTAAACTAGTCTGAGTCTATCTTGATTCTACAATATATTATTTCAGGATATTTTCAAAATACAAATTAAATACAGTCAACATTGTCTTTCTCATATACTTTTTCTCACAGAAACTCTAGCTATTTGTGAATTTTTGTGGTTTTATAGAAATTTTAATAGAGATATTTCTAGATCTTTTGTCCACTTCTGAAGAAGAACTACACATGGTCAAAAATATAAGGAAAAGTGTTTATCAGTTTTAATCTAGGAAATCCAAATAAAAGTTACAATGAGTATCATATTACAGCTGTGAGAACAGCATATAAACTCAAAAGACTAAAACCGAGCAATAGTGGTGAAGATGCAAGCAAAAAAAAAAAAATCAGAAAATGATATCTATAAACTATCTGATACAAGTAGATCAACTTTTGAAATCTACTTTCATATGACTTGAGCGTCACCGGGTGTGGCAAAAACGAACAAACAAACAAAAACACTCATTTTAAAATGTATGTGACTAGAGGCTGGAGCAATAGCACAGAGGTAAGGAGTTTGCCTTGCACATAGCCAACACAGGATGGACCCCGTTTCAAATCCTGGCATCCTCTGTGGTCCCCCGAACTGCCAGGAGCGATTTCACAGAGCCAGGAGAAACCTCTGAGTGCTGCCAGGTGTGACAAAAATATTTTTTTTGATGTGTGTATAGTAATAAGGGGAAAAGTAGGAATGTAAAATCACCCCACTCACTGTATCTCCAGTCCCAAGTGAACAAGTCTCAATCAGGGTAGCACAAGAAATAATCCAGGGGCCGGGAAGGTGGCACTAGAGGTAAGGTGTCTGCCTTGCAAGCGCTAGCATAGGACGGACCGCGGTTCGATCCCCCGGTGTCCCATATGGTCCCCCAAGCCAGGGGTGATTTCTGAGCGCATAGCCAGGAGTAACCCCTGAGCGTCAAACGGGTGTGGCCCAAAAACCAAAAACAAAAAAAAAGAAATAATCCAGACCAGACAGGGTGAAACACGTATAGTCTGGCAGTCTTCTACCTAGTATGGAGCTCCTGTTGCCTGCCAGAATTACCGTTTTTATTGAGTACAGGGACCACCCCTGGGTGGGAGAGTAAACCCACCCAACTTTATAAGTAAGACAATTTCTATTTGGGGGTAAGTCAAGTTGTAAGCAAAGGTACAAAGAAACCAGGAATGATCTTTGTTTTGGGTAAAATAAGGTGTAACCCAACATAGGAATACTACAATGATAAATTTAATATAATGAGAAATGTGTAGTCCCTCCAACTTCAAAAATAATCAATTTCCAAGAAGAAAATTATGTAAAACATTCACCCTAAAAAACAAAGACTACAAACCACTTTATAAATTACAATATTACTTCAGAGTAAACAGGAAAACATTCAAGAGGTAATGAGAGCTATGCATTTCATAGGAGGGGTCTCTCATATCAAGATGGCCACTCTGAATGATATTGCAATTTCTTCAAAAACCATTGACTGAAGAAAATTATTTGAAAAACTAAAAACAGCAGAGAGCAGATTCAATCTCTGAGTAAGCCCAGTGACAAAAGTAGATAAACACAGTGATCAGTGGGATTCATGACTTAGAGAATCTTAATTAATCTGATTCGTCTAAGTACAATGCGCTATTTTTTCACATTTAAGGACTCACAATTGGCAGTCTTTAATTGTTCCCTATACTACAAAGTTTCCTGCTGCCTGAGTCTTGGGATAAATTATCAATAAGCCCTAGAGACATGATAAGATCATTTAAAAACCTGCAATGATCAGAAGAAGAAATATTTTTTTCATCTCTGTGTAAGTCACCCAGGAGAGGACAAACATCAGATGATGAGCACCCTCTTAGTGTCTTTCACTGGGTTGAAACAGGAGACATTTGGGGTCTGTACTTCTTAAACCCAAGCCAAATTCCATGGCCTCAAAGGGCTGGGGATGAGAGGCCCACAACTTCATAAAAGAATCTGAAGATGAATGGACGGGAAACACTGGCTTTCCTTCCTTGAGCCAATCATGAAACTGTGGAGCATGTAAGTGCTCTAAGCATCGCTCTATTTTTCCTGTTTTCTTTTCCCTTCACTCTAGAGTCTCATATTTCAGAGATGATGGAGGTATTTAATGACAAGAAATGTTGTTTGTTCTATGCAACATAAAAAAAGTCTTTGCTCCTATTACTATAGAAAACAACTAGCAGATATCTTTTATTTTACCTTTTGCTTGTTATTAATTTAGTATCTATCTCAGTTTAGGTGTCACAAAGTTATACAAACACATTTTAGATATTTCTTTGACATGGAGAAAAAAATATATCTATGTCATAAGGGGGAAAGGCCTTTATGATACAAAGATAGGGAGACATTCTTCTGACCTCTTCCCAATCTCTGAAGACTGTATTTGGGGCTGCTGTAATCATATCATTAATAGGGAACTGGCATTGCAGTTAGACAACAGAGGTTTGATCCCTGCATCCTGCTGGTTATGATCCATGTAAGTAAGTAACTGTAAGTAAGTAAGCCGTAAGTAAACCATAAGCTACACCAGGTATACATTCAAAGGAAATGAAAGATTGTTTGAGAAGTCTATGTTCCTTCTGCTTTACTAAAATGAAATATTCTGTTTGGTTTTAAGTCTCACTTTATTCTTTCTTTCCCTTTCTCTCTCATGACCCCCATCAGATTTAAGATATTTGTAGTGATATCCCTATAGTACAAATTATATGTCACAAGACAACTGCAAATTTTATGAGAAGGAACCATTATACAAAGCATGTGGTTTCTCTCCAGCCTTTCATCAAAATCTCATTTAATCATCACAGCCATTCTGCCAGTTACATGTTATCTTAATAAGACAAAAATTATTGCATGTGCTAAACACAATGTTAAGAATATACCACTCTTCAAAGAACACAATTAAAGTGGTGCCTATCTTAATGGATAATAGACACAAGGTAGTCTGACAATTAAAATATGAATATATTTACGTAGTATATTTCCCTGATTATTATTATTATTATTATTGTTATTATATAGCCTTTGGATACAAACTTGCCACAGTGGGCAGGACAAACTTCTTAACTCCTCAGAAAAGATGATAAGCAGAAGCCGAAAGAGTAGAAATCATGTCTCCTCATGTCTCCAACAATCAGAACTGCAACCTGGATCCTTCCATGTCAAGTCCAAATTCTTTCCAACCTGCTGCATCTTTTCCAGAGAGACCTTGGATTCAAACTGAATCTTGAACCAACCAGAATGTATAGGTTTCTTTAATGAGAGAAACTTTTTTTTTTACTTTAATTTCCATTCTAGATTCCACAATGTCTGATGACTAGGAATTGACTGGCAGCTAGTCCAGAAATGGTGAGAAATATTAATTTTAATAATTAAATATTTATAATTTTAAGGAGCATACTTGTTAAAAAATGCCTGTGCTTTTTTCATACTTTCCATATACCCTGCTTTCAATTCCTAATTTAAGAGAAAATGTGGGATATACAGCATTAGAAACATGAAAACGACCAACTCTCCCCAGTAGACCACTTTGACTCATCTTTTACTGGCTTGGGGATGGTTTAGAGGTCTGGGTGTTGACATTAAGAAAGTAGGAACAGGTAATAAAGCTACAATATGGTTTTTCATTATGTGTTTCATTGGTTTTGTTCTGCATAATCCAGGAAAGATTTTTCCACAAAAGTATTTTGCAAATAACTCCCTCTAAACTGTGAAGTATTCCTACTAACTACAGTTCTTCTACTATTCAGTCAGAGATAACCCAGTGTTTTAACCCTTACCCAAAGGAACAAATAACAGTCATTGGGACCTGTAAAATGGCAGATGTGACCTGTGCTGCTCTCTGCTTCTTTTTTGTCAAATACACTCAAAAACCAAAGAGGGGACCACCTACTCTAGCAGTTCGGCGGGTGATGGTTGGGGATATGCGTTGCAGGAAGGGAACGGGGATGGAAGGAAGACAAATTTGGTGATGGGTATTCCCCTGATTCAATGTTAATATGTACCTAAAATACTACCGTGAAAGATATGTAAGCCAATATGATCAAAATAAACATTTTTTTAAAAATGTGATAAAAAAAACCGTTTAGGTCCAATAAGTCCCATTTTGAGACAGAAAAAATGAAATATTGAGAAATTAGAAAATGAGGCAGCAAGACTCTCCACTTGCAATCAAATAACTGATATGATAAGACTCTCCTTTCTTTAGCACCAAAACCCACTGTTCATAGAGCAGTGCCCCCACACTTTCTCTCTCCTAATTCTGAGTGACCCAGTGTGGAGCCCACACAAAGCGTAGAGAAGAGGCACTGATGCAAATTCTGGACACCTCAGGCCAGGCCACTTCTCAGCAGTTCAGCATACTGGCCAGGTGAGTCCCTGAACCCCCAAAATCAAACAAAAGGAGTCTGGGAAAAGATGAATACTAGCTATACTCCAACAAGAACCCCCAAAGGACCCCAAACACTAGGAAACCAAGAAAACTATCTCTGTAGACATATGAGAGATTAAGACAATAATTTCAAAGTGAATCAACTGTTTTCAGTTGTGAGGAGACTTTTATTTCTCATTTTCCCAGAAATTCACAGGAATGATCTCAATGAGAAACATGTGTCTGTGCTGTCATGTTTTTTTCTCAAATAGTATTTTCTTTTACTTATTAATTTACTTCTTTTTAGTGGATTCATTTCACCATCATAAATCAGATTCTCCTCATTTCTATTCTAACACGTTTCTATTCCTATGAAGATAAATGATTTGTTTCAGCCAGATTTCCAGATTCACTGCACCTCCCGATCCAACATCAATAGAGATATACCACCTTGAAAGGGAGGGGGAAGGACAGTGTGTGAACAACATGTCATGTGATATCATGCAGACATGAGTAGAGCAATTAGAAAACAATGATTCCCTATTAATATTACTTCAAGTCACTTAAGGTCCACATTCAGGAAATAAGAGGATTGTAAGACATGAACACAGATTGCTTACTTATTGGTAATTGACTTCAATAGACTACCTACAATCTTATATTTATACAAATATAAGGGATGAGAACTAGTTGAATCAATGTGTCCTTGTGTCTCCTCAACCTTCACCTTCCCACTTTCATAAATTCTGTCTCTACCCAGCCCAGCCCTGCAGGAACATGAGGAACCACACAGAGCTGACTGAGTTCATCCTGCTGGGAATCCCTCAAACCCAGGGATTGGAGATGGCGCTCTTTCTCCTCTTCTTCTTCATTTACCTTTTCACCCTGATTGGCAACTTACTCATTCTGACAGCAATTATTTCCTCCTCTGTCCTTCATACACCAATGTACTTCTTCTTGGGGCTCCTGGCTATTTTTGACATAGTTTTACCAGCTGTAACCTGTCCCAAGATGTTGTTCTATCTCTCTGGCCAAAGTCGAGCCATTTCTTACCAGGGCTGTGCCACTCAACTCTTTTTCTATCACTTACTGGGGACTGCTGAAGCTTGCCTATGTGCTGTTATGTCCTATGATCGCTTTGTGGCCATCTGTTACCCCCTCAGGTATTCACTCATCATAAGACCAGGAGTCTGTGTGGGTTTGGTCACCTTAGCCTGGACACTGGGCTGTGTTCATGCCTCGATCCTGACCGCTTTCACTTTTAGCCTGACCTACTGTGGCCCGAATCAGGTAGATTTCTTCTTCTGTGACATCCCTGCTATCTTGCCCTTGGCCTGTGATGATACCTCACTGGTGCAGACAGTGGGTTCCACAGAAGTTAGCTTCATGGTTTTATCATTTTGGGGCACCATTTGCCTCTGCTACATGCGCATCGCAATTGCCATTTTGCGGATGCGCTCAGCAGAGGGCAGGAAGAAAGCCTTCTCCACCTGCAGTGCCCACCTCGCCGCTGTCCTCTGTTACCTCGCTCCTGTGGTCATCATCTATCTGCAGCCCACACCCAATCCCCTGGTGGATGCCATAGTGCAAATATTTACTAATATTGTCTCTCCATTGCTGAACTCATTGATCTTTTCCTTAAGAAACAAAGATGTAAAGAATTCCTTGAAAAGATTGTTAAACAAAGTAATAGGTACTCAAGAGTAACTTATGGAGCCAGATAAACAGCACAGTGAAAAGGGTTCCTGCTTGCATTTGGCCTACCCTAGTTCCATCCGTAGCTCCCCAAATGGCACTAAACATCCAGCAAGATCCCTGAGCTCAGAGCAAAGAGGAAGCATTGAGTACCGCAGGTTAGAGCTTAAAAACCAACAAACAAGAATGAATTATGGAGTGCGAGCATAGCACAGCTAACAGGGAGTTTTCTAGGCACATAGCTGACCTGAGTTGGACCTCTGGCATACCATATGGTCCTCCGAGCCTTCCAGAAGTAATTTCTGAGCATAGAGAGAGGAGTAACCCCTGAGCACTTCTGGGTATGCCCCCCAAAAAAAACGAAACAAGGAAAAATGAAAAGAAATAAAGTATGAATTTTATAATGTATGTAGAAAATGTATCCTCTCATTTCCTTCTTGTTGCTCTTAAGTAAATTCTTTCATTTTTAAATGTTGGTTAGAAATATATAGTTGCTTTTCTATAATCCATGGACAAAAATGAATAACCCTGTAACTATTACCATACTAATTGTATTACTGTTGGGTAAAAATTTTCAATGTTAAACAATGGGACTCCAAACAAATGCTACATATTCAAATGGAAATATCCACATCTTTTTAAGTATGAGAATAAAGAGTTTCATTCTACTGCCATGCTCTTGTTTGTGAATGATTTGAGTTGTTCTGTAACCACAGTGCTTAAACAAATTATTTAAAAAAATAATTTAAGTTGCTGAGAATCAAAGTATAAGGCAAATTTAAGACAGCAGACATTTATTCTTACTCTGTTCAGTTAATATGGTCACAATAGTGTCATCATTTAGCTTTGAGGTACAAAACCATTTCACTACCACCAAGTCCTATCCCATGGGTACAATGATCCCTCTTATGCCCTTCTTTCTAATCTAACCTCTCACTTCAAAACATCCACTACTTTATAATCTGAGCTTTACAGTCCAAGTGTTTGCTGTTGTTTGATAATGATTATTTCCTTCTTTTGTCTCCTGATAACTTCCGGAATGACATCAGGCAGTATTTGTCCCCTTTCTGACATTTTTCACTTTCCATGGTACCTTCCATTTCAATCCAAATTGAAGAAATGCAAGATTTAATCTTCCTTCCAGATGCAAAGTATTTCTTTGTTTCTATATAATCTCAATTTCTGTATCCATCATCTGTCATTGGACATTGAGGTTGTTTCTTTATTCTGGCTATTTACTAAGTGTATGCATTCATCTTATCAAATTAATATCTCTGCATTTAGGGTATAGATGCCAGGAAGTGCTATTGTTGGTTTACCTGGGTGTTTTTCTTCTACTTTGAAAGGAAATTTTATTTGCTTTCCAAATTATAGTTCCACTAACAGTAAAAGAGGGATCCTTTGTCATCAAGCCTGCCAAATTCTAGTTTCTCCACTTTTTGATAACTGACATTCTCCCTGGTATGAGATATTGTGTCCTGGTTCTATTGAGTTTCAGTCCCCTAATAGTAAGAGTATTGAGCATATTTTTTCATATGTCATTGCATATGTCTTCACTGAAGATGCATCTATATATTTCCTATCCCAAATTTTAATGAGAAAATTGGGGTGCTTTCGTTGTTATTGAGCTTTGTGTCTACTTAGTATATCTTGGAAGTTAGTCCAAGTCAAGGGCACTTGCCTTGAATGCTACCATTTGACCCCTGGCATTCCATATAATCTCCCATGAACTGCCAGGTGTAATTCCTGAGTGCAAAGCCAGGAGTAACATCTAGAAACTACTGGATGTGTCTCAAAAAGGAAAAAAAAAAAAAAGGGTTTTAGCCCTTTGTTTTCAGATTAGGGACAGGGATGCGAGTATCGGGGCTACATGTGACATTTCTCAGGGATTACCTAGATCTGCACTCAGAGATCACTCCTAGCAAGACTTCTAAAATCATATGGAGTATCCAACCAAATCAAACCTGATGTGGTTTCATGCAATGCAAGTACTTAAACCACTATACTATATCTCCAGGCCGTAGTCTTTAAATCATAAAATCTACAATTTGATTTGATCTACTTTGAATTAATCCTTTTGTGTGGTGTCAAATATAGATCTAACTTTATTTTTTGTTCATGGCTCTCCAATATTCCCAGCATCATTTGTTGAGTATTTCCCTTACTCTATTTTATGAAACTAGCTAATGTGTCACACATTAAGAGATCTGAGGGTTTATCTCTGGGCTCTCAATTCTATTCAATTGATCTGAGTCTATCTTGCTTCGAGTACACATTATGTTAGTATATTTTCATAGAATAATTTAAGTCCAATAAATTCAATTCTTCTCATATACATTTTTCTCACATTTTAATTATTTAATTAATTATTTATTTTATGGTTTATGTAAATTTTAATATAGTTTATTCTAGGTTCACTTCTAAAGAGGATATGCAGAATGCAAAAAACAAAAACAAAAACAAAACAAAACAAAAACACGAAAAAAGTGTTTATACTGTATCTCTTAGGCCAAGGGAGTTCCCTTTCTAGTCTCCCCAATATTTACTGTGCCTAAGCAACAACAATAAAAAAATAGAAGCACAAATTAATCTTTTTTCTTGTTATTGTTGCTGTTGCTTGTTTTTTTTTCTTTTTTTTTTTTGAGCTTTGTTTTGTTTTTATTTAGGGACCATGGTTATTGTTTGATTGTTGTCTTTATTGCTGTCATGCTTATTGCTGTGGTGCTTTTCAGGTTTTTGTTTTGTATTGCTGTTATGTTTTTCTTCTTTTTTCCCGTTCTTCTCTTAAATTGAGATGTATAGTCACTGGAAGGACTCCTCACATTATTTTTGCTTGTTTGATTTTTGCCCCTTTTCTTTTTTTTTTTTTCTTTTCAACAGAACCACGTAACTTGAACCATCTTGTTCTGCCTCACAAATTGAGGGAGAAATAATGAAGGATACCAAGACCTAATAGTTGTATGAACATTGAGTAGAAATAAAAAATGATCAGATTTAAACACTAAATCCAAAGCCAATCTACAATCAGCTAGACACAGAGGGGATCACTTAGACTAGCAGCCTGGGGGGCAAAGAAAGGGGAAATGGGTTGCATGCTGGGAACAAGGGAGGAAGGAGGACAACACTGGTGTTGGTGGGAATGCCCCTAATTCAATGCCACTATGTACCTAAAATATTACTGTGAAAGATTTATTATCCATTGTGGTCAAAATAAAAATTATTTTTATGAAAAAAGTGTTCATCATTACTTGATCATCAGAGAAATGTAAATAAAAATGACAATATGTATCATCTCACATCAGTGAGAATGGAATATATCAAAATGATTAGAATAAAAACAGTATTGGTAAGGATGCAAGAAAAGAGCAAACTCATAATAACAGTCTTGTAAATCATTTATCACAAGTAAATCTTGAAAATTCTAATTTCATATTATGGGTTTATGAGGCTAAATATAAACATGCTAGAAAAGGATATTATTTAGATTTTACACAAAAAGGTTAGTACTAGAGAAAGATTTCTGAGTTATACATTATTTCATCAGCAATATCAGTATTATTTCTATAATAATAGGATTTAATTTATAAATCCTATAATAATAGGATTTAATTTATAATTTATAAATTTATAAATTTTATGTTTATAAAACATACTTTTAAAATTTGGATGACAATGGTAGTAAGGGAGAAGGAGGAACACTACAATATATTTAGTATGGGAAATGGGTAGTTCCTACTTCAAAAATAATAAAAATCATATGAGAAAATTATGCAAAGCATTCACCCCATTGAATTATGACTATAAACCACTGTAAAACTACAATATCAATTCAGAGAAACAGGAAAATGCTTAAGAGTAGTGAGAGTTTATTAAAATTTCACAGCTGAACCCTCTTATCTTCAAGTTGGCCACTCTCAATGATGTTTCAGTTTCTTCAATAACCATTGAGAGGGAAGGAAAGTTTCAAAATCCAAAAGTGGCAGAGAGCAAATTCAGTCCCTGAGGAACAACAATGACAAAACAAGGTGATAGTATGTGTTCCTAGAACCCAAATACAGTGGTCAGGGAGATTCACAACTCAGGGAATCCTAATTAATCTACTGATTTTCTAAGTACCATGCACTATTTTTCCACCCCCTAAGCTCTTTCAACAGCCAGCATTAATTGTTTCCTATACTCTGAAGGGTCCTGCTCCGGGGGTTTTGGGATAATTGTGGATAAGCTCTAGAGAGATGATAAGATCATTTAAAATTCTGCAAAGAACAGAAGGAGAGATTTTTTTTTTCTAACTCTGAGCAAATCACCCAGGAGAGAGGCCAGAAATCAGATGGTTAGCAACATTTCTCTGTCTGGATCATTGGATTGAAATAGAAGACATTTGGGGTCTGTAGTTCTTAAACCCAACCCAAATTCCATAACTTCAGAAGGACTAGAAATGAGAGCCCTACAATTAGACAGACTCTGAAGATCAAAGGAGGAGAAATTCTGGTTTTCCTCCCTTGAGCCACTCATGAATCTGTAGACCACATCAGTGCTCCAAGAATTGTTCTATTTTCTCAATTTTAATTTTTCTTTCACTATCCTTCAAAAATTATGGGAGAATAAAATAAGCAATTCTAATTTTAATGCAATGAAAACCTATGCTCCTCTCACTGTACAGTTTGAATATAGCTGTTTATTTATAATTTGAGTCTTAATTATTAATTACCTCAGAATAATAATAATAAGTACCTCAGAGTTGCTACCAAAATTTTCATAAGGGATCAAAGATTAGGCTCACTGATAGATACCTGTCTTTCATGCATGAGGCTCTGGGTTTCAACACATCAAGCAAACACTTTCACACACACAAAGTCAGCAGGAAATATATTTCTATGTATAGGGAAAATGATTTTCATGATACAATGATATGGAAAGATGTATTTGGGGGGGCTCTTCAAAATACCAGTAGAACATTTACCGCTTTTTTAATTTACTCATATTTTTTTTCTCAAACTCTGGTTTCCAGTTCAACTATTTCTTCTATTCTTCCTTTCTCTCCATGACTTCCAGCAAGCTAAAGGTACTGGCATTCATCACCCTACAGGTAATTTCTCTTCAATATTTTTAAGTTTATTTATTTCTTAATTGATTGATTGGTTTGGGGGCCACACTGGGCGATGTTCAGGGCTTACTCCTGGCTCTGTGCTCAAGAATCGCTCCTGGAAAGCTTGAGGGACCATATGGGATGCCAGGAATGGAACTGGGTCCATCCCAGGTTGGTCGCATGCAAGGCAAATGCGTTACCGCTGAGCTATCTCTCCAGCCCCTCTCCAAATTTTTATTTTGATTTGGTTTTGGATCATAGCTGAGAGTGCATTGCTTATTTCTGACTCTGCACTCAGGCTTCACTCCTGGAAAGCTTGGAGGATCATATGGGAATATCAGGTATAAAACTGGGTTATCTGCTATACTATCTCCCCAGCCCCATCACATTATTCTCTTAATAAATAAATCTTAATTGAGGGGGCTAAAGTGATAGCACAGCATAAAGGGCATTTGCCTTGCATGCAGCCTACCTGGGTTTAATCTTTGATATCCATATAGTCCCCCAAGCACTATCAGGAATGACCCAAATCCAGGGCCAGGAATAATTCCTGAGCACTTTTGAGTGTGCTCCTAAAAAAAATTAAAAAGAAAAAAGAAAACTTAAACTTGAACAATTTAAACTTAAATAAGTTAAACGGTTTACTGGCAGGCCAGGAGGGAAGGGGGGAATGTACAGGATGCATTCTGGGATTATTGGTCGAAGGAGATTGACACTGGTGTTGGGAATAGCCCAGATTCATTGTATTTCTGAAATTCCAAATATACAAAAAAAAAATAAAAGGATAAAAACAAAGAGAAAAAAATTTAACTGAAAAATGAGGTTCTGAAAGAACAATATACAGTAGCAATGATCAGAAGTAAATGCTTTTTAACCTATACCATATATTTCTAAGACAAATGTTTGATTGGAGTTTAATCTTAAAGCATAGATGATACACTATAACTATAATAGAATATTATAATTATTTTATACTAAAATCTAGATTCCATAATGTCTTTTATGCCAAAGAACTGGATGGCTGTCAGTCTAAAAATGAGAAGACTGTTTGGTATATTAAAAATTACTAATTGAAATAACAAGGAAAAACATTTTTAGGCAAATAAAAATAATAATCTATCAGCAAATGTACTTTTCATGATCTACTTTCAATAATTATCTCATTGCATTCACTCTTATATTAAGGAAAAAATGTTCATATAGCAGCAGCAAAGACAGAAATATGACTAATATTTCCCCTGGCAGGATGAGTATTTACTGTGTTTTGAGTTATTTAGAGGGAAGGCGTGGTGGCATAGAATGTGGGGAAAAGGACAGATAAAGGTTCTTTATCTGGTTCTGCTTCCTCCATTATGTAGAAGCACATCATAACCCAGAAGAGACGGCCAGGATTCGTGAGTATATCTTCTAACATTACCTGCATTCTTGTTAATCAAGTCAAAGATTACAAGAGTGTTTTTTTGTTGTTGTTGTTTTTGTTGTTGTTATTGTTGTTTTTCACACCCGGCGTTGCTCAGGGGTTACTCCTGGCTGTCTGCTCAGAAATAGCTCCTGGCAGGCACAGGGGACCATATGGGACACCGGGATTCGAACCAACCACCTTAGGTCCTGGATCGGCTGCTTGCAAGACAAACGCTGCTGTGCTATCTCTCCGGGCCCTACAAGAATGTTTTAACTCTTTTTTTTTATTAATAATTTTTATTTTGACCAAAGTGGATTAAGTGATTCTTAAGTAAGAGTTCTGGTACAGCAAGATGATCTATGTTATACTAGATGTTCTCATTTTATTTTCCTGTCAAATATAACCAATATCATAAAAATAAATATAGTTCTATTTTAGAGACAGGAAACATAAAAAGCAATAAAGTCACAAAACTAGAAAGGAAAAGCATAGACTCAAACCCCATCTATGGAGTTAGAAGGACAGTATATAGAGGGTAAAGCATTTGCCTTGCATGCAGCCAGCCCAGCTTTAACCCCTAGCACCTATATGGTCCCCTGAGCCCTACCAGGACTGATCCCTGAGCAGAGTCAGGGGTAAGCCCCCAAGCATCACTGAGTGTGACACAAAATTAAATAAATGAAACTCAATTTAACAAGCACAAAAATCTCTCCATTTTTAGGACCCTATCCCTAGAGCAGTTACCCCACTCTCTCTGTTCCTTGAGTCTGAGTGACACTGTGAAGGAGACAAGAAGACCTAGGAGAAGTGGTATAAATGCAGACCATAGGCACATCAGACCAGGTTACTCTCAACAAGCTCAGCAAAACCTGACTTCAGGCCAGATGAGCCTCCACAACTCCGAAAGGTGACCTCTATGAAAGAAGTTGCCCTCTATTGGCTGCCCTTCAATGAGATCCCAAACAAACCCTACGAGCACAATATACAGGGCTGGAGAAATAGCATGAAGGTAGGACAATTGCCTTGCATGCAGAAGGATGGTGGTTCGAATCCCAGCATCCCATATGTTCCCCCCAAGCCTGCCAGGAGTGATTTCTGAGCATAGAGCCAGGAGTAACCCCTGAGCGTGCCGAGCGTGACCCAAAAACCAAAATATACAAGCAGACTCTGTTGCCATTTGAAAGCCTAAGATACTACTAACAAAGTGAATCAATAATTCTGAAGCCATTCTAGACTCATTCTCCCAAGAACTCACATCCATGATCTCAATTGAAAACCTATAGCTGTTGGAATTACTATTATACAATTAATATAGGGTTTACATCACTTGGGGGGGCACACCCAGTGACACTCAGGGGTTACTCCTGGCTATGAGCACAGAAATACCTCCTGGCTTGGGGGCCATGTGGGACACCAGAGGGATTGGACCGCAGTCAAGGCAGATGCCTTACCACTAGTGCCACCACTCTGATCCCATGTTGTCACATCACTTTGTTAATGTGAGTTTCCCTATCAGTGTTCTTTTCTTCATAGAAGTCAGTTCTCCTTCCTTAATTCACTACTTTTAATTTCGCTTCCCTATTTAATGAATGTCAATAATTAATTAGCAGTAATTATGCAAATATGTAAGATCCAGACTATATTTCCCTCCTCAGGAAAAAGCTCTACATTGCAAAGAATATCTAAAATCTTTCATTAGACATGGACTTCCTCCCCTCCAAAAGGTGCACAAAGATCATGGTTTTTAGGGAGCATTAATAATAAAGGATTAAAATGCTTTAAAGACCAATATTGTTTTAGAGTATTCTAAAATTCAAACATCCACTCTTCTGAAAAATTCATAAGTACTAGCAATAAGGTTGTCACACCTTGTATATCCATGAAGATATGCGTGTACTTTGTTGATTCCTATATACTTAATGGTATGGGATTCTATTTTAAATGAGATAGATTCCTTCTCTTCTAATTCATTTTTTTTGTATATAAGAATGAAACCAATATTTGTATATTTATTTTGTAGCCAGATACTTTGCTGTATTGACTTATTGTTTATAGGAGCTTTTTGTGGATTCTATAAGATCTTCTATGTATATTATCATGCCATGTGCAGATAGTAATAATTCCACTTCTTTTCAGATTTTGATCTTTTGAATGTCTTCTCTTGCCTGACTGCTGGAGCCAGGGCTTCTAACACTATACTGAATAAAAGTGGAAACAGTAGATATCCTTCTCTTGTGCCTGATCTTAGAAGAAACTATTTTAGTTTTCCACCATTAAAAATGATACCATCTACCAGAAGCCTCCCAAACATCACAAATGGACCACCGGGAGAATAAAGGATCATGAACAGAGTCTATAGTGGATCCCATGACAATATACTCCAAGGGCGGAGAAACCCCATATCTTAGGCCATGTGAATCCCTTTTTGAATGACCCCAATATTTACTGTGCCTGGGCAGGGAGAAAAAAATCTTGTTTATTTTTCATATATTACTTTTTATCTTCATGTACTACTATTATCATTTTATTTACCTATTTATTTTTGGTCGATTTCTTTGTTTTAGTGTGGTTATTGAAGTTATTGCCCCATTTATCTTTTTTTTTTTTCTTTCTTTCAGATTTTTGGGAGGCACCAGGCAGCGCTCGGGGATTTTTCCTGGCTCCGGGCACAGAGATTGCTTCGGGCGGGCATGAGGGACCATGTGGGGCACCAAGATTCGGGCCGATGACTTCCTGCATGAAAGGCAGACGCCTTGCCTCTATATTATCTCTCTGGCCCCTTCTTTTCCCTCTCCATGTGCTATGCCATGGTGCCTATCTCAAGATCGCAGCGTTTTTGGTTTTTTTTTTTGGTTGTGTATTTGTTGGTTTTGTTCTGTTCTGGTGGTGCTTAGCGTTCGCGTTGGAACTCTTAGTAGATATTTGACACTGCATTTCTTAGGGGTCGAGTGTTTCACCTTCTTTTTCTCCTTCACCTCTCAAATCGATGACGAGAGCCTCTAGAAGAATTTTGCTTATTTCCGGCGTATTAGACTTTTACCCCAGTTTATCACTTTTCTCCTCTTCAAACAAAACCACATAACTTGAACTACCTTCTCCTGCCTCCTAACTAGAGGGGGAAATAAAGGAGGCATCAGGACCAAACAGGTGTAAGACTACGAAGTAATAGGATAGGTACAGAGGGGACCACATATTCTAGCAGCCCTAGGGGTGAGGGAAGAGGATATGGGTGGTAGGACAAAAAGGGAAGAGTAGGGAAGACAAACCGGTGATGGGAATCCCCTTTGATCTTATGTAAATATGTAACTAAGATATTATTGTCAACAATATGTAAGCCACTATGATCAAAATAAAAATTATGTTAAAAAAAATGATACCATCTATGGGTTTGTTATAGATAGACAGTACTATCTTTGAGAAACTTCAATAAACACCTGTTTTGTTGAGCAAGTTTTATCATGAATGAATACTGGATCTTATGAAAAGCTTTTGTTGAATTGATATGTTCATATGATCCTTATATCTCCTTTTATTAAGGTGTCATATTACATTAATTGGTTTGTATATGTTGAACTATCTTTGCATCTCTAAAATGAGTTCCACCTTATTGGGTGTATAATTTTTTTGAGTTTTTTTTATTTTTATTGTGGTCAAAGTGAATTACAATTCTCTCACAGAAATCTTTGAGGCACATAGTGACAGTGAGTGAGGGGCATTCCTGCCATCAGTGTTGCCCCCCTCCAGCCCTGTTCCCAGCATTTTTTAATATGTTGTTGGATTCAGCTAGCTAAATTTTTGTGGAAGATTCTAGCATCCGTGTTCGTCAGGGAGATTGGTCTCAAATATTTTTTCTGGAAATGTCTATGTCTGCTTTGGGTATGAGTGTAATGTTAACATCATAGAAGACATTAGGAAGGATTCCTGTGTCTTCAATATTTTTCAAGAGATTAAGGAGTAAAGGCACTATATCTTCTCTGAAGGTTTGATAAAACTCAGGAATGAATCCATCCAGATCTAGATTTTTTTTTCCTTTGGGAAATTCTTATTTATGTTTCAATTTCCTTACTTATGATTAACTTACTTAGGCTTTCTGAATTCTCTCTGTTCAGCTTTGTGAGTTTATATGATTCTAAGAATCCATTTCTTCAAGGTTCTCCAGCTTAAGATAATAAAGTTACTCATAATAACTTCATTCTTTGATTTTCTTTCTTGGTTTTAATGTTATTAATTTCTGTTTTTGTTTTTACTATTTCCCTCCTACTATCTTTGGATTCATTTTTGTTTCTTCTCCAGATTTTTGAGATGCATGTTTAGATTGAGGATCTGGGTTTTTTCTTTTCTTAATGTAGGCCTACCTTGCTATGAATTTCCCCCACATTACAGCTTTCACAAATACAATCCAAATCTTAAGGCTCAATCTCAAATACAAAACTTCAGGCCAGTGAGTATCCAAATTTGCCTGTGGAGGGATGCATGGGTTATTTGATCTCCACTGACATAAGATGTTAGGCAAACACACTCAAGCCAAGGAGGACATGGTATTCAGGATTGCCCTACACAGTGCTGTAGATGTTCATGACACTATAACCCTTCAGCATACAGATCTCTATACTCTTGACTCCACAGAACTGCCTTTCATTTACGTCAGTGTTAACATTCATAAAAAAAAGGATAATCTGATTTATAAAGACATCAATGTGCTGTACTAGCCATAATGACTTTATAACAAATTTCTAATTATGTTTGAATTTCTAATTATTTCTAATAATTTCTAATTATTTTTGAATAAATATTAGTGGCATTAATAATTAATGTATTGTTGTATTTATAATTTTTCTTTGTCTCTACTCAGACTAGCCCTGCAGGAATATGAAGAACCACACAGAGGTGACTGAATTCATCCTGCTGGGAATTCCACAGACCCAGGGAATGGAGACAGTGCTCTTTCTCCTTTTCCTGTTCATTTACCTCTTCACCTTGATTGGAAATTTACTCATCTTGACAGCAATTGTTTACTCCTGTGACCTTCACACCCCCATGTACTTCTTCTTGGGGCTGCTCTCTTTATTTGACATCTTCTTCCCATCAGTGACCTGTACCAAGATGCTGTTCTATCTCTCTGGCCAGAGCCGAACCATTTCTTACAAGGGCTGTGCCACTCAGCTGTTCTTCTATCACTTACTAGGAGCCACTGAAGGCTGCCTCTATTCTGTGATGGCCTATGATCGTTTTGTGGCCATCTGCCATCCACTACGGTACAGACTCATCATGAGACCTGGCGTCTGTGTGAGTTTGGTTCTAGGAGCCTGGTCACTGGGCTGTGCTCACGCCTCCATCCTGACTGCCTTCACATTTAGATTGACCTACTGTGGCCCTAATCATGTGGATTATTACTTCTGTGACATCCCTGCTGTCTTGCCCCTGGCCTGTGATGACCCCTCACAGGCTCAGACAGTGGGTTCCACGGCAGTTAGCTTCCTGGCTCTACTGTTTTGGTTCACTATTTGTGTTTCCTACATATGCATCGGGATTGCCATTTTAAGAATCCGCTCAGCAGAGGGCAGGAAGAAAGCTTTCTCTACTTGCAGTGCTCACCTCACAGCCATAATCTGTGCCCTTGGACCTGTTATCATCATCTATCTGCAACCTACACCCAACCCCTTGCTAGATGCCATAGTACAGATATTAAATAACATTGTCTCTCCCATGCTCAACTCCTTAATCTATTCCTTAAGGAACAAGGAGGTTAAAAAGTCCCTGAAAAGAGTATTTCATAAAGTACTACTTAACCTCCCAAAATAATTATGGGTCTGTAATGGACTTTGTTCATTTATAGTATCTTAATATCATCCCATCATTTCCATTTTGTTTGTTTTGGCCTTATTTTTTGTTTATTTATTTATTTTTGGTCTTGAGTCACACCAAGAGAGGGTTTGGACCAATGTCAGTTGCTTGCAAAGTAAATTTCCTACCTGCTATTCAATTGCTCCAGCCCAATTCTCATATTTCTTAAATTTATCTCCTTTCTCTTAAATAATCTAGAACTGCCTTTCCCATAGTGTTCTTATGGTCTGGCTAAAAAATATATTTGTGGGGCCGGCAAGGTGGCGCTAAAGGTAAGGTGTATGACTTGCAAGCGCTAGCCAAGGAAGGACTGCAGTTCCATCCTCCGGTGTCCCATATGGTCCCCCCCAAGCCAGGGGCAATTTCTGAGCACTTAGCCAGGAGTAACTCCTGAGCATCAAATGGGTGTGGCCTGAATAACAAAATATACATATATATTTGTGTGCTTCTATAACCCATTGGAGCAGATAACTTTATAACTAAAATTTTCTCATTGGATAAATAATACATAGGTCATACTAAGCATTGAATGTTGAACTGTTGTTTGGTTATGCAACTATTACTGGCTGGGGCTTTGGGGCCCCTTGAGCACCACTTGGGAGGCCCTTCAACAAATACATATATGAGAAATCAGAAGCATATATCAGTGTTAAGTGGTGGAGAATGGTAAAGGATAATTTGATACCCAAATGGTCAGCATCCATGTAGACCAGCATCTGAGAACTATGTCACGTTGGCTCTGTCACAGATTTTGTTTCTCAATTTTGTTAGGGGTGTCATTTTTAGTTCTACATGAGGAAAATAACTTGGAAAAAAGTTTCAAGGGCTCATATTTGTAAAGCATAGAAACATCTACTCTATATAGATGCTTTAGAATTTTAGTAAAAGAAGACTAAGCTGAAATCTGCCCCAAGAAGACCTTCCTGCAGGTCTATTCCTTTCTTCACTGAATTAGTGAGGCTGCCTTGACAGAATCTGAAAACTGATGTGACTGATAGTTCACACAAAACAGAATCAGTTAATGAAGAGTTTCCTGAGATTACAGATTCTCATTTCTTCCTCTCACTTTATCAATTTTTCCTGATTAATTATGAGTAGATGAAAATAATCAATGTTTAATAATACAAAACCATTAAATGTTTTAAAAATGAGGTGGATACAGGAGAGAAAATTAAATATATGAAATATACCTAAAATGTAGCAAATTTGAAATGGGATAATGCCTATGTACTCTAATATCCAGACATAATAAAATTTTAAGAGAAAACAGTATGTCATAGAAGGTCTATAAAGGTTGTTTTATTTAGTGCTCATATTTCCCTGTGAAATACAGATAAGCCTCAATCTTAAAAATTATAGTATTTATTCTAAGAAAAACAGAAAATGTGCAAGAAAGTAAAGATAATGAGGAACAACTGATTTCACAGAAGAATTTTCTTAACTCCATTGCAGGCCTCTCAATAATACTACAGTATATTCCACAGTGGATAGAACATTTGCATTTCACACACCTGACCCAGGTTCAATATCAGGCATCCTACATGTCCTCTGAGTCTACAGGTGTAACATCTGAGTGCAGAGCCAGAAGTAACCCCTGAGCACTGCCAGGTGTGACCCCAAAACCAAAAAAAAAAAAGTGACAGAGAATCAGACTCAAGCCCTAAGGATATAGAAGAAACAATGGATCATGGGATGCATCTCTAGTATAGAAAACCAGAAAAGACTGGTTGAGTGATGGTCAATGTATGAGGATCCCTGTAGCATTTACTGAGTCCCCTGAGTGTCTTATTCTCCCACATGGAATTCTTGCAACACACAGCTTTTAATTATTCCCTAGTCACAGGAGTTTGCTTCTCCTGTATCTTGGGGGAAATCACGGGTAATAGTCCAGAGAGATTCTGAGATCACTTAAAATCCAACAAACGTCAGAAAGAGGAGAGAGAGTTCAAATTTTCAACAAATTATTCGGGAGAGAAGAAAGACATCAAGTGAAGATTATCTTATCTCTGGGTCATTTGATTCTTAACAGAAGCAAGACATTTGCACTCTGTAGTTCTTGAACCCAAGTAAAATCCCAGGGCCCCAGGGAACTGCTGATGACAGCACCACAACTAAGGAGAAACTGAGGATTGAAGGAGGGAAAACACTGTTTTTCCTTTCTTCAGCAAGTCATGAACCTATCCATGTAAGTGCTCAGAGCATCGCTCTGTCTTCTCAATTTTCACATTTCCTTGTTTCTTACATTCTAGATTCCTGAATAATAGTCAGAGAAGTAGTACCACAGATAGAGCATTGTTTTGTATAAAGCTAAGCCAAATTTGATCCCAGCCATTCCATATAGACCTCTGAGCCTGCCAGGAGTGACCTCTGAGTTTAGAGCAAGAAATAAGTCCTAATAAGCACCTCTTGGGGAGGCCAAATAAATAAACAAAAGATTAAATGTGGAAAATTTGCAACAAAGGACTTCTTTTGTGTGGGGGTAGGTGGTCTTGGGCCACACCTAGCAGCTCTTAGGGATTACTCCTAGTTCTGTGCTCAGGAGACCCCCATGGGATTCTGGGGGTCAAAAGGGTCAGCTGTGTGCAAGGCAAATGACTTTTTGCTGTGCTAGTGTTCTGGCCCTAACAAATGACTTCTATATAGTTCATTGCAAGCACACATGCACAAATTTTAATTGACAAATCAAATAGCATGAAGATTCTGTAATGTGAAAAGAACAAACCCTAGATGTCTGTGATTGATATCTGCAAGATTTCAATCAAAAATGATTAAGTTTGTCTTACAATTGGCCATAGTGATAGAACTCTGGGTAGAGTGTTTGCCTTGAACATGCTGACCTGGGTCAGCAATTGTGTTCATCAAGGATATGGTCCTATAATATTCTCTCTTCTTTTTTTGTAGTGTCTCTCTGGAAATGTTTCTGGGTTTTTTTTTTTTTTTGTTTTGTTTTGTTTTGTTTTTAGTCTCCTGAAAGAGCTTGGAAAAGATTGGTGGTAAATCCTCTTTAAAGATTTGAAAAAAGTCACTAGAGGAACCAGAGCAATAACACAAAGGGAGGGCATTGCCTTGCACATGGCTGACGAGGGTTTTATCCATGGCATCCCATATAATCCCCAGAGTCTGCCAGGAGTAATTTCTGAGCACAGAGCCAGGAGTAACCCCTGATTGCTGCTGGGTGTAACCCAAAACAAAACAAAGAATTCAGTGAGCTTTTGTTTCTGGGAAGCCTTTTGATTATGTCAATTTCCTCAATAGTAATAGGTCTGTTCATTTACATAAAAGCATAAATCACAAATTTGTAGAACTGAAGTGTCTACATGATGCTGATTAAAAACTCATCATTGTGAAAAATATTAAATTGTTCCTACTTACATATGCATATATGACAAATTCAGAAAAAAAAACTAATTTTTAAGCTTCTCTGGTCACACCTGGAAGTGCTCAGAGATTAATCCTGGCTCTCTACTCAGAAATAACTCCCTAGCAGGCTCAGGAGACTATAAATAATATCAGGGATACAACCCAGGTTGACTGTATACAAGGCAAATACCCTCCTCACTGTGCTATTGCCCCAGCCCCAAAATTAACTTATTTCTAAAAAAATTACTTAGCTATCAAATTTTAAATAATTTTAATTCAAAACATCAGAAATTGTTACCTATTTTTTCTTTCATAATGAACATTACCATCAAGAAATTGCTAACAGTGAAAAATAGATCCTAACATAACTACTCAAGAAAACCAAATCGAAGGCTCACTGCATGCTCTCCAAGAAGTGCTGGTGTGGAAAATGCTCTGTGGTGGACCACACTGAAAAAATGCAGCATCCTGTAGATAAGCTTCCAAAAACAAAGAAGGCCTGACCTTCAGAATGATCAGTGCACTGTGGCATCATGAACATCCCATCCTTCACTGTGCTCATCTGCTCTCAGTTGAGATCTTTACTCTGTTCAAAGTTGAGAGCTAACTCAAATGGCAGATCCCAGTTCAATGTTTCATCCCTAATAAGTTAACTAAGTCTTGAATGTAAGAGATATACTGATATATAAAAGCACAGGTTTACTTTATAAGCCAAGAGATGACTTTGGAAGAATTTCTGTTTGCCTGAAATAAGAAGAGTGATATGAATGAATGATCAATATCTCATTGATATTGACTGTCTCAACCCAGCTACCATCTCTGTGCTTTCACAAATTGTGTCACTTCCCAGCCCAGCCCCACAGGAACATGAGGAACCTCACAGAGCTGAGTGAGTTCATCCTGCTGGGAATTCCGCAGAGCCAGGGAGTGGAAACAATACTCTTTCTTCTCTTCCTGTTTATTTATTTATTTACCCTAATTGGAAATTTACTCATCTTGACAGCAATTGTTTCTTCCTCTGCCCTCCATACCCCCATGTACTTCTTCTTAGGACTGCTGTCTGTATTTGACATCTTCTTCCCATCAGTGACCTGCCCCAAGATGCTGTTCTATCTCTCTGGCCAGAGCCGAGCCATTTCTTACAAGGGCTGTGCCACTCAGCTCTTCTTCTACCATTTTCTGGGATCTACCGAGGGATGCCTCTATTCTGTGATGGCCTATGATCGTTTCGTGGCCATCTGCCACCCCTTACGGTACAGGCTCATCATGAGACCTGGAGTCTGTGTGGGTTTGGTCATAGCAGCCTGGTCAATTGGCTCTGTTCACGCCTCCATCCTGACTGCCTTCACTTTTAGCCTGACCTACTGTGGCCAAAATCATGTGCACTACTTCTTCTGTGATATCCCTGCTGTCTTGCCCCTGGCCTGTGATGATCCGTCTCAGGCACAGACAGTGGGTTCTACAGCTGTGGGCTTCCTAGCTCTAATGCTTTGGTTCACTGTGTGTGTCTCCTACATTCGCATAGGGATTGCCATTTTAAGAATCCGCTCAGCAGAGGGCAGGAAGAAAGCCTTCTCCACCTGCAGTGCCCACCTCACTGCAATCCTCTGTGCGTATGGGCCTGTTATCATCATCTATCTGCAGCCCACGCCCAACCCATTGCTTGGTGCCATTGTGCAGATATTAAATAACATTGTCTCTCCCATGCTCAACTCACTCATCTACTCCTTAAGAAACAATGAAGTGAAAAAGTCCTTGAAAAAAGTGTTTCACAAAATACTACTTATACCTCATCAATAAATTATGGACTTTGTAAGGGACTTGAAATATTTACAATTACTTAATATCATCCTCCTGTATCCATCTATTAATAAAGAAATGTATGCAAAAAGTTTCCTTTAAAGCCCTACATTTCTGTATCCAATCTGAATTTCTATATTTATTATATCTCTAAGTCTATAATCAAGTCTGATTATCATATCAGTTTCTTACACTGGGTAAGAAATTCAATGTGTATAGAAAGTCACTGGAAACAGGTTTCTCAACAGCCTATTTTTTTTTATTAAGGACTGAGTTTATGTGCAATCCAAGAAGCTCCTTTCTATAGTTTTGTTGTGTGTGTGTGTGTGTGTGTGTGTGTGTGAGTGTGTTAAGAAGCTTCATCCATTTCCTGTTATTCACTTACAATGTAGCTGCTCATTTTTCTTATAGACATTCCAGTTCCTCCCTGTTGTTAAGAAGAGAATTAACTAATGTGATGGAACAAGATATTTGATAGGTACTGTGTTAAACAGGTCCAAATATCTTATTTATTCTTCATGTAATCTCCAAGAATTTGCAGTTTGTAAAAAGCTAAGTTAAGGAATAGAGGCTTCGTTCTAATAATGAACCAAATGGCTATAGACTTATCAACAGACATTGATTTCATACAATCGATTTCAAAGTCTTTATGCTTAATACTTTTACTATATATGATTCCCATAAGGCCAATTTGACATATTATGTATTTTCATTATGTTTCTTAGAGACAACAACTTATAGAGAATATTGCATTAGTGCAGGCCTTTTGGAAAATCAATAACTGATTTTTTTACATTTAGTACCATTACTGATTGCTTCCTCTGATGCTGATACTGAGATATAGCAATAAAGTTTGGTACCTTTCATCACACACCCAGTTATGGACAATCAAGCTCCCTAAATCTCAGGTGCCATGGAGTGCTTTTTATTATACTACATTGCCTATCTCCCCCAATTTTTCCTTAGTATAAAAATATTGGGAAGGGTCAGAGCAATAAAGCAGCTATCTATCTTTTTTATTTTAGTGTTTGAATTTTTGTTAAACACCTTGATTACATACATGATTGTGTTTGGGTTTCAGTCATGTAAAGATCACCACCCATCACCAGTGCAACATTCCCATCACCAATGTCCCAAATCTCCCTCCTCCCCACCCGACCCCCTGTACTCTAAACAGGCTCTCCATTTCCCTCATACATTCTCATTATTAGGACAGTTCAAAATGTAGTTATTTCTCTAACTAAATTCATCACTCTTTGTGGTGAGCTTCCTGAGGTGAGCTGGAACTTCCAGCTCTTTTCTCTTTAGTGTCTGAAAACTATTATTGCAGGAATGTCTTTCATTTTTCTTAAAACCCATAGATGAGTGAGACCATTCTGCGTTTCTCTCTCTCTCTCTCTGACTTATTTCACTACTGACTTCAGCAATAGTGCCAATAGTGCAAAGTAGGGTATTTGCCTTGCTCTTAGATGACCTAGGTTCAATCCCCCATACCTACCAGGAGTAATTCCTGAGCACCAATAAGAGTGATTCCCCCCCAAATAAAATGTATTGGGAGACCATGTATCTGACCCAAATGTTAGAGCACATGTCTCACGTGAGCTCTAACATCAGGTGGGCCCCAAAGACTACTCAGTATCTTGCCCAAAGTGGCTTCACTGCTCCAGTGTAAATGGCTAGTGAGCACCATAATTCTAACAACAAAGAACTGGTAAAGTCCTCCTGTTCACTGTAAAGATGATGATGGGTTAAAGAAGTGATGTTACAGTGTTCATTTGAGTCTCCTGAAAATCACATTTTCCACCTATCCTCCATTCTGGAGTTGATCATTCATTATTTATGTTCTCAGCATCTAAGGGAAGAGAATAAATGCAATTACTTGGGGACCAGCCATTATATTTTGTGACAGTTTGTGCTCTGTAGTTTTTCTATCCCGTACTTCTTCCCTGATATTCCTACCCTATTAGAAGGGAGGGATATGGGAAGAGCAGAAATGCAGTTAGAGTAGAGAATGGTATACTATGAAAGGGGCATGCATGGCACCCCTTCAAAAACAGTAGGGCAAACTACAGTATCAAAAAAGGGGAGAGAGAAGTAAAATACCTGCCCCCAAAGCAGGAGGGTGAGGATGAGTGGGAGGGAAGAGGGTTCAGGGAGGGTAAGAAGGGAAACTATTGACATTGGTGAGGGAAAATGTGCACTGGTGAAAGTTGTTGTACATTGTATGACTGTAACTCATTCGTAAACAACTTAATCTGTGAAAAAGAAATTATAATATGGTGCTTGCTTCGGCAGCACATATACTAAAATTGGAATGATACAGAGAAGATAAGCATGGCCCCTGTGCAAGGAGGACACGCAAATTCATGAAGTGTTCTATATTTTTTAAAAAAAATGTGGTGTGAACAACTTTGTAACTATGGTGTTTAAACAAAAAAAAAGTTTTTTTTTTTGATTGGAGGGAGGAAATAAGGGTGATAAAGAAAGCAAGATAGCTTCACAGACTGAAAGTATGCTTTAACTGCAGAAGGTCCAGGCTAAATCCCAGGCACCTCTGGAAAAAGCTACTGTATGCAATGTTACATTGAGCATTGTAGAAATAGGGACAGACCAAAAAAAGGCAAATAGGGGAAATAAAAAGTGTGGAAAAGAAAGGAAAGATTGGGTCTCATTCAAGCACAAATATTATCCTGAATTCTAAAACAAGGGTTGACGGTCTTGGCTAAACATGTTTGCAAAAAAGGCATTTCACTCTGTTCACTGCAACACTATTCACAATAGCTAGAATCTTGAAACAACCCAAATGCTCAAGAACATGTGGATTAAAAAAAAATACTATGATACATCTACAGAATGGAATACTACACAGCTGTTAGAAAATTGAAGTCATGAAATTTGCTTTATATAGATAGATATGATGCTTAGTAAAATTAGTCAGATGGAGAGGAAGAGGGGTGGACAGAGAATGATGGCATTCATTTGTGTGATATTACAAAAAGGATAATATGGTAATAATACACAAAGACAATAGAGATAATGGCCAGGAGAACTGGTCCACGGTAGGAAGCTTGCAAAAAAATGGGGGCTGGAGAATGCAGTTAGAGCAGAAAAGGGATCGCTATGACAATGGCAAGAACTGGGTGCTAAAAGGAGGGAAAGTGATATCATAATACCCCTTCATAATAGTATTCAAACCACATTATCTAAAAGGAAAAGTGATTGAAAAAGAGAGAGAAGAAAAATGTCTGCCATAGAAGCAAGCCAGGAAGAGGACATGAGGGAGGACAGGAGGGTAAATGGGACATTGGTGGTGGAAAATGTACACCAGTGAAATGTAAAATATGGGCATTGTATAACTGAAAATCATTCATGGACAACGTTGTCTTTCAAAGTGGTTCATTAAAAATTTTAAAAATAAAATAAGGAAGTGTCTGGCCCCTACTGTGAGTATAGCAACTGGGAGAGAGACTAAGGAGGCCTTGCCGCCTTTGTCTGTTTTTCTTCTTTTCTGTCTCCTGAGGAGGCCAAGAAAGACCCAACAAAAACTATCTGCCAGAGGCGCCCCAGCCAGAGAGGTATGCTCCTTTTTTGTGAAGCCATGAGGTGTCTGGCCGCTGCTGTGAGCTTAGCAACTGGGAAAGAGACTGAGGGGGTCAGTTGCTTTTGCCTGTTTCTTTTCTATTCTGTCTCCTGAGAGGCCAAGAAAGACCAAGTGAAAGCTATCTGCAAGAGACTCCAGAAGTGCTCTTTTGAACTAATGAACCCCACCACACAAGTGACAATGGGGAAACCTTGTAGGCAAACACCATGCACAGAGAATGAGATGATAGCTCTGATGACTCAAAAATAATCAACCATCTGAATACAGACAGGGGGTGAGGGTAGGGAAGTGGGAGATTTGGGGCACTGGTGATGACAACATTTTATATGGAGGGGGAAGGCATATATAAGCATTTTATCATGTTCAAGAATTGGTATATTTGTATGAAAACATAACTATGATCAATAGCACTATGAAATAATGTGCTACACAATTTATAGTAAAAATTTAAAAATAGTTAAAAATAACAAGAAACTACTTGTAAAGGGGCTTGGACTAAACCCATCAGTGCTTAGGGATTACTTCTGGCTCATGCTCATTAATTACTGCTGGAAGACTAGGAGGACCCTATGGATGCTGGAGATTAAACTGAGCTAAATTCCAGGTCGGCCTCATGCAAGGCAAGCATCTCACCTGCTGTACTATCAATCCAGCCAGAAACTACACTTTCTCTATTAAATAATAAAATCCTAGTAGCATCAGATAATCTATAATCATTATCTCCCTGAGTCTTTACAATCACCCTAATAAATAGGATTTAAACACCATTTAACAATGATATCATATTAAAGCTCAGAGTGAACCAGGGAACTCTGGCTAATTAGAAAGACTTATAATATTTATATTCTCTTGGTGAAAACTCTGCCTGTTTTATTACACTTTCTTCCACACCATAAGAGGTAAAAGAAGAGCTAGACATTGGGGAAAATGACTAATAAGATGCTTATATCCCTGAATTCTATAAAGAACAAAAGAGATCTATGAAATCTACCCACAATAGAAAACAGGGAACTCTAAAATTTTATCTAACTCTTTCCTTCCCAATTCCTCAATTCCCCAATTCTCTTGATTGGCATACTGCTCTCTTATGCCTAACCTCTCAAGATATACATTTAATTGTTCCCTATTCTCGGAAGTCTCCCACACCTTGTGTTTTGGGATACACCATGGAGTTGGTTCCATAGGGACGATAAGATCATTCAAAATCACACAAAAGCAGTGATTCTGTATCACGCTCAATCTGAGGGCAGTACGCTGGGTGATAGGGCAGATGCCAGAGGTCTGACAGCATCCTCTCTCTGTGCAATTCTGCATGGGAAAGACTCAAGTAAAGACATTTGGTGTCCCCAGTTAGAGAACCCAAGTTCAACTCATGGCACCTAGAGATGAGAGAAGTTGGAGTTGGAGAGTCTCAGAGCTCTGTAGAAAAAAAAGAAGATAGAAGAAAGAAGAAACCTTTGCTTTCCTTCTAAGTCAATCACAGCCCTTTGGTCATGTAAGTACTCAGACTATCTCCCCGTCTCTCTCACATCCTCACTATTGAGTCCTGGGAGCTCAGAATTGTTGGAAAAAATCTCAGGAACACCATTATTATTTTATCCAATAACAGGAATATATGGTATATATGTAGATTGCTAATATGTAAACAAATTCAGCATTGATCATATTTCAAGTACCATAGTTATGAAAGATTATGACTTATTTGTATTTTTCTGATATTAAAGATATATTTCTGTAGCATGCAGTTTATGATCTTTATGGTGTATAATAAATATTTCCACATATAAAACCACTTTTCTGATTTCTTTTAAATTCTCCAAGGAGGGGCCGGGCGGTGGCGCTGAAGGTAAGGTGCCTGCCTTGCCTGCGCTAGCCTTGGACGGACCGCGGTTCGATCCCCCCGTGTCCCATATGGTCCCCCAAGCCAGGAGCGACTTCTGAGCGCATAGCCAGGAGTAACCCCTGAGCATTACCGGGTGTGGTCCAAAAACCAAAAAAAAAAAAAATTCTCCAAGGAACACATATAATTCTTCTTTAATGCCCCACAATTCTGCTTTTCCATAATGGAATGATTCCCAAAGCCTGCTGGCAATCCTATTTTGTTCTAGCTTTACCTTGTCTTTTCCAAGACCTCCATCAAAAATAAGTCAATTATTGTGACCCTCAGACAGGTAACTACTTCACATATGCTTTAGCATGAGATTCTATAAACAAGTAAAATACTCAAGAGCCGTTAGATAGCATACTGTTACAACAACATAGGTCATCTTTACAGTGATTTTAATATGTAAATATTCTTATGTAAGCAGAAATGAACAGTCTATGAATATTCAATATCTTGCTAGCACAATGAAGAAAAACTCACACTGAGAAGAGCACCATGAGAACATCTCGAGTAAGACCTAATATCACTGCCATGAATCTCAATGTAGAATTCTCCTCAAAGATTCATTTGGGGGCTCCATGTGCTCATTAGAGCATGTGACCACATCTCTGAGGAGCTGTAAACATGTTCTGAAATGAACCAAGGATCAGACACTTCCAGATTATTACTGTCCAACAGGTTGTGGACATGAAATTATGTTCACATGTTATATACTGAAACCATAGCTTTTTTAGTCCAATACATTCAATATATATCCAATATAACACCATATAGATCATCTTCGTGTCTAAATTGATAAATACATTTATTTATTAATGTATAGATTTGAAAGTATAGATTTCATTCACTGGTCCATGAATGACTCTGGGAAAAGCTCTTATTCTTTATTCCAACATAATTATGTTTAAAACAAGATGCGTGATAGATAGAAATATATAGTTGAGTGATGTGTCATATTGTCTGCCTTAAACCAGCTGCAACATTTATGCTTACACAAATTCTGTCTTTACCCAACCAAATCCTGCAGGAGCATGAGGAACTATACAGAGGTGACTGAGTTCATCCTGCTGGGAATCCCACAGACCCAGGGAGTGGAGACAGTGCTCTTTTCCCTCTTCCTCTTCATTTACCTCTTCACCCTGATTGGAAACTTACTCATCCTGACAGCAATAGTTTCCTCCTCTGCCCTTCACACCCCCATGTACTTCTTCTTGGGGTTCCTATCTATTTTTGATATTTTGTTCCCATCAGTGACCTGCAGGAGCATGAGGAACTATACAGAGGTGACTGAGTTCATCCTGCTGGGAATCCCACAGACCCAGGGAGTGGAGACAGTGCTCTTTTTCCTCTTCCTCTTCATTTACCTCTTCACCCTGATTGGAAACTTACTCATCCTGACAGCAATAGTTTCCTCCTCTGCCCTTCACACCCCCATGTACTTCTTCTTGGGGTTCCTATCTATTTTTGATATTTTGTTCCCATCAGTGACCTGCCCCAAGATGCTGTTCTATCTCTCTGGTCAGAGCCGAACCATTTCTTTCAAGGGATGTGCCACTCAGCTCTTCTTCTATCACTTAGTAGGAGCCACTGAAAGCTGCCTCTATGCTGTGATGGCCTATGATCACTTTGTGGCCATCTGCCACCCCCTCCGCTACAGACTCATCATGAGATCTGGAGTCTGTGTGAGTTTGGTCCTAGTAGCCTGGTCACTGGGCTGTGTTCACGCCTCCATCCTGACTTCTTTCACATTTAGATTGACCTACTGTGGCCCTAATCATGTGGATTACTACTTCTGTGACATCCCTGCTGTCTTGCCCCTGGCCTGTGATGATCCCTCACAGGCTCAGACAGTGGGTTCCACGGAAGTTAACTTTCTGGCCATATTGTTCTGGTTCATTATTTGTGTTTCCTACATATGCATCGGGAGTGCCATTTTAAGAATCCACTCAGCGGAGGGCAGGAAGAAAGCCTTCTCCACCTGCAGTGCCCACCTCACAGCTATACTCTGTGCCCTTGGACCTGTTATGATCATCTATCTGCAATCCTCACACAACCCTTTGCTAGATGCCGTAGTACAGATATTAAATAACATTGTCTCTCCCATGCTCAACTCCTTAATCTATTCCTTAAGGAACAAGGAGGTTAAAAAGTCCCTGAAAAGAGTATTTCATAAAGTACTACTTAACCTCCCAAAATAATTATAGGTCTATAATGGACTTTGTTCATTTATGGTATCTTAATATCAGCCCAGCTTTTCCATTTTGTTTGTTTTGGCCTTATTTTTTGTTTATTTATTTATTTTTGGTCTTAAGTCACACCAAGAATGCTCAGGAGTTAGTTCTCACTGTGTACTCAAAAATTACTCCTGGAAAGCCAGGGAACATATGGGAGGAGAGAGTCTGGATCTCTTTTATTGCAAAGCAAATACCCTACCTGATATTCAATTGCTCCAGCCCCAGCCGCACATTTCTTAAATTTATCTCATTTCTCTTAAATAATCATGAACTGATTTTCTCAAACTGTTCTTCTGGTCTGGCTAAGAAACATATTTGTTAGCTTCTATCGTCTTTTGGAGAAGATAAATAACTTTTTAACTAATATTTTCTCATTGCATTACCATTGGATAAATAATTTATAGGTCATATTAAGCATTGAATATTAGGCATTGAATGTTGAACTGTTGTTTTCTCATCCAAGTATCAATGGCTGGGGTGTTGAGGCCCCTTGAGCATCACTTGGGAGGCCCATCAACAATACATATATGAGAAATCAGAAGCCTATATCAGTGTTAAGGGGTGTGGAATGGTAAAGGATAATTTGATACCCAAATGGTCATCATTCGTGTAGATCAGCATCTGAGAACTATGTCACGTTGGCTCTGTCACAGATTTTGTTTCTCAATTTTGTTAGGGGTGTCATTTTAAGTTCTACATGAGGAAAATAACTTGGAAAAAAGTTTCAAGGGCTCATATTTGTAAAGCATAGAAACATCTACTCTATATATATATGCTTTAGAATTTTAGTAAAAGAAGACTAAGCTGAAATCTGCCTCAACAAGACCTTCCTGTAGGTCTATTCCTTTCTTCACTGAATTAGTGAGGCTGCCTTGACAGAATCTGAAAACTGATGTGACTGATAGTTCACACAGAACAGAATCAGATAATGAAGAGTTTCCAAGATTACAGATTCTCATCTCTCCCTTTCACTTTATCAATTTTTCCTGCTTAATCATGAGTAGAAAAGAAAAGAAAAGAAAAGAAAAGAAAAGAAAAGAAAAGAAAAGAAAAGAAAAGAAAAGAAAAGAAAAGAAAAGAAAGAACCAAAGTGCAATCATACAAAACCATTAAATGTTTTAAAAACGGGGTGGATGCAGGAGAGCAAAATATTAAATATATGAAAGATATCTAAAATGTAGCATATTTGAAATGCTGATGTCTATGTATTCTAATATCCAGACATAATAAAAGTTGAAGAGAAAACAGTTTGTCATGGGAAGTTTATAAATTGTATTTCATTCAGTGCTCACATTTCCCTGTGAAATACCGGTCAAACTCAATTCTAATATTTAGTCCAAGAAAAGGAAATAGGAAAATATGCAATGATATAGAGATAATGAGGAACAACTTATTTCCCAGGAGAACTTTCTTAACTCTATTGGGCGCCTCTCAATAATGCTACAGTATATTCCACAGCCATGGAGGGAAGGAAATTTTGAAAATGGAAAAGTGACAGAGAGGGGTCAGACAGACAGCACAGCAGGTAGAGCATTTGTGTTGCACACAGCTGACCCAGGTTCAATCTCCGGCATTCCATATGGTCCCCTGGCCTACCAGGCGTAACTTCTGAGTGCAGAGCCAGGAGTAATCCCTGATCACTACCAGGTGTGACTCCAAAAAAAAAAAAAAAAAAAGTGGCAGAGAATCAGACTGAAGCCCTAAGGGCATAGATGAAATAATGGATCCAGAGGATGTGTCTTTAGTAGAGAAAACCAGAAAAGGTTGGTTGAATGATGCCCACTGTATGAGGGTTCCAGTAGCATTAACTGAGTCCCCTGAGTTTGCTATTCTCCCACCATGGAATTCTTCCAACATCCAACTTTTAATTATTTCCTTGTCACAGAAGTTTGCTTCTTCCTGTGTTTTGGGAGAAACCACAGATAATAGATAATAGCCCAGAGAGATTCTGAGAGATCACTTAATATCCAACAAATAGGAGAGAGATTGAGAGATAGAGAGATATTGAGAGAGAGAGAGAGAGAGAGAGAGAGAGAGAGAGAGAGAGAGAGAGAGAGAAAGAGAGAGAGAGAAAGAAAGAGAGAGAAAGAGAGAGTTCAAATTTTGAGCAAATTATCCAGGGGAGAAGAAAGACATCAGGTGAAGATTATCTTAAAGATTATCTTATCTCTGAGTCATTTGATTGTTAACAGAAGACATTTGCACTCTGTAGTTCTTGAACACAAGCCAAACCCCAGAGCCCCTGGGAACTGCTGATGAGAGTATCACAACTAAGAAGAAACTGAAGATCAAAAGAGGGAAAACACTGCTTTTCCTTTCTTCAGCAAGTCATGAACCTGTCCATAAATTATCAGAGCATCGTTCTATTTTCTCGCTTTTCACATTCCCCTGTTTCTCTACATTTAAGATTCCTGTGGTATATAAAAGTGTGATGGTCAGAGAGGTAGTACCACAGATAGAGCATTGCCTTGTAAGCCGAGTTTGATCCCAAGGATCTCCATATGGACCCCAATCCTGCCAGGAGTCATCTCTGAGTGCAGAGCCAGGAATAAGGCCTAAGCACCTCTGGGGGAGGCCAAATTAAATAAATAAATAAAAAGATAAATAAATAAATAAATAAAAGATTAATAGTGGAAAACTTGCAACAAAGGGTTTCTTTGTGTTGGGGTAGGAGGTTTGGGGGTCACATACAGCAGCTCTTAGGGATTACTCCTAGTTCTGTGCTCAGAACTCACTTTTGGCAAGTTCAGGGAACCCCCATGGGATGCTGAGGAGCAAACCCAGGTCAGCTGTGTGCAAGGCAAATGGCTTACCTGCTGTATTATCGTTCTGGCCCTAACAAATGATTTCTATATAGTTCATTGCAAACACACATGCACAAATTTTAATTGACAGCTAAATAGTATGAAGATATTGTAATGCAAAAAGAATGTCTGTGATTGAAATCTGTAACATTTAAATCAAAAATGATGCATTTTGTCTTACAATTGGCCATAGTGATAGTACTATGGGTAGTGTTTACCTTGAACATGCTGACCTGGCAGGCACACATGGTCCACTGAGTCAGCCAAGAGTAATTCCTGAGTGGAGAGCCAGGAGGCAGCCATGAGTACTGTTGGACCAGAAGTTTTCTTTCAAAATAAAAGTAAAATTGGGCCAGAGTGATAGTACAATAGGTAGGACATTTGCCATGCACAAGGTTGACCTAGGATCGATCCTTAGCAACCCATTTGGTCCCCTGATCCTGCCAGGAGTGATCTCTGATCCCAGAGCCAGGAGTAGCACCTAAATGGCACTGGGTGTGGCCTCCCAGAAAAAGCAAACAAGCAAAGAAAAATAGTAAAATTTCACTTATATAAAAGCATGAAACACAAAAGTTGCAGAACTGAAATATGAAAATAGCACTGATTAAAAATTCATCATTGTGGGGCTGGCATGATAGCATGAAGGTAAGGCGTTTGCCTTCCAGTCAGAAGGATGGTGGTTCAAATCCCGGCATCCCATATTGTCCTCTCTGCCTGCCAGGGGCAATTTCTGAGCTTAGAGCCAGAAGTAACCCCTGAGCACTGCCGGGTGTGACCCAAAAACCAGAAACTAAAGAAAAAAAATACAAAACAAAAATGCATCATTGTAAAAATGATTTAATATTAAGATGATTAAATAATAAAAATGATTAAATATTTCTACCTATATTTGCATATATGACAAATTCAGAAGGTCTTTTTTGTGGCTTTTTTGGACCACACCCAATGGTTTTCAGGTGTTACTCCTGGCTCTGTGATTAGAAGCTATACCTGGCTGGCTCAGCAGACTCCATCAGATGCCAGGGATCAACCCCAGTTTGGCCATGTGCAGGGGACATGTCCTACCCAAAGTGCCAACCTCTGCCCCAACCCCAATTTTTTATAAATACTTTATTTAAGCAGCATGTTTACAAAATGTTTTCTGGTTAAGTTCAGTCATATAATGTACACCACCCTTCACCAATACACACTTCCTGCCACTAATGTCCCCAGTTTCCTTCCTATCCTCCCCCTTCCTGACTCTTGCCAGATATTTTACATCTATCTCTCACCCTTTTATTCTTCCCTTTTTTACACTGTGGTTTTCACTACTGTTAATGAAGGGGTATGTGTCATGCATATTACTTTATCCCCTTTTAGCAACTCGTTTTTGTCCAGAGTTTCAAATTCCATGTCATAGTGGTCTCTTCTGTACCCTAAATGCACAGGAAGGAAGGAAGGAAGGAAGGAAGGAAGGAAGGAAGGAAGGAAGGAAGGAAGGAAGGAAGGAAGGAAGGAAGGAAGGAAGGAAGGAAGGAAGGAAGGAAGGAAGGAAGGAGGGAGGGAGGGAGGGAAGGAGGGAGGGAAGGAGGGAGGGAGAGAGGGAAGGAGGGAAGGAGGGAGGGAGAGAGGAGGGAACGAGAAGGGAGGGAGGGAGAGAGGAGGGAGGGAGAAAGGAGGAAGGGAGGAAGGAAGGGAGGGAGGGAGGGAAGAAGGGAGGGAGGGAGGAAGGAAGGAAAAATGGAAGGAAGGAAGGAAGGAAGGAAGGAAGGAAGGAAGGAAGGAAGGAAGGAAGGAAGGAAGGAAGGAAGGAAGGAAGGAAGGAAGGAAGGAAGGAAGGAAGGAAGGATGGGAGGAAGGGAGGAAGGGAGGGAGGGAAGGAAGGAAAAAAGGAAGGAAGGAAGGATGGGAGGAAGGAAGGAAGGAAGGATGGGAGGAAGGAAGGAAGGAAGGATGGGAGGAAGGGAGAAAGGGAGGGAGGGAAGGAAGGAAAAAAGGAAGGAAGGAAGGATGGGAGGAAGGAAGGAAGGAAGGATGGGAGGAAGGAAGGATGGGAGGAAGGGAGGAAGGGAGAGAGGGAAGGAAGGAAGAAAGAAAGAAGGAAGGAAAGAAAGAAAGAAAGAAAAAAGAAAGAAAGAAAGAAAGAAAGAAAGAAAGAAAGAAAGAAAGAAAGAAAGAAAGAAAGAAAGAAAGAAAGAAAGAAAAGAAAGAAAGAAAGAAAGAAAGAAAGAAAGAAAGAAAGAAAGAAAGAAAGAAAGGAAAGAAAGAAAGAAAGATAGAAAGAAAGAAGAAAGAAAGAAAGAAAGAAAGAAAGAAAGAAAGAAAGAAAGAAAGAAAGAAAGAAAGAAAGAAAGGAGAAGAGAGAAAAGAAAGGAAGAAAGAAAGAAAGAAAGAAAGAAAGAGAAAGAAAGAAAGAAAGAAAGAAAGAAAGAAAGAAAGAAAGAAAGGAAAGTAAGAAAGAAAGGAAGGAAAGAAAGGAAGGAAAGTAAGAAAGAAAGAAAGAAAGAAAGAAAGAAAGAAAGAAAGAAAGAAAGAAAGAAAGAAAGAAAGAAAGAAAGAAAGAAAGAAAGAAAGAAAGAAAGAAAGAAAGAAAGAAAGAAAGGAAAAAGGAAAAGAAAGAGAGAAAGGGAAAAACAGTTGTCACAATTGTGAATAGTGAATTGGGAATTGGGAATAGTCAATAAGAGTTATAGCATTTAAGAAAATAAATCTAGGATATTCAAAGGAGATATGCATGTCCCTTTTATGTCACTAGAAATAATTCAGGAGGAGGGGTGCTGATTCCTGGACGCCACTTTGGTCTGTGATTTGTATTTTTAAAAATTTTAATGAATCACTTTGACATACAAAGTGTTCATGAGAATGATGTTCAATTATACAATGTCCATATTTTACATTTCAACCAGTGCCACATTTCCCACCACCAATGTCCCAGTTTCTCTTTTGACCTCCCCCATGTCTTCTTCCTGGGCCTGCTTCTATGGCAGACATTTTTCGTTCTCTTCCACATCTCTTTAGTTTTTCTCTGTTTCCCAATTTTTTTTAAAAAAAATTATGTTGCTTTTGGTATCCCTAAAAATGTATTATCAGTATGTCAACTATGTAGATGCATTTTCCTTTAAATAAATTAAATTTAAAAAAATTTCAAAATAAAATAAAGCAAGCAATTGATCTTGCTAATATAAGAATTATATTCAATAGAAGCCTGAACTTTTATAATGGCAGAGGTAGCCAGAATGTCTCTAACTAATAAAATAAATTAAACTTTTTCATTGGTTGGCTGAAGGTGGTGATGCAGTGGTAGGGGTGTTTGCCTTGCCACGCAGCTGACCTAGGATGGACCACAGTTCGATCCCCCCAGCATCCCACATGGTCCTCCAAGTCAGGGAGCGATTTCTGAGCACATAGCCAGGAGTAACGCCTGATTGTCACCAGGTGTTGGCCCACAAACAAACAAACAAAAAAAACTTTTTTCATGGTTGTATCCCAAATATGTTTATCATATTTTCTTGGTAAGGCTTAACTAGGTTATTTAATGGCAAAACCAGTAACAATTGCTTGTTTAAAGCTCTATAAACTTATCTGTGCCATGTAAAGAGTTTATAAGATTGGGTGAATGCTAAAATTTGCATGTGATTTTTTTATGGCTAATGCTTTTGGGGACAACATTTATTATGATGAAGGGGAAGGCATAGTATACATTTTTCAATCAGATACAAGAATATATGTTTTGTATGAAAACAGTAAATATGATCTGTTGCACTATGAAATAAAATACTACACAAAATTATAGTAAAAATTGTAAAAAAAAAATAGTTAAAAATAACAAGACACTACTTTTGGGTGAGTTGGCTACGCCTAGCAGTGCTCAGGAATTACTCCTGGCTCTATACTCAGTAATAACTGATGGAAAGCTCAGAGTACCCTAAGGGATGCCAAAAATTTAAGCCAGGTCAGTCCCAGGTCAACCACATGCAAGGCAAATGTCCCACCTGCTGTACTATCACTCTGCCAGAAACTATATTTTCTTTATTAAATAGATAAAAATCATAGAAGCATCAGATAATCTATAATTATTATCTCCCTGAGTTTCACAATCACCCTAATAAATAAGATTCAAACACTATTTAACAAAAATACCATCTTAAAGCTCAAAGAGAACCAGGGAACTCTGGCTAATTAGAATGATTTATCTTTCATATATATATCCTCTTGGTGAGAACTCAGCCTGCTATATAACACTTTCTTCCACACCATAAGAGGTAAAAGAAGAGCTAGACATTAGGAAAAATGACAAATATCTCTGACATCTGTAAAGAACAAAAGAGGTCTAGTGAGAATCACCCACAACAGAAAACAGGGTGGGCAAAAGGACTCTAGAATTGTATCTCCTCTTTCCTTCCCAATTCCTCTGGATATTCCTTTGATTGGTGTAATACTCTCTTACTCCTAACCTCTCGAGATGTACATTTAATTGCTCCCTATTCTCAGGGGTCTCCTGCCCCTTGTGTTTTGGGATACACCATGGAGTTGGTTCCATAGGGATGATGAGATCATTCAAAACCACACAAAAGCAGTGATTTGGGATCATGCTAACTCTGAGAGCAGTACACTATGTGATAGGGCAGACGCCAGAGGTCTGACAGCATCCTCTCTCTGTGCAATTCTGCATGGGAAAGATTCAAGTGAAGACATTTGGGGTCCCCAGTTAGAAAACCCAAGTCCAACTCATGGCACCTAAATATGAGAGAAGTTGGAAGTGGAGAGTCTCAGAACTCTTTAGAAGAAAAAGAAGATAGAAGAAAGGAGAAACTTTTGCTTTCCTCCTAAGTCAATCACAGCCCTTTGGTCATGTAAGTACTCAGACTATCTCCCCGTCTTTTTCACATTTTACTTTAAACCCTCACTATTGAGTCCTGGAAGCTCAAAATTGTTGAAGAAATCTCAGGAACACCATTATCATTATATCCAACATCAGGAATATCTGGCATATATATATTGCTAATTTGTAATCAAATTCAACATTTATCCTATTCCAAGAACCACAGTTATGTAAGATTTAAACTTTGTATGTATTTTTCTGATATAAAAATATTGCTGTAGCATGCAATTTATTATCTTTATGGTGTATAATCTTTTCATATATAAAGATAAGTGAAAACCACTTTCCTGATTTCTTTTAAATTCTGCAAAGAACACCTATAATTCTTCTTTAATGCCCCACAATTCTGCTTTCACACAATGAAATGTTTCCCAAAGCCTGGTGACAGTCCTATTTTGTTCTGCCTTTACCTTGTCTCTTCTGAGACTTCCATCAAAAATAAGTCAATTACAGACTCAGAAACATTGAGTGGAAACAAAAAATGATCATACCTAAATACCAAGCCAAAGTCAATGACAACAGAATCAAGATACCCAATCTACAACAAGCTATGCACAAAGGGGACTTGTTACACTAATAATCCAGGGAGCAAATGAAGAAGGTATGGGATGCATGTTGGGGACAAGGGTGGAGGGAGGACAACACTGGTGGTGGGAATGGCCCTAATTCACTAATAATAGGTTAAAGACTTGTCATTCACATTGTTCACAATAAAAATTATTTAAAACAGAATGAAAATAAGTCAGTGACTGTGACCCTCAGGTAGCTACTTCACAAATGCTTTAGCATGAGACTCTATACCAACTAAAATACTCAAGAGTTATTAGATAGCATACTATTATGTATTGAAATGTTTCATTACAACAGTATAGGTCGTCTTTACAGTGATTCTAATATGTAAATATTCTCATTTAAGCAGATATGAAAAATCTATGGATATTCAATATTTGCCTAGCACTATGAGGAAAACAACTCACACCATGAGAGCACAATTAGAAGAACATCTCACTTAAGTCCTAATGTGACTACCATGAATCTCAATGTAGAATTCTCCTCAAAGATTCTTTTGGGGGCTCCATGTGCTCATTTAGAGCATGTGACCACGTCTCTGAGGAGCTGTAAACATGTTCTGAAATGAACTAAGGATCAAACACTTTCAGATTATTATTGTCCAACAGGTTGTGGACATTAAATTATGTTCACGTGTTATATACTGAAACCATAGCTCTTTTAGCCCATCCAGTGTATCATCATCTGGATAACCTTTGAGTCTAAATTAATGAATAAATTTATTAATATCTAGATTTCATTTACTGGTCCCGGAGTGACCTGAATGAATGAAATGACCTGAATGAATGGAAAAAGCTCTTACTCTTTATTACAACATAATTATGTTTAAACCAAGATGAGTGATAGGAATATATGGTTGGGCGATGTTTCATGTTGTCTGCCTTAAACCAACTGCAATATTTATGATTTTACAAATTTTGTCTCTACCCAACCCAGTCCTGCAGGAACATGAGGAACCACACAGAGCTGTCTGAGTTCATCCTTCTGGGAATCCCACAGACTCAGGGCGTAGAGATGATGCTCTTTCTCCTCTTCCTCTTTATTTACCTCTTCACCCTGATCGGAAATTTACTCATCCTAATAGCAATAGTTTCCTCCTCTGCCCTTCACACCCCCATGTACTTCTTCTTGGGAATCCTGTCTATTTTTGATATTTTGTTCCCATCAGTGACCTGCCTCAAGATGCTCTTCTATCTCTCTGGTCAAAGCCGAGCCATTTCTTTCAAGGGCTGTGCCACTCAGCTCTTCTTCTATCATTTCCTGGGAGCCACTGAAGGCTGTCTCTATTCTGTGATGTCCTATGACCGCTTTGTGGCCATCTGCCATCCTCTCAGGTATACACTTATCATGAGACCTGGAGTCTGTGTGGGTTTGGCCATAGCAGCCTGGTCCGTGGGCTGTCTTCAAGCTACTATTCTGACCTCTTTCACTTTTAAGTTGACCTACTGTGGCCCAAATCACGTGGACTACTATTTCTGTGACATCCCTGCTATCTTGCCCTTGGCCTGTGATGACCCCTCTCAGGCACAGACAGTGGGTTCCACTTCTGTGGGCTTCCTAGCTCTAATGCTTTGGTTCACTGTGTGTGTCTCCTACACACGCATTGGGATTGCCATTTTAAGAATCCGCTCAGCAGAAGGCAGGAAGAAAGCCTTTTCCACCTGCAGTGCCCACCTCACTGCAATCCTCTGTGCCTTTGGACCAATCATCATCATCTACCTGCAGTCCACACCCAACCCCTTGCTTGGTGCCATCGTGCAGATATTAAACAACATTGTCTCTCCCATGCTCAACTCACTCATCTATTCTTTACGGAACAAAGAAGTGAAAAGATCCTTAAAGAAAGTGTTCCACAATGTTGTGTTTACTGCTCTGGAATAATTTTTGACTTTTGATTTTTAATTTTATTGTCTCAACATCCTCCATTTTTTGCTCACACCTGGTTGTGGCCAGCATTTATATCTGGTTTACTCTGCTCCTGGAATTACTCCTGACAGTTCTTGGAGAACCACAGATATTAGCATGAACTGACCTGGAGTTAGCTCCATGCAATACCAGCCCTGTATCCTATTCTTTCTTTCTAGTCCAACATCATCCTCCTAGTTCCTTTTCTTTTTGCTTTTCCAAAGCACTGTATTCCACCTGCCTAGTAATGTTTTCTATGGCAGTATCTCCACAACACCAGAACTCCATGAATAACTGTGTGACTAACATTTTCTTCAGTGCCTCCTTACTCCTGGAGAAAGATCTTGGGTCACACCAAAAAGCTGACAAAACTCATCCTCAGAGTAAGTGATCCACTTTCCTGACTGTGAGTGTCTGTGCCAACCAGTTGAGAACCTTCTGACAATTTGTCACCAGGCCAAGTCACTTTCCTTTGCTTGTTCTGCTTTCAATGCAACTGCTCCCTTTTTCTTCCAGAAACCTCAGTTATTTCATGTTGCTAAAAGAATGTTAAGTCACATTGAGAAAAAAATTATCTGGTTTTGCAAGCATTGTGATAAAGAGCCCACACTGAACATTCGAAGAAACCCCTTGAGAAAGTCTCTCCCTTGGGTGCAGAAGTGCAGGAAGGTTAAGAGACCTTCAAATAATGAATACAGAGCTGCCTATTTTGTAGCAGAGAAGAGCCCAATCTCCGAATCACTGGCCCCATAGTTTTACTCATCTACCTAGTACAAGACTGCCTGAAAGCACCTGACCAGTAATTTACTCATTCTCATAATCTCCATCAGAGTCCATGGCTTTAGTTCTGAAAATGAAAATGTTTTAGAGATTTAATGTAACATGCTGATGAGTGTTGGTAATATTGTACTGAACATTTGAAATCTGCTTAGAGGGTAGATCTTCAACATGGGGGATAAAATAACATTCCGCTGAAGAAGACTGATACACTGATGAGCAAGATTGTGGGAACACTTTACAACTTATCCCTCTAGAAAAATACCCACCTGCACAAACTCTTACAGCTCTATAACCACAAGCTTCATGATCCAATGAACTGTGGAGGCAGGAATTTTTTGTCCTGAGGATTTGGGGATGTATTGTGGTATTAATGTATCTCTTAAACATACAAACATTTATTCTCTTGTAGATAAATGCTATCTTAATAAATAAATGTAAATAAATATTCTGGTATATAGCTTAAATATCTATAATCCTTATTTGTCAATTATTAATGGGTAAATGAGACCAGAATGATAGTATAGAGTTTAAGGTTTTGCTTTGCATGAAGTTTGATCCATAGCACCACACACAATCCCCACCGCATCCCGAATCCTGACAAGAGTGGTTCCTGAGTACCATGGTCAAAAGTAAGCCCTGAACACTGTTGTGTATGACCCTATCCACACCCAAATACTGCTTTTATAGGTTTAGATTCAAGGTTAAGAATCAGTGTTTTCATAAGCCACATTAGTGGAGATCTTGTGGGGAGTTGGTGCCTAGCTAAGGCTTATCAAAAAAGGTAAGACCAAGATGGGAGTCAGTAGGAAGACTGACTGGCAGGGAGCCTCTGGAGGCTAGCAAGCAACCAGCACCTGGCCTTGTCCCTGAAGGGAGCCAGCAGGAGGATTGAGTGCCCCCTAGAGGGGGGCAAGTGACTGGTGGCCCACCCACAACCCTAAAGGGCATCAGCAAGAGAACTGACAGGTAATGTGGTGAGTTCTTAGCCCCTCTGAGGCAGAGCCAGCATGAGGGCTGACCCCTCTTGCCATTCCTACTCAACATATTACTGGAAATACTTGCCAGAGTAATTAGGCAAAACCAAATCAAGGGCATCCAGATAGGAAAGGAAGAAGTCAAGTTCCCACTGTTTGCAGATGACATGATAGTATATCTAGAAAATACTAAAGACTACCCAAAAGCTTCTAGAAATAACAAATTTGTATAGCAAATTGGCAGGCTAAAAAATTAACATGCAAAAACCAATGGCCTTCTTATACACAAATAATGAAAGAGAAGAAATAAACATTAAAAATCCCATTCACGAATAAGTACCACATATAGTCAGCTTGGAATCAACTTAGCGCCAACTTAAAGAGGTGAAGGACTTATACAAAGAAAACTATAAAACACTGCTTCAAGAACTAAAAGAGGACACAAGGAACTGAAGATAATATACCCTGTTCATGAATTGAAAGGATTAACATCATTAAAATGGCAATACTCTCCAAAACATTGTATATATTTAATGCCCTCTAAGAATACCCATGACATTCTTCAAAGTGGTTCAAACATTCTTGAAAATCATTTTGAACGATAAACACCTACTAATAGCCAAAGAAGTCCTGAGAAAATAGAAAATGGGAGGTATTACTTTCCTCAACTTTAAATTGTAGTACTAAGAAATAGTAATTAAAACAACATGATATTGGAATAAAGAAAGACCCTCAGATCAATGAAACAGACTTGAGTATTCAGATAAAATCCCCAGACATACAATCAATTAATCTTTTACGACAGAGAAAGAAATGCAAATGGAGCAAGAAAAGCCTCTTCAACAAGTGATGTTGGAACAACTTGTCAGCCACATACACAAAAGTGAACTCAGACCTCTATTAAACACCATGCATAAATCAAAGGTCAAATCAAAATGAATATTAAAGACCTTTATGTCATACTTGAAACTACAAGATATATAGAAAAATATCAGCATAACACTTCATGACATGATACTGATAATAAAGGCAATTATCTTCAATGAGGAAACATCGATGTCCAAGTAAGTGGAAGCAGAGATAAACAAATAGTACTACTTTAAACTGAGAGACATCTACACTTCAAAGAAATCTGTGACTAGGATACAAAGGCCACCCGTGGGATGGGAGAAACTATTCAGCCCATACTCATTTAATAAGAAGCTGATATCTAAGACATACAAGGTACTAACACAACAAGAAAAAATCTAATCCCATCATAAAATGGGGAGAAGAAATTAACAAACATTTCCTCAGAGAAGAAATACAGGTGGACAAAAGGTTTATGAAAAAAAATGCTTCACATCATTAATTTTAGGGAGATGCAAATCAAATCAACAATGACAAATCATTTCATGCCACTGAGGCTGGCACACATCACAAGAACAAGAACAACTAGTGCTGGTGAAGATACAGGAAGAAAGAACTTTTATTCACTGCTGGTGACGATGCCAGCTAGTTCAGCCTTTGTGGAAAACAGTATGGATATTCCTCAAAAAACTGAAAATTGAGCTCCCATATGATCCAGCAATACCACACCTTAGGAATATACCCTAAGAAAACAAAAACACAATACAAAAATGCCCTCTGATTTTCTATATTTGTCACAGCACTAGTTACAATAGCCAGAGTCTGGAAACAACCCAGATGCCCGACAACAGAAGAGTGGCTAAAAAAAACTGTTGTACATCTACACAATGAAATACTATGCAGCTTTTTTGAAAAACGAAGTCATGAAATTTTCCTATTCATGGGTGGACATGGAAAATATTATGCTGGTGAAATGAGTCAGAGGGATCGAGGCAGAATAATCTCATTTATATGTGGGATATAATAAATTATACATATAATGATTATATAGAGTAATCTGAGTTTTTATATTCTATTATATAGAGTAATACATATCCCATTCTTATATGTGGGAATAATAATAATAATGGACAGGTTGGTAATATCCAGAGAAAATAGAGATGAGGCTGGAAGGATAAGCCCATAATATAAAACTTACCACAAAGAGTGGTAAGCTTAATGAGAGCATAAACTGCACTGACAACTAATATAATAATGATAGTGACTGAGGAGGTGGACTGCCTGTCCCAGAAACTGCAGGAGGAAACTTGGGGGGAAGGAAATGGAGAACATTGGTGGCAGGAACGTTACACTGGTGAAGGGTGGTGTGCATTCAATGACTGAACCCCAACTACGAACATTTCTATAATGGTACATAAATAAAGAAATCATTTTTTTAAAATAAAAAGACATTTGGTAAGGAAAAAAAAAAAGTAAGACCAGAGCTTCCATACAAGACAACAATTTATCCCAGTAACACAAAAATGTTGTCATAGATTTTTGTTAACCCAGGAGTAATTTCTGAATGTCAAGCCAAAAATAAGCTTTGAGTACTACCAACTATTACCCTAAAACAAAAAGGTCATAAAAAAATAATAATAATTGGGGCTAAGCATGGCGCAAGCCTAGGACATCTGCCTTGCACGTGCTAACCTAGGATAGACTGCAGTTCGAACCCCTAGTGTTCCATATGGTCCCCCACTCCAGGAGCAATTTCTAAACTCATTGCCAGGAGTAATCCCTGAGTATCACCAGGTGTGGCCCAAAAACCAAAAGAAACAAAAATAATAATAATAATGACCTCCTATAATATGCTGCAGCAATTACATTCCTAGGTATTTATTCAAACATAAAAACACTAAAAAACTACAAATATATGAGGATATACACACATGCAGATTAAATGTACCACAATCAATAGTCCAAGTGTCCAATAAATAAATGATGAGTAGGACCCGAAGAGATAGCACAGTGGCGTTTGCCTTGCAAGCAGCCGATCCAGGACCAAAGGTGGTTGGTTCGAATCCCGGTGTCCCATATGGTCCCCCGTGCCTGCCAGGAGCTATTTCTGAGCAGACAGCCACGAGTAACCCCTGAGCACCGCCGGGTGTGCCCCCCCCAAAGTAAAATAAAATAAAATAAATAAATGATGAGTAGATAAATTTTAGGCCACAAAACACCCTCTTCCTCCAAGTTTTGAGCAGAGACACTATGCCTAGCATCACCTCCCTCAACTTTTCTGTCTCTGCTAATAAAAACCAAATTCCCTGCCTTACATACTCAGTATTTGTGGGAATAAATGAACTCACATATTTATTAAACAAATCGATGGGGAATGGGTCAATGAAAAATTTGGCAATATACAACACCACTTTAACCCTTGGCAAGGAATCCTTTGGTACAAAGCAATTTTTATGTTTAAAAAAATAAGCAGTAATTATTGAGCATACAAGGCATTTAAGTAAGAAGTGATTCTCAATCTGATTGCTCACAATTCTCTTGGGCCTATCTGAACACTCTTTCCCTCTTTCTCTTGGCACATGACCCAGTCAAGGAAATCAGATTGGAATCAGATTGGAATCTGGAACTGAGACACACAGAAGCAAAGGGCAGCTGAAGCAGAGTCATCAAAAACTGTGGCCTGAGTGGAATGGCCAACCCCCCTGGACCCCAAAACTGGACTGCCTTGTTACCTCCCACACTTTCTGTCCTGAATTATTCCATTTACTGCTGTTTAAAATCAACTCTATAAGTTCAGAATAATTTATTTCTAAAGTAACACACATCTGGAAAAAATAGCCAACATCAAAACATACAAATACACGTGGTTTATATGCCAAAGGCTGAATATTATTGAAGAGTTTATTTTCCACAGGAAATTAGGAGTTCATCTGAAATCAAAATCCTCTTCTTTCTTCTCTTTCTTCCTCTTCCTCTCCCCTCTTCCTCCCTTGCTCCTTTGTAAGGTCCAATTATGCCAAGGAGTTAATTGAGTCTTTGTTTGTTCCTAACTTGAGGAAATAATACCCAAAGGAAGCTTATTAAAAGCCTCATGTGTTTGGAAATTGTGCAGTTCCAGGAGGTGGAGAAAAGATGGCCGTAAGGGAGTTGAAATCAATTTCTATTTGAAAGTGGCTGAGACACAGGAGTTCGGGGTCTTGTTTGCTGGTCTGCAGGCAGATGGGGATCTAGACAGAATGGGCACCCCTTCTCTGCACAGCAGAAGGAGTGCTCTCTAGCACCGGTCATGTTCCCTGCGGAAATCATGCTTGGGCCATGTAAGTGCCCCAACCTCATCCCTTCTTCTTAATCTGTCTACTCCCCACACATGCTCCCACAAAGGCTATGAACCTGGGTCTTGGGAAATAGAATTCATGGCTGAATCTGTAGCTTCAAGAGCTTCCTGTTGGAAAAATTAAAACTGATTGGGGGGAGAGGGGCATCAGGATACGGACATTCAGAAGAAGGTTATATCCTGGTCTTTCATGCCTCCAAACAAGGTTGTTGTTGTTGTACACAAATTTGGGTTAACTCGACAGAGACTGGGGAAACTTTAGAGAGAAACTACCTCTCACAGCACCCAATCCAGAGCCCACGGGCCACCTGAGGGTGATTTTCTGTGCAGGAGCAACTAATTCCAGCCCATCTTTCAGACTTTTTCTCATGACAGGGGGGAAACTCTAGGGAATGATGCTGGGTGCTTTGTGTGCAATATGAAAAACTTAAATAGGAATGTTTTGTTTTGTTTTGGGGGGCACACCCGTTTGATACTCAGGGGTTACTCCTGGCTACACGCTCAAAAATTGCCCCTGGCTTGGCGGGACCATATGGGATGCCGGGGGATAGAACCGCGGTCCTTCCTTGGCTAGCGCTTGCAAGGTAGACACCTTACCTCTAGCGCCACCTCACCAGCCCCTTCCAAATAGGAATGTTTATGTCATTAAGGCAAAGGGTCTTTATATCTGTCCCTTTATAGGAACCACCAAGTAGGGTTTGGAATTAGTGGGACTTAGTAGCTTTTCTGAAGAAGAGCTGGATGGAGACAGGCCAAGGAAGGCTTCATGGTGAGGTCACTGCAAAGGGAGAGAGAAAAGTAGGGGATTATGCCAACTCTGTGAGGAAGTGACTCATCCACACACACCTCCTTTTCTCTGGCTTCCCCCATGCAGAGAGATGCCAGTCAACCACACATCTCTTTTCACAGACACTCAGGAGTCTATTCTCCCATGGAAATGAGGAACCGCACGGTGATAACTGAGTTCATCCTGCTGGGAATTCCTGAGACGAGGGGTCTTGAGAATGTCCTCCTGGTCCTATTCTCCTCCCTGTACATATGGACCCTCTTGGGAAATGCGTTCCTCCTCATGGCCATTCTGTCCTCCTCCCGGCTTCACACACCCATGTACTTCTTCCTGGGGAACCTCTCCATATTTGACCTGGGCTTCTCCTCCACGACAGCCCCCAAGATGCTGTTCTACCTTTCTGGGCATGGCCAGATTATTTCCTTTGAGGGCTGCGTCGCTCAGCTCTTCTTCTACCATTTTCTGGGCTGCACCGAGTGCTTCCTGTACACCGTGATGGCCTACGACCGCTATGTGGCCATCTGTCACCCCTTGCGCTACACAGTCATCATGAACCACAGAGTCTGCTCCGTCCTGGCCACAGGGAACTGGTTGGGGGGCTGTGTCCATGCCACTATCCTAACCTCCCTCACCTTCCAACTCTCCTACTGTGGCTCCAACGAGGTGGCCTACTACTTTTGCGACATCCCTGCCATCTTGGCCCTCGCCTGCGAAGACACCTCGCTGGCCCAGAGGGTAAGCTTCACTAATGTGGGTCTTCTGTCTCTCATCTGCTTCTCCCTCATCCTTTTTTCCTACACTCGCATTGGCATTTCCATCTCCAAAATTCGCTCTGCAGAAGGTCGGCAGCGTGCCTTCTCCACCTGCAGCGCCCACATCATGGCCATTTTCTGCGCTTTTGGCCCAGTGATCATCATCTATCTGCATCCCCATCCCAGTGCTCTGATGGGGGCTGTTGTGCAGATATTGAACAATATGGTCACCCCCATGTTGAATCCATTGATTTACAGCCTGAGAAACAAAGATGTAAAAGCGGCCTTACGAAATCTTGTTTCTAAGAAAGACTTTGCCCTGTAGAATAAATACGAAAACTGAACATCATTGCTGGATTCTGTTCCTTAGGACACATTCTCATCCCCAGCTCCCAAAGCCTGATTAAATTAAATGAAACTCTGAGTTAATCTATACATAAATTAGTTTTAAACTGTCTATTTCCCTATGCCATAATAAACATATCTGAATTACATAACAGATGCAATAATTTTTATGTTTAAAAAATGTCTTTTTCTCCTATATGGTAGCTGATTCATTATATTTTTGACTTATGAGAATACTCTCAAAATCTCAGTTAAAAAATGCATTAATATAGGGCCGGAGAGATAGCATGAAGTAAGGCGTTTGCCTTGCATGTAGAAGGATGGCGTAGAATCCTGGCATCCCATATAGTCCCCTGAGCCTGCCAGGGGCAATTTCTGAGCGTAGAGCCAGGAGTAACCCCTGAGCACTGCCGGGTGCGACCCAAAAACAAAACAAAAAAAAAAATGCATTGATATATATCTAAAAGGAATAATGGGAAAATATTTCAAGTTTAATTCAGATTAATACTATCTTCCTTTGGTATCTAAAAACTTTTCTTGCAGACCTTAGAAGTCAAAAAATTGAGTTATTTTTTCATTTACCCCTAAAAGAATCCACCTTTGCTTTGTAAAAAATAATTCGAGACTAATCTTTAAAGATGAGTTGAGGGGCTGGAGAGAGAGTACAGCAGGCAAGGTATTTAATCTGCATGTAGCTGCCCCACTTTTAATCCCCATCATCCCCTATTGTCAACTAAGCCCTAAACACAGAGCCAGCAGTAAACCCTAAGTGCAGCTGGAGTATCCCCAAAATAAAAAAAAATCTAGTTTAGGTGTTAAGCATTATGTTAAAAATCAGAGCATTAATCTACCTTTATCTGTTACACATTTGTAGAATTTACATTTAAATTGAGTTAATAGCGATCTTTTCTCTCCATAAAAATAATATATTTCCCCTTATAATGAAATATGTATGTAATTTCTTGATTCTCCTAATCTCTTTATTCCATAATGCCAAGGAAAATGACTTGCAAATTCTACTTGTAGAAACTATGCCTTTTATTACTAATATATTCTCATTCTTTTCCTAATCTTGTATTCTCCTTCCTTTTGTGTTTTATCCAGTGGCTGTTTGTGAGGTTTCCCTGTAAGTCACATAAAGGGCTTTTCTGTAAAGCAGCAGCCTGCCTACTGCCTTCTCATCAGACATCTCCAATGCACTTTTCTTCCACTGATCTCCTGCCCAAAAGCAATAGGTTTTTCGCAAAAGGTCGAGCTGAAATTCTACTCCAGCAGTTGGGTTGAAATTCTATTCTGCACCTAGTAAGGTTTTTTTGGAATAAGGGGTGATTATATAGCCAGGAATTTACTTTAATTTATAATATTTTAGGGACAGACCTGGTTTTGTAAAGATAATATAATGCCTCTTGAGAAAAGTAGAAATAAGTTTAAAAGTCTCCAAATTAGAACACTGCAATTTCATAGAACCAAAGCATCTAAAACATGTCACCAACAGCCCTGAAATGAGGCAAAACTGAAGGAACCATGAAACTCACCGGCTGCCTCGACCTTAAAATAAAATGAATATGCAACAGCAGGAGGAAGTGTGGGTTCTTTTGATACTTAGGATTTACTATACAATATGCAAATATATTTTTATTTGCCTAGTTTCTTTCTGAAATCCCCATAAAAAATGCTGTGTTCAGAATCTATGCATAGGCATTTTAATTTCACTGGCACTATCTGATGTGAGTATATCTTTGCATCATTGTGGGTAATCGCTATATAGCGGCTTCTGGTGAAAAATGTGGCCAGACATAGAGTTCAATGAAATATGAGTTAGATTTTTGCAATGGGGATCAAAGTGTGGCATGGCCATGATGCGCAAATTAACTCGATTCTAAGAGAGTGCAGAGGATGGACTCTAGGCAGATCCCCATATTACCTGGCAACAAGCTGGCTGATTCTGTCCCACTTTCCCCACCAGAAGGCTCGGGTCAACTCAGGAGGCTGAAAAATGCATCTTTCCAGACATTTCTAATCCAGCTTCATTCGTGATTTAAATTTTTAAATTTAAATTTAAATTTTTAAATTTTTGACACTCGGTTGGGAGTATTTATCATAAGTTCTTGGGTCTGTAAGATGAAATTGAACAAAAAGGTTACTGCTTAGTTTCCCTCAACAATCATCACTCATGCATGACTGGATCATTGGGTTGTTCAGCTACCACACATAGTACAAGTGTGCCATTCATTTTTTAGGCCAACTGATGGATTGATGGAATAGGGTTCAATGCATCTGTTTCAAATTCCTCTTGCATGGGAGTCCAGGATGTAGCTCACCATTTAAGGGTATGCCCAGGTGCTTCATCTCCACACATTGCACCCCCACAAAAATTCCACAAAGATTCTTTCCAACCTAAGAATATGGCAAAGACTCTCCAAGTCCATATCAAGTTGTGCTTTACACCAGGCAAGCGGCAGAGAGTCATATTTGGGTCATGACTTGCTTCTTATTCGTCTATTCTACTGTCATGGGAGCTACCCTCTCTGGCACAGGACATTTCTAGAGTTTTTGCAAAGGCAAGAATGAGAAAATGTCCAGGCCTTCCCCTGTGGACAGTGGCACTGCCAGGAAGGACCTTCCATTTGCTGTTAACATTGGCCCACCATTCACTGTTGACTTTGGCTCTGTCTATCAACTTCTACTTCAACTCTATGCTAATGCTTCCTGGGGCCTTTCTACTCAGCAGACAGTCTCTCACCAATGGATTAACTGGGCATACAGGAGGTCTTGGTCTGGAAAAGCCAGGTAAGCTAGTGTGGAATCCACGGGGTGCCATGACTGAATTTACCAGACATCATCCAGCCCTACCCAGTGGGGGAGATCACAGAGCCTCTACTCTGGGTCACAGCCCAGTCTTTGCAAAGGCTTCCACGGCTGAAATGTCAGGAAGGACAAGCAGCATAGTGGAACACTTCCAGAAAGAGAATTCGATAAGGTTCCCCCAAGAAGAAGAGGAAGGAGTGTGGGGTCCACACCTGAACCAAGATACAGAGAGGGACATTTAAGATAAGAAGGGCCCTCGCTATTTTTTTATTCTTATCACACATTCAAAAAATTGTAAGCAGAGGTTTCTTTTCCACCAGAATGAGTTTGTTTCAGCTCAAGAAAGGGTGAAAAAGGGTAAAAAATGAAGTGAAAAAAATTATAATAATGACAGTTTTCACATCAACGGTAGCAAATCACACACACACACACACACACACACACACACACACACACAAAACCCACTTAATTATAGTAGCAAAAATTATTAAACAAAAGAAGCAATAGAAACTGTCCTCGACTTAATGTAAAAGGCACTAAAAGTCCTCAGAGATAAGTGATGGGAGATGGGAAGTGAGTTATCTTGTCATGGGGTGAATGGTCAACTGATATGTGGGCAGGTTCAGCTTATCTCCTGGAAACACACAGCAGATTAGCTCCAGACTGGGCGATGGGCCCGGTTGCTATGGTTTCCAAATCTAGACCCCAGAAGGCCACCGCTCACTGCTGCCCTCTAGAGTCTACTTCTTGCTCTTTTCTTGCAGAAAGTGCTTTTCAGATTGGAGGAAAGCTACGAAGGAGTCTTTTCTCTCTCTTTAATTTAATTTAATTTTGTTCTGGGGAGTCTTCTAGATGATGCTCAGGAGCTCCCAAAAGTAGTTCAGGTGGTTCTTAGACAACAGAGGTGTCAAGTCATTGCTTAGCCCTAAAGGCATGATGTTATACCAGGCTCTTTGGTGCCAGGGCTGCAGGCAGAGGAGCTGGGTGAGTGTTGACCCTGGGACTCTGCCTGGCAATACTCAGGGCATCACATGTTGATGAGGATCAAAGCAAGGTGGGTACGTACCAGTCAAGCACCTAACTCTGTCCTCTCTTCCCAGACCTCTCTGCTCGCCTTTGCAGATTTTCTTCCAAAAGTAAAAAATATATATATGGAATTTGATTGCCAACCATTGTTGCTTATGGTAATGAAGGAGAGACAAATATTGCAAATCCTCTATTTAAATAAGAAGCAAATAGGATTATAGGGTATATTGTTCCTGAACAAATAAAAGAAAAACTATCCTATCGAGTAGTAAGAATTTTTCAGGGAAGAAAAAAAAACAGAATTATATTTAATTACAAAAACTCAAGCAATAAGTTATCAAAAAAAAGTAACCCATTTAAATCTCAAATAATTTAGGAATAAAAAGGTCATTTTTACAGGACATGGAATAATTTCTCCAGTACAGGCGAGTGTCCTAAAGTGTTCATAATTAAAGTAACACTTAGAGTGGTCTGATTATAATCAGAAATGAAGGTACTATGCAATATATTTTCTGTTCGGGTCCTGTGTTGAAGATTATGAGACCACCAGGGCCTTCCTAGCAGTGCTGGATGGTAGTGAGGACAATTTGAGCAAACACACACACCTGTGAAGTTCCTTTCAAATCCTCACCCTACACATTTTCCTAAGATCAGAGATGTGTGAACATTTATGTATTACTTTATCAAAGGGCTTGACAACACAAAATGAAGAAAACCATCCTCCCTTTCACTTTGTTGAGATTCTTTTGACTAGTAATGAAGAGGCAAAAAACTTTTTTAATATTTGTAATCAGTTAGCACAAAGAGAATCTTAAAATATTAGCATACCGGAAATTAAAAGAACAACAGAAAAAAAATTCGCAAATAATAAATGAGAAAGAGAAACTGTTTTCATTTGCAACCACAGATTAAATAGAAGAGAAAGCAACTGTTTCCGATCTTCTTGGCCTCTTAGGGTTTAGAGGACAGAGGGAAAGACATCATCTACACACATCTACACATCTGAATGGTGTTTTTCTAAAAGCAAAACTCAGAAAGTAAGGAGTGGGTTATGGGAAAATCACAAGACAAAACAAGAGTGAGTGTTGAGAGTGCAGAGTGACGAGCCATGTTCTCTTGGAGAATTAAATGACTACACAAGCCACCTCTTGCCTTTCCCATCCAAGCAGCAGCATTCACATTGTGGCAATAATATCCCGCCATCACTGGAGACAAACAAATTCCTTCCCCACTTCCTTTTGCTGAGACTAAACTAAGTCATGATTTCACAATAAAATAAATTCCCAGTATCCCTGAGCTTCTTTCTTTATTTTTTCCTTAAACTTTGGGAGGTTAAACAACACTTAGCAGTGCTCAAAGTGTTACTCATGGCTCCTGTTCAAAAAATCTTTTTCTGGGTTCCTCTGCCTCTGAGGACCAGGGTCAGACTGGTGCCAAGCCAATTCCCCGGGGAGCCCTCCTCTTCTCTAGATCACCTCTAAGGCACACAGAGATAATCACGTACAACAGCCCCAGGAGAAAACAACAGCAATTTGAAGAAATTTCTCTAGCAAATGACTCACACTCAGAAAGAAGTGTGATCAGACAATCTTGAACTTCGCGGACCTCCTAACACAGATCTAACTGCATCATTTCAAACATTCTTCAGTCTTTTGTTTCCCTTCCTGGATCTTTTATTTTAATTATAAAATCTTTATTTAAGCACCATAATTACAAGCATGATTGTAGTTGGGTTTCAGTCATAAACAAAACACCCCCCTTCACCAGAGCAACAGTAGTTTAAAATCACTGCTGACGTAGTCCTGGTTCATAGATGCCCCAAGAGTGCCATCTGCTGGCCTCTATGGGGCATTTCTCCTTTGACCCAAACCCTACTCAAGGGCAGGACTGAAGAGAAAGGAAACGAACAGGGACTACAAAAGGGATTTTTTTTTTTTTTTGAGTGATGAATATACACTCTATTTTTTTAAATAATATATTTGTTTAAGCACCATTATTTTAAACATTTTTGTAGTTTGGTTCAAGTTATTAAAAAGAACACCCCCTTCACCTGTGCAACATTCCTCCCACCAAAGCCCCCCCCCCATCTCCCTCCTCTCCTACCCCCTGCCTGTATTCGAGACACATATTCTATTTCCCTCAGTCATTACCATTGTCATGATAGTTTTAAATGTAGTTATTTCTCTAACGCACTAACTACTCCTGTGGTAAGCTTTATATCGTGGGACTGGTCTTTCCAGCCCTCATTCCTATTGTTTCTGGGTATTTATTCAATAATGTATTTTTATATTTCTTTTTTATTAATATTCTTTATTAAACACCTTGATTACAAATATGATTGTGGTTGGGTTTCAGTCATGCAAAGAACACCCTCCTTCACCAGTTGCAACATCCCCATCACCAATGTCTCAATCCCTACTCCCTTTCTTCCCACCCCCCCTTACCTGTACTCGAGACAGGCTTTCTGCTTTCCTTCATTCATTCACAATACTGTATTTTTATATTTCTTAAATCCCACAGATGAGTGAGATTCTCTGTGTCCTAACTCTCTCCCTCAGGGCATATTTTCACTCAGCATGTCCATCCCTGTGTAGGAAAATTTCGTGACTTTATCTCTCCTGACAGCTACAAAGTATTCCATTGTGTATATGTACGAGTTTCTTTAGCCACTCATCTGTTGTCAAGCATCTGGGTTGTTTCCAGATTCTGACTATTGTAAATAGCACTGCCATGAATATTGGTCTGAGGAAGGGATTTATTTGGGGGGGAGTTGGGAGGGAGTCAAACCTGGCAGTGCTCAGGGGTTACTCCTGGCCCTATGCTCAGAAATTGCTCCTGGCAGGCTCTGGGGACCATATAGGATGCTGGGGTTTGAACCACTGTCCTTCTGCACACAAGGCAAACATCCTACCTCTATGCTATGTCTCCGGCCCTGGATTTTTGTGTTGTGTTTTTGTGCTCCTAGGGTATATCCCTAGGCGTGGAATAGCTGGATCATAGGGGAGCTCAATTTCCAGTTTTTTGAGGAATCTCCATATTGTTTTCCATAAACACTTGACCAGAAGGCATTCTCAACAGTAGTGAATAAGAGTTCCCTTCTCCCACATCCCCACCAACACCGATTGTTCTTATTCTTTGTGATGTGGCCAGTCTCTATGGCTTGAGATGGTACCTCATTGTTTTGCTTTGAATCTCCCTTTTGATTAGTAATGTGGAACATTTTTTATGTGCTTTTTGGCCATTTATATTTCTTCTTTGAGGAAGTGTTGATCATTTTTCCCCATTTTTAATGGGGTTAGATTTTTTTCTCTTGTCAAGTTCTGTCAGTACCTTGTATATCTTAGATATTAGCCCTTTATCTGATGGGTAATGCCCATCAGAATATTCATTCTAGGATTAAGCATGGGTGATGAATACACAATTTATAATGCTATAAATAATTTAAATATACACTTAAGTAAGTGAACTGTAGTGTATATGAAATATATCTCCAGAAGCTATAATATAGTCTGCTATTAAAATGTGTGATCTTAATTAAAGTTCTTGTTCCCATAAAAATAAAAATGCTAATTAAATATCTTTTATCTGTACAGAATGTCATGGTAACAAGTGAACCACATTTAACCAATGTTCGGTTTTAATCAACAAAGTTCTGGAGAAGGGTAATTCCTTCCACAATTTCTTGAATTCTTGCTCCCAGGAGCCATAGAAGAGCAGGATGAAGAAGCATCAGATGAGCACTGCTCATGGAGAAGGTGTGGTGCCAGCTCTCTGCCAAGCTGATTCTCAGGATCGAGAGTACAATGTATACATTGTGTGTGCGAGGATCAGAAGAAAATACACCAATTCCATGACAACCCCATTGGTGAAGCTTAGCCAGGGGCCTTATGACACCCCCAACACTGGGCCAGAATCATGTCGACACAGTCCAAGGGCAGCATCACTGGGATGTCACAGAAGTTATCCACTGCATTGGGGCCACATTAGGGTGACATGAAAATGAGGCAGGTGAGCATGGCTGTGTGACTGCAGGTCCCAGCCACATGCACACTGGAGGGCTCATGTGGACCTTGTAGCACATGGGTGAGAGAGCTGGCTGCAAAGAAGTATAAGCCATGACCCTGTACAGGGAAGCAATCAGTGCCGTTCTGGAACGAACTGGTTGGGTCGGTCTGGAGGCCACCAGCTGTCATTTGGGGGGAACTCACAGGAGGAAGATGAGCAGATGGACGAGGTGCCAGGAAGAAGTACAAGGGTGTGCAGAGCTGTGGGGATGTGAGGGATGGCCAGGAAGAGGAGCAGGTTGCCAGAAGAGTAAGCACATAGAGGCAGAAACAGGACAAAGAACACCGTTTCCAGGTTGGGGTATCCAATGGAAGAGGAATTCAGTGATCCAAGTGTGATTTCTCATCTTCTGTCCTAAGGGATCCTGGAAATCAAGAAGTGCCACGCTGACACAATTGTTCTCAATAAATTGATGCTTCTGGGGCTCCAATAGTCATCTCTATTGTAAGGAACTGCTACCAGTTCTGCTCCTCACGCAAACAAGAAAGTGAGTCACCTTCACATGGTTCCTGAAAAACCAATGATACTAATAGCCAAACAGAATGAACTTTACTATTGCTTTTATCTGAGTTCAAATGACAAAAGCTAATTGAGTGTGACTGGGAATAACTCTGGAAAATTCCGTTTTCTCTGTATCTGTGTATAAAGTATAAAAAAAATTTTTTTTGGTTTTTTGTTAGAGGATTAACGCTCTAATGCAGGAATTCTTAAACTTTTCAACTCAGAACACCTTTTGCCAGAGAAATTTTTTTTGCAACTCTGGATACCTAAGTTGACAACGGTCAACAAATAAAGCATTTGGGGTCAGAGCAATATAGCAGCAGGCAGGGAACTTAGACGTAACTGATCCAGGTTCCATTCCTGGCACTAAGTATGGTCCCTAGGGATCCCTAAGGCAAGAGTAAGCCCTGATCACAGAGGCAGAGCAGGCAAGACTCTGACAAGATATTTCAAGCCTTTTTTAGTACAGAAGCCAGGGGCCTTATGACAAACCCTTAGGCTAGAAGAGGGAGAGAGAGCTGGGTTTGGGACCAGGATAAAGTCAGGTTGAGAGCCAGGTAAAAGGAACAGGTATACAAAGTAAAGGATAAAAAAGATACAGCTGAAGGTCTGTCGACATCAGGGAGAGAAGCTGTAGCCAGGAATAGAAACTCCTCCAAACTGCTTCACACTCTTCAAACTGCCACCCCCAACTCCACCCCCAACTCACAACTCACTGGGGGAGGGGGGCATCTTTATAGCTCCAGCCAACCAGTGACTGTTGATTAAGGTCTTTCTTAAAAGGGCAGACCCCTTTTACAGCCCATGCTAGACTGCTGCTGAGGTAATACAGTAATGTAGGACAAGAAAATACCATGAAGCTAATAAAACCAGCAGAGCTCAAACCCAAGTAGAGTCCATCCCCACCCTCATCCCACCACTCTCTGGTACAAGAAACCTTCTAGAAGATACTGCTGTGGAGACCAGATACATATAGACCTCAAATGGGAAATAAGGCTGGGACTGAAAATTCAGCCCCACATCTCCCTAACCCCCATCAAGGCCTCAGAGTCCTTTGCCTTGAGTTGTGGGATAGGAGTATTTGGTTCTGAAGACAGAAAAACAAAACACTCCTCTGTCTGTCAGACACAAGATGGAAAATTTCAACCCAACAATGAGTCTGGTGTCTTCCTAAAGAGCAGCAACATTCCCTCAAGGGATCTAGTCTTGACTTCCTATCAGGGCTTCATCCCCTCAGGGGCCTTGACTGAAAGTCAGCAGTGCCTGGAAGCAATTAACTCCAAGTCTCTTCTCTTCTCTTTCCTTCCTCTCCTCTGCATCTAACTGAATAAGAGATGGCCTTGGGGTAGAACTATGGCCTTAGGAAAAGTCTATTTTTAAGCCTTTTTGATTAATTCTATGACAAGCTGTTCTTCTAATGTGGATAGTGGGTTCTGATATTTAAAACCTATTCCGGGATTCTGGACTTAGGAAACCTGTATTTGAAAAAAAAAAAGCTGCAGATTTGGACAGAATCTGCTTCAGTAAGGGACATAACATCATTTGGTTGTAAACACAACACACACACTCACACACACAACATGCATTTGTTTTTAAACTAGCTTTCTCACTCTGCCTTATTTCTTCCCAAAGGCCTACTATACATTCATTTTCTAACACCTCTTCTTTATTAAGCCCCCCACTAACGTTAGGTAGTATATTTTAATTACTACGCCTGGATTCAATTTCTATTTGAAGAGTCAAGTTTGAAAGTGCTGTGCTCCCACAAAAGGACCTAGGGGAGAGTAAAAGAGCATGTACAAAGCCTGTAGTTATTCCCATTACAGTATAATTTGAGGGAGGAGAAACCCTGTATCTTGTAGGCCAAGAGAATTCCCTTTCTAATCTCCCCAATATTTACTGTGCCTATGCAAAAAAAAAAAAAAAAAGAGAGAGAAGAACAAATTATTTTTTTTTAGTTTTGTTATTGTTGTTGCTTGTTTTTTGGGGGGGCTTTGTTTTGTTTTTATTTCAGGATTGTGGTTATTGTGTGGCTTTTGTCTATATTGCTGTGGTGCTTTTCGAGTTTTTTGTTTGATTTTATTTTTTGTATTGTTATGGTTTTCTTCTTTTTTCTCTTTCTTCTCTTAAATTGATAGATATAGCCTCTAGAAGGACTTCTCCCATTTTTTGCTTGTTTGATTTTTGCCCCATTTTCTTTTACTATTTTTTCTTCCTTCCCTTCAAACAGAAACGCACAAATTGAACCATCTTGTTCTGCCTCACAAATGGAGGAGGAACTAATGGAGAGTACCAAGACCAAACATTCATATGAACATTAAGTAGAAATAAAAAAAAAGATCAGTCTTAAACACCAAAGCCAAAGCCAAAGACAACAGAATCAATACCCAATTTACAACATACTAGACACAGAGGGGACCACTTATACTAGCAGCTGGGGGGGGCGGGTAAGAGAGGAGAATATAGGATGCATGCTGGGAACAGGGGTGAAGGAAGGACAACATTAGTGGTGGGAATGCTGATGATTCAATGTCACTATGTATCTAAAATATTACTGTGAAAGATTTATAATCCACTTTGCTCAAAATAAAAAGAAAGAAAGAAAGAAGAAAGAAAGAAAGAAAGAAAGAAAGAAGAAAGAAAGAAAGAAAGAAAGAAAGAAAGAAAGAAAGAAAGAAAGAAAGAAAGAAAGAAAGAAAGAAAGAAAGAAAGAAAGAAAGAAAGAAAGAAAGAAAGAAAGAAAGAAAGAGAGAGAGAGAGAGAAAGAAAGAAAGAAAGAAAGAAAGAAAGAAAGAGAGAGAGAGAAAGGAAAGAAAGAAAGAAAGAAAGAAAGAAAGAAAGAAAGAAAGAAAGAAAGAAAGAAAGAAAGAAAGAAAGAAAGAAAGAAAGAAAGAAAGAAAGAAAGAAAGAAAGAAAGAAAGAAAGAAAGAAAGAAAGAAAGAAAGAAAGAAAGAAAGAAAGAAAGAAAGAAAGAAAGAAAGAAAGAAAGAAAGAAAGAAAGAAAGAAAGAAAGAAAGAAAGAAAGAAAGAAAGAAAGAAAGAAAGAAAGAAAGAAAGAAAGAGAGAAGCCATGCTCTCAGGCCAGACTGGCCATGGGTAGACCAGGTAAGAGACATGGGTAGACCAAATGAGTGGCCATAGGTAAACCATGTGACTGGCCATGGGTAGACCAAATGAGTGGCCACAGGTAGACTCAGTGATGACCCATCACCCTGGCAAACCAGTGAAACACACACAGAGCTAATAAGATTGTCAGGATCAAGCCCTCACTTCATACAGAAGATTAAAAACTTGATAGCCATAATCAAGTTTAAGCAATTCTGCCATATTCAAATACACATTGTCCCTCCTGCCAACGAATTCAGAACAAACCTTAATTTCATAATTCAGAAGTTGTGCTCGCTGCTTGCTTAAAATTCCAGGCTTCAGCAGAAAGCTAAATGCTCCTTCAATTGTTCATTGATTTCAATAAAATGTTTGCACCAATTTCATCCTCATACCAATAGCACGAGGTAGAAGTTACTTTATTTTTAAAGATAAAACATTAAAAATTACCACATGAAAGAGAAGAACACAGAGAATAATCAGGTTCCTGTGCACAGAATCATGAAAATCTAGTACAGCATTTCAATAAACAAGTACCCCCCACACCAAATTTCAGTTAATTACCAAAATTTTCTGCAGGTCAGTCCCTGAGCTTAGATCTAACTCAGTCTGTCTGCATTTACAATTTATGCTCAGTTCTTAAAAATGAAATAAAGATAGTGGGTCAATTCAGATAACTTTTACTCTTGTTCTTTAGCTATGTTTTAGCTATGTTTTCAAAATGAAGAGATTAAATCAATCATCATAAAAGTATTGCATATAAGAAATTAATAATAATAATAATAAGGATTAATTCAAGGTGTTAAGAAGAAAGGGAGAGATGGCAACAGAAAGAGTGAGAGAAGAGAGAGAAACAGAGACAGAGAGAAATCATAAATCATAATCTGCTTCTATGTTAGTATAGCATTTCATTCTATCTTTCCAGAACTGACCTTGGCAAAAATCTTGTATCACTAAAGTAACAGCATAATATCCCTAAATAGTATAATGATTTAAATTATTACTTCAAAACTTCCTATCACATTCATATCAGCTGCAGAAATTCAGCACCTTGCCAGGTTAAATTCATTCCACTACGCATTTACATTTCCAAAAGACTTTCTGTGTTTGTGTGTGGGCAGCATATGTGGTTGGCACAGGAAGTTGTGAAGATGTGTCTTGTACATAAATAAAATGTCAAAGTAAAAATTGATGGGGAGAAATGAAACACTATATTCACCATTGTCTGCAGCTAAGTGGGTCAGCCTTGATTGGTTGGATTTTTTTTATAGTTAAATCCTGCATTCAAATAAAAATAAAGTCTCCAGAGACTCCTACTAAGTATCAAATTAATAACTTGTCTTTTTTACTGCATTTTGTATAGATGGGAATGATACAATGCACAGCCTTTTTCTGACTCTGACTTTTCATTAAGTAAAACACTGAAGTTTATTCTATAGCGTGTGAAAAATAAAATATCCTTTTCTTTTGGGGGAGAGGCCAGGAAATAACAAAATAGAGTGCAGGTCTCACATGTCCCAGGTTGGACTCATGACAGCAGCACAGCATTGATGGTGCTCCGCACAATCGGAGTTAAGCCAGGAGGGGATCCTGAGGCCCCAAAGCACTACTTAGGGAGGTCAGAAGGATGGAAGAAGGGTGTTTTCATAGCAGTTTCTGAAAATGTCACATTTTCTATATTTTAGCCAGATAATAGAAACTTGAGATTTTCCCAGTTTTTTAATAAATAAAACTCCTGGCAACAATCACCATGGTTTTATTCACTCCCATTGGGTTTTTTTCCTTCTTTAAGACTTTGATACAGTTATGATGATCCCCTTCTGAAATCTGCTCAATGTTACATCATCCAACTTTTTAAGGAACAGTTATTGCACCCTTCCAATGTTATCAGGGCCTCTGTTCTTACTACCTACTGTATCCAAGGGCTCTTCTTGTCCTGGTGCCCTGGTCTGGCTTGTTCAAGCACTTTATGTAACCATGCTGAGATGGGGCTCATCTAACATCATTCGGGAGTGTTTTACTTCAAAACAACCTGAAGCCACACTTGTTTGAAAACTGAGAAATATTAAAATGATAACTGGGTGTGCACTATTCTACTCTTACTGCCATATGCTGCCACATTATCTGTAACACTCTCCCTCCATGCCCCATTGCTTTTTCTCAGTTGGGCCATTTTTCTACTGTGTGGTTTAGAAACTGGTGGAGTCCTCTGCAGAAGCAGTGGAGTCAAGTAATAAGAGATAATTAATCAGATTAACCCGATTCACTTTTTAATCTAGTCTACTAAAGTACTTTTAATTTATTTTATTAAGGCACCGTGACTTACAAAGTCATTCAGAATAGAGTTGATTCAGGAATACTATGTTCCAATCAGCACCAATCCAACCACCAGTGTGACCTTCCCTCTACCAATGTTCCCATGTACACACACACACACACACACACACACACACACACACACACTGTCTGCCCTCTTGTCAGACACATACCAAATTTATTTCATATTGCTTGCTCCAACAAAGCTTAATGGAATGGTTATGAGAATTAGGAGAAAATAAATCAATAACAATCAACTTACAGGTGAGTGATTGCTCTATGAGCTGGAAAGCTTGACCTGCCCTTTGAAGAGACTCCTTTAATGCTTCTGCCAATCTAGAAAATGTGCAGCCTGGTGAGTACAACAACCACAAAAGGGAGAACGAGGGATGAGTATAAAGAAAAGCAAACCATGTGGAGACAAATATTTCAAAGGATATCTTTAGCAAGCAGAATAATCCTAATAGAAGAAATCAAAGCAGATAAGGATCAATGATGGAGCCTTGAAATGTTGAGGGGGATGATACTTAGTGAAGTCTGTCAGAGGAGAGAGGCAGATATAGAAGGATCCCTCATGAAGGAAACACAGCAGGAGATTAACACATGGCCAAATGCCACAGTGACTGAGAATCACTCTGCAGAACTAAGGAATTGGGGAGATGTTCTGGTGCAGGGTGTAGGGTTGGAATGGCGCTTGTATGACGTTTTGCTATGCCTCAAAGGCTGGAGATAGATCAGTCTCACAGAAAATGGGATGCACAGCAGACATGAGTGAGAAGAGAGTGACTTTGTTGAGAGCCACAGGAAAGCAGGTCCTCCAGTTTGGCCTGGCCATGTCCTCAGACAAAAGCAGCCTTGACGAGCAGCAGTTCCTCCACCTCCAGAGAGGACACCCAGGTGAGCTCATTCTGGATCTGAACTCTAAGACTTTGGGTGGGGTAAACAAGTCTGTGCTTAAGTGCTTAATTTAAGAGTAACATGACCACTTAAGAGAAGTCAAAGAACCAAGGACTTTAGAATAAGGGGAAGAATGGGTGGGCCTGTATCCATGAATATTCTTAGAGACTTTCAGAAAATCAGACAATTGTACATAAGTGGAAGGTGGAAAGCTGCTCCCCCCCCCCAATTCCTTTTTAGATCATTTAGAAAACTCTATTTTTCCATCAGGAATCAATCAGGTATCGAAGGTCATCAGTCCATCAGCATCCCAAGTTATACCCAATGTCAACCCTATGTTCCCATTCTGCACTCATTGAACTTCCTGATTTCCATCCCCATATATGTTATGTTTTGTCATATAGGACTGATAAGAGTAAGTGTACATACCTAAGAGATAAGACATTCATATGGTACAGTGTATAGAATAAAATAATTAATGATATCCAGAAATCAAGCTGTAGTGCTAGCAATTAATATACAGTTTACCATTTTTCAGATCTTCTTATAAGTAGGAGTTTAGCTCTAGAGATAGGCATCTTTATTTTGTCTCTAGTGTCTGTAGTATCTGCATCTATATAAGAATATAAGAATCACAGTATATAAGATCACAGTATCAAACGCTTAAGAATCTTTGAGTTATTTAGTTAATACAAATAAAGTGCACATGACATAGTATACATGGAAGAACATTTTCAATACTAGCTCTTAATATAGGTATTTGAGAGGATGACTAAACAAATTGGCAACTGGCTTGAAATTCATTTAATTAAATGTTAAGATTTAAAGCTTAAAATTTTTAAAATATAACAAATGTTGCTGTTGGGTCAATTTCAGTTAATAAAAGATATAATTAATTTTTAAGAACATACTATACAAACAATGGACAGAGAAATTTGATGCATAAAGCTTTACCCCTAAAAATGACAGGAATCCACTCCCATTTTATAAAAATGACCAGATTCTCATTTGAGACATAATATAAAAGTCCAACAAGAAACTTCTCTGATGGCCAAAGGAATAAGACTCCAAGTAGAATTACTTGTAATGGACAAATAGAATAAAAGTTCAACTAACCTATAATCTAAGTTTAAAATTAAATTTACCAAACAATACAACCCTATTCTTAAATCTCATATCTTAAATGTCAACCATAAAACTTTAGTTTTATTGAATGGATGAAAGGAAACTATAATAGAATAGAGTATGGTATACATTTTGAAAAGGGAGAGAGGGACAGAGGGAGGGAGAGTGGAAATCTTCCATCATGGTAACTGATCAAAACAGAATTGTAACAAGTAAAGATAATGTGATTCATAAAAGAAAAATACATTATTTTGGCAAACTATCAATGGAAAATTCTGAGTTAATCTAAGACACTTTCTTGAAAGGATCAATCATTGGCTTAGCCCATCCTTAGCCAGCCGTTGTCTACAGTGAGATTTTTCTGATTCTCAAGAAAGGTCTGACCAATAACTCTTCCCAATTCTCTATCTGGAAACAATCCTGTTGTAAGAGTAATAGATCTGAAGTACTCCTCCAAAGAATCCCCCTAGACTTACACCCTAGAAATGTGGACCACTTGAGTTAACACCTTCCTCAGGGCCAATTTCACTTCTTTGTTTCTCAAAGTGTAAATCAAAGGATTCAGGGAAGGAGTGACTATATTATTTAACACCTGAATCACCGAATCCAGCCAGGGGCTGGAGGTGGGCCTGAGATAGATGAGCATCACAGGCCCATAGAAAAACAGGATGGAGATCAGGTGGGCACTGCAGGTGGAGAAGGCCCTGCGCTGGCCCTCGGCTGAGCTGATTCTCAAGATGGAAAAGATGATGCGCACATAGGAAGTAAGGATGAGGAAAAAGCACAACAGAGTCGCAATATCCACTTGGGTGAAACTCACAGTCTGGGCCAGTGTAGTGTCTGCACAGGCCAGCGGCAGCACTACAGGGATGTCACAGAAGAAATTGTCCACCTCATTGGGGCCACAGTAAGGCAGTGTGAAGACAAGAAAGGTGAGTACGCTTCCATGCAGACAGCCCCCCAACCATGTGCTCACAGTCAGGACAGCACACACGCGAGGGCTCATGATGACCGTGTAACGCAAGGGGTGACAGATGGCTGCAAAGCGGTCATAGGCCATCACTGTGTACAAAAAGCACTCGGTACAGCCTAAGCAATGGTAGAAGAAGAGTTGGGAGGCACAGCCCTGGTAAGAGATAGTCCGGCTTTGCCCCAGGAGATAGAGCATCATTTTGGGAGAACTCACAGAGGGGAAGAAGATGTCGAAGACAGACAGGTTTCCCAGGAAGAAGTACATGGGTGTGTGGAGCTGGGGAGAAGCCAGAACTGTGAGGAAGATGAGTAGGTTCCCCAGCAAGGTAAAGAGGTAGAAGACAAAGAAGAGGACAAAGAGCATGGTCTCCAGCCCCGAACTATTAGGAATTCCCAGCAGGATAAATTCTGTCACCCAAGTGTGGTTCTTCATGTTTACACATCAGGCAGTCCTGGAAAAGCAAAGAGAAAGTCATGAGACAAATCAGACAAGAGAACAGCTCTGCCTAGTATATGCCACATCTTATGACCCAGAACTATGGTATGACTAGGCAAAGAGGTTACAAGTAAAAGGCCAAAACTGAAAAAGAGACAAGTTCTAAGTCACTGAGTAACAGAAAAGTTTCTCCATAGAGCCAGCACACCTCGCAATGGAAGAGATTCTCATCATCAGTTTACAGTAGTGTCTCTTTCTCCCAAGCTAGTTTATCATCACCTCAAACTGGGACTATTTCAGAACTAACTTCTCCATGGAAAATGTGTCACTGGTGAGAAACTCATCTGAAGACCACTCATGTTCTAATTAGCTGCTAAACAGGCCAACTCTCCAAACACATATGTATCCAAACATATGAATGCTTAAGCATACAAGACAGTCACTGATATATTTTTACATTACACAATAGCCTTTCATTCTGAGCATTTATGTTCAAAAGGAAAGTATACAATTAATGTTTGTAACGTTGTACACATACAAAGAAACTAGGCTGATCTAGAAAACTTTGCAGAATAGTGGTCACTACTACATTCCTTTGAAAATCTCTCTTCATCTAGAGGTTGATGACCTCACAAATGTGCATTTCAATAACTTGAAAACTCTTTAGTTTTAAAAATTGATAGCTGTTGTATGTAAGTCTTAAAGAAAGCAATGGATTGTATCTTTAAGTGAAAATATTTCTTTCTATTTGCTAGAATCCCATTTTGTTAGCTTCTATATGGCTTCACTGGCCTAAAAGAAGTTCCCTCTGGCCTTGAATAATGTTTGTTCATAGAAAATAATCTGATAAACTCAACCAGACAAATGTATATATTGATAATCTGTCACTATTTCCTACTTTTTAAAAGTACTTGTTTCTCTCTTTTTAAAGAATAAGGCTTGTGGCAAAGAGAAAATTCTCAATAAGAATTTATTTTTCTTTTATTTATCTTATTTTTTAATAAAAAAAATTCCCCCAAAAAGTCCCTGAAGAATAAAAGGTAAAAAGACATGGTGAGAGTCATAAATAACTGATAAGCTAAGATTTAAAAACTTTTCCTGCAAAAGTCACTGTTAGGAGATTAAGACCTGCCACAATCCTACTGGGAGAAAAATACTTTTAAATGTCACATCTGATAAGAACCATTACCTAAATTATATAAATGCCTCTAGAAACTCAATAATAATAAAGTAACGGGGCCGGAGAGATAGCATGGAGGTAAGGCGTTTGCCTTTCATGCAGGAGGTCATCGGTTCGAATCCCGGCATCCCATATGGTCCCCCGTGCCTACAAGAACAATTTCTGAGCCTGGAGCTAGGAATAATCTCTGAGCACTGCCGGGTGTGACCCAAAAACCACAAAATAATAATAATAATAATAATAATAATAATAATAATAATAATAATAATAATAAAGTAACTTCATTAAAAATTATACTCATGGCCTTAAAAGACACCCAAGAAAATACATAGATGGCAAGTAAGAACGGTGCTCTATGTCCCAAGCCACCAAGAAAAAACAAATGTAAAATCTCACTCTGAAACTATGCTGAGCTTTTTCACTCAGTGATAACCATTCTAATCAAGCACTGTACTTAGCCATGCCTAAGTTCCATGAGTCTCTATACTCTATTATGAAGGAGGAATAACAAGAAATTAGGGAACAGAAAGAAGATAGAAGGATAAAAAAGGAAGAAGTATAGAGGAAAAGAAAAAGTTAGCTGGAGGAAACCGAATTTTCAAATGCATACCAACTAATGTAAAACACATCCAACATAGGTACAAAAATATTTTTTAAATCTAACATTAGAAGTCTAACATTAGGCAAGAAAAATGTGTTCCTACAGCAAAAAATTTTCCTTTGCTTAAAATATCATGGCATCGAGTCAAAATTCTGCACCCTTCTGCTCCTGAATCCAAGGCACATAGATTCCCCACGGGCCCTGGGCTCAGAATTCTGAATTTATAATGTTTTTGAACTACGCAGTCTCCTTTGAGATAAAGCTCCCAGGGCACAATCCCAAACTAAAGAGTATAAATGAGCAGAGGGAGCAATTAAAAGTCATTCTTTCTTTCCTCATATCCCGTCACATTACTTGTCCTTCTATTTCACAATATACTCTGTGTTCATTATAAAAGTTTCATTCTTTTACCTATTTTACCCCTATTGACATTTTCCATATTATTATACAGCCATCGCAAAACATCATTTTTTTTCACCAGTGGAACCTTCCCACCACCAATAATTTCTTTTTTTTATGATCATCTTTATTTACACACCGTGATTACAAACATGATTATAGTTGTATGATTACAGTCATGTAAAGAACACCCTCCTTCACCAGTGCAGCATTCCCACCACCAATTTCCCAGATCTCCCTCCTCCCCACCCCCCTACACCTGTACTCGAGACAGGCTTTCTACTTCCCTCATTCATTCACATTGTTATGATAGTTTTCAGTGTAGTCATCTCTCCAACTACACTCATCACTCTATGTGATGAGCTTCATGTCATGAGCTGCACCTACCAGCCCTCATCTCTCTTGTCTCTGAGATACTGTTAAAAATGTCTTTCATTTTCTTAAGTCCATAGATGAGTGAAACCATTCTGCATCTTTCTCTCTCCCTCTGACTTACTTCACTCAGCATAATAGATTCCATGTACATCCATGTATAGGAAAATTTCATGACTTCATCTCTCCTGACGGCTGCATAGTATTCCATTGTGTATATGTACCACAGTTTCTTTAGCCATTCATCTTTTGAATGGCATCTTGGTTAAAACATATGCCCCCATATGCACCAATAACGCCACGTGGCATTGCTCCTTTTTTGCATAGGCACATTAAAATGAGAAAAATACTATACATACAAACAAGATCCTATCTAATAGAGATTGGAATACACAAATCTTGTAGTGCAAAGGAACCTTACACCCTGAACATTAACATAATGAACTGGCACAGGCCTCAGAAGAAAGGGCATTTTCCATTCACCCCTGAACCAGGGAAGCCATCCACGAAACATCCAGGTTTGTCTATAACATCACCTGGAAGCAATCCTCTACCACAGAAGACCCTACCACTGCTCAGACATCAACCTGCTCAAAAGAGACTTCCCTTAACACTGAGAAGACTTAACAACAACGACCTGCTTACAGGACAGGGCTTCCTGCATTGCCCTTTAATGGTGAGGTGAAATGAGAGGACGCTCCACATCCTGACTTTAATGTAGGATATGCAGATTCCAGGATCTTTAATACAGAAACATGATAGCAACAACAGAGACTGTGTGAAAAGTGTGTTGGCACTATGGACAATGTCTTGGATTGGACGATCTAACTTGCCTGGAGCTTAGAGTTGGTCTTATGCCGGGAAATTTCAGGGGTAGGGTCTCCTTGTATTTAGGCCAAGGTTATTCCTTTCCATGCCTCTCATATTTTGGTGGGCCTATGCAAACAACAATTGCCACTCTAACACCGTTTTTACTGTACTCCTTTGACTGTAATCCTTTCCAAAAAACCCACTTAAAATTTGAGGTTAACTTAAGCTAATATGCATGTACATGAAAATGCAAAAAATACTATGCCTCTAATGTTTAAGGAGTTATGCAAGTTTTATGGCTTTAGATTTCCTTGTGTGCTGTTAAGAAATATTATAATGTGTTACAATCTGGGGACTTGAGGGACAAAGTAATTGTACATGGATTCTGTTTTATTTATCTTAATGTTCTTTGGCTGAAAGTTCAAAGTTAAGATATCAGCAAGGGGACTTCTTCTGAGAATTATGTTATGGGAGATTGTCCTTCCACTGTAACTTTACCTTGTCCTCTTTCTTTGCATCTTTATTCTCATGATTAAAAATAAATTTTTTTTAAAAAACATCATTTTAATGAGAGTATTTATCAGCAAGGCAATACACCTGTACTTCTGAGTCATCTTGGCTTTTCTGAATGTTTCATGCTTTCTTCTTATTTTTTATTTCCTCACATAAACAACTACTGATAAAAAAAAGAATGCAGCTTCAGTCCTAATCAGAGACCAAAGTCGTGCATTGGATTTAACAACCCCCAACTATTTCAAAAGACATAAAATGGACACATATGTGTTTTGAATAATTTATGTGTATTTTCTTATACAGTGACGATTCTACCTACTCCTTATCTTTTCTTCTCTTTGTGAGCTGTTCAATAAGGAATTTTGGTGGAAGAGTCCCTCAGTTTAATGCTTATGATTGAACCAGGTCATGGGGATTGTTGGACTTGTTCTTACGGTCCCATATGCACCAATAATGCCACGTGGCATTGTTCCTTGTTTACATAGACACATTAACATGGGAAAATACTATACAAACACATAAGTTCTTATCTAATATAGATTGGAACACACAAATCTTGTAGTGCAATGCGACCATACACCCTGAACATTGATATAATGACCTGGCACAGGCCTCAGAAGAATGGGCATTCTCCATTCACCACTGAACCAGGGAAGCTATCTATGAAACATCCAAGGTTTTTTTATATAACAACACCTGGAAGCAATCCTCTACCAGGGAAGACCCTACCACGGCTCTGACATCGACCTGCTCAAAAGAGACTTCCCTTAACACTAAGAAGACTTGACAACAACAACAACAACCTGCTTACAAGACAGGCAGGGCTCTCCGCATTGCCCTTTAATTTTGAGGTAAAACTAGAGGACGCTCTGCACCATCCTGACTGCAATGTAGGATATGCAGATTCCAGGATCTTTAATACAGAAAACATGATGCCAACAACAGAGACTGTGTGAAAAATAAAAGTGTATTGGCACTACAGACAATGACCTGGATTGGACAAACTAGTTTGCCTGGAGCCTAGAGTTGGTCTTATGCCAGGAAACTTCAGGGATAGGGTCTCCTTGTATTTAGGCCAAGGCTTTTTCTTTCCATGTCCCTCATATTTTGGTGGGCCTATGCAAACAATAATTGCCACTCTAACACTGTTTTCACTGTGCTCCTTTGACTCTAATCCTTAAGAAAAATAACCCACTTAAACTTTTGAGGTTAACTGAAACTAATATACATGTGCATGGAAGTGTAAAAAAGTACTATGCCTTCAATGTTTAAGGAGTTACATAAGTTTTATGGCTTTAGATTGCTTTGTGTGCTGCTAAGAAATATTATGTGTTACAATCTGGGAACTTGTGGGGCATGGGTTTTGTACATGGGTTGTTTTATTTTTCTTAATGTTCTTTGGCTGAAAGTTCAAAGTTAAGATATCAGTAAGGGGACTTCTGAGAATTCTGTTTAGGGATGATTGTGCTTCTACTGTAACTTAACCTTGTCCTCTTACTTTGCATCTTTGTTCTCATAATTAAAAATAAAAAATTAATAAAAAAATGCAGCGTAATGAACCTCTTTATTCTATTTTTAGCCACATTTGAAAATTTATAAAAGAAAAGCTCCCTTAAAGTACTATAGAAATGATTATGTCTTAATTATTCATGAGGGTTTTAACATTTGTCAAATATTTGTTTTGTTTGTGTCAGAACTTATGAACTGTCTAATTTACCACCACCTTGAGTTAGCATTAACTTTATTTTATGCTGTGTCCCTTTCCTGGACAATGCCCTTGCAGCACCTTTTGTCACCAAGGTCAGCCAATTTTTTCAACTATCACTTGCTGGGGAGTAAAGACAACCCATTTTTCATGGTATGGAGAATGATTTCTCTGACTAAGAAAGAAGAATGAAGATACAAATAAATAACTTGTTAGGCCTTCAGCCATGTCTGTGGCCAGAGACCCTCTAACTCTCAAAGAAAGAGGGCAAAACCAATGAACATACTGGCCTCATATCAAAAAGCACTAGGGCCCTTCTGAGGTCCCCCAACAAACAATCATTGTCACCATCTGAGCTCATCAGCCTACTACTGCAGAGCCTCCAATTCGTGGACCACACTGGCCCCTTATCTGCCATACATGCCTCATAATTCTAATACCGATTTCCCAATAGGAATACACCAAATTAAATGTGAAATTATCATCTAAACCTCAAACAAAATCAACTTAGTACTCAATTGGTAATATGCAGCTTAGTAGATCTTCAGACAATGACATCAGACAACATTGAGAGAAATGACAATTTTCACAAATTTTCTTTTAATGCGGTTTTTATTATGTAATTCCATTGCCATTTAGTTTTACCAAACAGAATTAAGTAAATCATTCATACCAGCCTAGGGGCAGGCTTCAGAAAGGTTGGAAAACTGATTAACAGGAGACAAATAATCTTATATTGATGGGTAAATTGGTATTGAAATATTGAATACCAGAAATAACTATTAGCACTAATTCTGTAAGCCACAATGTCTAAAATAAAGGAACTTAATTTTTAATGTAAATAATTTGTTAATAAGGGATTTCAATATATTTTGTTTATAAATTAGAAAAATGAGTCCTAGCACAATTTACAGAAGCCCCCGAAGCATAACTACATACTTCACATTTGTGGCTGTCCATGTGTAAAGGGAGAAATGCTGGAACTTCAGGCAAGCCAAAACAAATATTGGCCCAAATACATTTAGAAATGTTTATTTTATTGAAACCATCATGTTCTACAATTCCTCCATAGTTAAATTTCAGATATACAGTGAATCAAGGCCATTCCCACCACCAGGGTCAACCTCCTTCCACCAATGATCCCAGAGTACATCCAAAATTACCATCCTTTGAACCCTGTCCTGCTAGTGTAATACTCCCATGTAAGTTTAGATTGTTAAATTTTAGGTCTCCTGATTCTATTGCTATTGACTTTGGCTTGGATATTTAGTTCTATCCTCCTTTTTTTCACCAATGCACCTGAGACCAAGTGGTTCATTGGCTCCCATCCTTTCTTTTTCCCTGTCTTCTTAATGTTATTTCAATAAAGGTTATTGTAATAAATATTTTTTAGTAATTAGTTCTTTGGGGGGGTTTCGGCCACACCCATTTGATGCACAGGGGTTACTCCTAGCTAAGCACTCAGAAATTGCCCCTGACTTGGGTGGACCATATGGGACGCTGTGGGATCAAACCACGGTCCTTCCTTGGCTAGTGCTTGCAAGGCAGACACCTTACCTCTAGCGCCACCTCACCGGCCCCTAATTAATTTTTTTATTTAAACATATTGATTACAAATATGATTGTGATTATGTTTCAGTCATGTAAAGAACACCCCCCTTCACCCGTGCAACATTCCCACCACCAATGTCCCAAATCACCCTCCATCCCACCACACCCCCACCTGTACTCTAGACAGGCTTTCCAGTTCCCTCATTCATTCACATGGTTATGGTAGCACTCGGTGTAGTTATTTTTATAACTGCACTCACCACTCTTTGTAGTGAGCTTCATGAAGTGAGCTGGATGTTCCAGCCCTCCTCTCATTGTCTCAGGATTGTTGCAAAAATGACTTTTATTTTTCTTAAAACCCATAGATAAGTGAGACTATTCTGCTCTATTTCTCTCCCTCTGACATATTTCACTAAGCGTAATAGATTCCATGTACATCCATGTCTAGGAAAATTTTATGAATTCATCTCTCCTGATGGCTGCATAATATTCCATTGTGTATATGTACCACAGTCTCTTTAGCCATTCATCTATTAAAGGGCATCTTGGTTGTTTGCAGACCCTGGCTATTGTGAATAGTGCTGAAATAAATATAGGTGTGAGGAAGGGATTTTTGTATTGTATTCTTGTATTCCTAGTGTATATCCCTAGGAGTGGAGTAGCTGGGTTGGATGGGAGCATAATTTCCAAATTTTGGAGGAATCTTCATATCGCTTTCCATAGAGGTTGGACTAGATGGCAATCCCACCACCAGTGGATAATAGTTCCTTTCTCTCCACATCCCTGCAAGCACTTATTGTTCTCATTCTTTGTGATGTATGCCAATCTCTGTGGTGTGAGATGGTATCTCATCGTTGTTTTGATTTGCATCTCCTTGATGATTAGTGATGAGGAGCATTTTTTCATGTGCCTTTTGGCTATTTGTATTTCTTCTTTGTCAAAGTGTCTGTTCATTTCTTCTCCCCATTTTTTGATGGGATTAGATTTTTTTTTCTTGTAAAGTTCTGTCAGTGCCCTGTATATTTTGGGGATTAGCCCCTTATCTGATGGGTGTTGGGTGAGTAGTTTCTCCCACTCAGTGAGTGTTTTTTTTTATCCTGGGCACTATTTGAGGTGCAGAAGCTTCTCAGCTTAATGTATTCCCATTTGTTGATCTCTGCTTCCACTTGTTTGGAAAGTGCAGTTTCCTCCTTGAAGATGCCTTTACTCTCAATGTCGTGGAGTGTTTTACTGACATGTTGTTCTATATACCTTATGGTATCAAGTCTGATATCAAGGCCTTTAATCCATTTGGATTTTACCTTCATACATGGTGTTAACTGGAGGTCTATGTTTGCTTTTTTGCAAGTGGCTAACCAGTTATGCCAGCACCACTTGTTGAAGAGGTTTTCCCTGCTCCACTTAGGATTTCTTGCTCCTTTTTCAAAAATTAGGTGCTTGTATGTCTGGGGAACGTTCTCTGAAAAGTCAAGCCTATTCCACTGATCTGAGGGTTTGTCTTTATTCCAATACCATGCTGTTTTGATAACTATTGCTTTGTAGTACAGTTTAAAGTTGGGGAAAGTAATGCCTCCCATTTTCCTTTTCCCTAGGAATGCTTTAGCTATTCAAGGGTGTTTATTGTTCCAGATGAACTTCACAAGTGTTTGATCCACTTCTTTGAAAATGTCATGGGTGTCTTTAGAGGGATTACATTAAATCTGTATAATACTTTGGGGACTATTGCTATTTTAATGATGTTAATCCTGCCAATCCATGAGCAGGGTATGTGTTTCCATTTCTATGTGTCCTCTCTTATTTCTTGAAGCAGGGCTTTATAGTTTTCTTTGTATAGGTCCTTCAAGTCTTTGGTCAAGTTGACTACAAGATATTTGAGTTTGTGTTGCACTGTGAATGGAATTGCCTTCTTAACATCCATCTCTTCCCTATCATTATTGGTATATAGAAAGGCCATTGATTTCTGTGTGTTAATTTTGTAGCCTGACACCTTGCTATATGAATCTATTGTTTCTAGAAGCTTTTTGGTAGAGTCTTTAGGTTTTCTAAGTAGAATATCATGGCAGCTGCAAACAGTGAGAGCTTGACTTCTTCCTTTTCTATCTGGACTTCCTTGATATCTTTTTCTTACCTGATCGCTATAGCAAGAACTTCCAGTACTATGTTGAAGAGAAGTGTTGAGAGCAGACAGCCTTGTCTTGTACCAGAATTTAGAGGAAAGGCTTTTAGTTTTTCTCCATTGAGGTTAATATTTGCCATTGGCTTGTGGTAGAAGGCTTCAACTAGATTGAGAAAGGTTCTTTTCATTCCCTTCTTGCTGAGATTTTTGATCAAGATTGGGTGTTGGACCATATCAAATGCTTTCTCTGTGTCTATTGATATGATCATGTGATTTTTATTTTTCTTGTTGTTGATGTTTTGTATTATGTTGATAGATTTATGGATGTTAAACCATCCTTGCACTCCTGAGATGAAACCTACTTGGTCATAGTGTATGATCTTGTTGATGATGCATTGGATCCTATTTGCCAGGAATTTTTGAAGATCTTTGCATCTGCATTCATCAGGGTTATTCGTCTGTAATTTTCTTTTTTGGCAGCATCTCTGTCTGGTTTTGTTATCAAGGTTATGTTGGCTTCATAAATGCTGTTTGGGAGTGTTCCCGTTTTTTCAATTTCATGGAAGAGCCTGGCTAGGATTGGTAGTAACTTCTCTTGAAACGTTTGAAAGAATTCATTAGTAAATCCAACTGGGCCTGGGCTTTTCTTTTTAGGCAGATGTTTGATTACAGTTTCAATTTTCTCCATAGTGATGGGGGTGTTTAGATATGCTACATCCTCCTTACTTAACCGTGGAAGGTTACAAGTGTCCAGAAATGTATCCATTTTTCTAGGTTCTCATGTTTAGTAGCATAAAGATTCTCAAAGTAGTCTCCTATAACCCTTTGGATCTCTGAAATATCTGTCGGGATCTCCCACTTTTCATTTCAAATGCAGGTTATCATGTTTCTCTCTCTTTCTTTGTGAATTTTGCCAATGGTCTATCAATCTTGTTTATTTTTTCAAAGAACCACTTCTGCTTTCATTGATCTTTCAGATTGTTTTTTGGGTTTCCACTTCATTGATTTCTGCTTTCAGTTTTGTTATTTCTTCTGTCTCCCTAGTTTTGGTTTCTTTTGTTGGTCATTTTCTAATTTTTTTAGCTGCGTCATTAAGTTATTCAGGTATGCCCCTACTTCCTTCCTGATGAGTGCTTGCAAAGCTATAAATTTTCCTTTCAGGACAGTTTTTGCTGTGTCCCATAGATTCTGGCAGTTTGTGTTTTCATTATCATTTGTTTCTAGGAAAGTTTCTCGGACCCACTGGTTGTTCAATAGCAGGTTGTTTAATTTCAATTGTTAAAGATTTTCTTCTGTGTGGCTTTGTAGTTCACATCTAATTTCAGAGCCTTGTGGTCAGCAAAAATAACCTGCAAGATTTCTATCCTCTTCATTTTATGGAGGTATGTTTTATGTGTCAGCATGTAGTCTATCCTGGAGAATGACCCATGTACATTGGAGAAGAATGTGTATCCATGTTTTTTGGGATGGAGTGTCCTATATATATCTACTAGTCCTCTCTCTTCCATTACTCTTTTCAGGGCTAGTATTTTTTGTTGGGTTTCAGTTTGGTTGACCTATCAAGTGTTAACAGGGCCGTGTTGAGGTCTCCCACAATTATTGTGTTATTATTGATGTCTTCTTTCAGATTTGACAGTAATTGTATTAGATAATTTGCTGGTCTCTCATTGTGTGCATATATGTTTAATAGTCTGATTTCTTCCTGTTGCACATATCTCTTGATTAGTACATAGAGTCCATCTTTGTCCCTTAGCACTTTTCTGAGTATAAAGTTGGTGTCATCAGATATTAATATGGCCACCCCAGCTTTTTTGAGGGTGTTGTTTGCTTGGATGATTTTCCTCCAGCCTTTGATTTTGAGTCTATGTTTGTTCTGACTATTCAGATGTGTTTCTTGTAGGCAGCAGAAGGTTGGATTCATCTTTTTGACCCATTTTGCCACTCTATCTTTTAATTGGTGAATTTAGTTAATTGACATTGAGGGAGATGATTGTCATAGGATTTAATGTCATCTTTGGAGATAAGTTTGCTGTGTTTGTTGGTCTCTCTTGTCTTAGAGTAGACCTGTCAGTTTTTCCTTTAAGGCTGGTTTATCATCTGTGAAGTTTCTGAGCTGTTGTTTATCTATGAAGCTATATATTCTTCCTTCAAACCTGAACGTGAGTCGGCTGGGTGCAGTATTCTCGGTGAGGCATTCATTTCATTCAGTCTTGTCACAATATCCCACCACTGTCTTCTGGCCTTGAGAGTTTCTTGTGACATGTCTCCTGTAAGTCTTAGGGAAGCTCCTTTGAATGTAATTTCTTTTTTTTGTTCTTTCTCCTTTCAGTATTCTATCTCTATCTGTGAGATTTGTCATTGTAGCGAGGATGTGTCTTGGGGTGATTTTCTTTGGGTCTTTTTTAGCTGGTAGTCTTCGGGCATGCAGGATTTGATTGCATGTAGTTTTTAACTCTGGGAGTATCTCTTTGATGATGTATTTGACAGTTGACTCTTCCTGGAGATCTCCTACCTGGGTCTCTGGGACTTCAATGATTCTTATGTTGTTTCTGTTGAGTTTATCAAAGACTTCTATTTTCATCTGTTCGCATTCCTTGAGTACTTTTTCCATTGTCTGTTAGTTTGTCTTAAGGTTCTTTTCCAATTTCTTCTGTTGTGTTGAGTTTTTTGCATCACATCTTCCAGGACTCCGATTCTGTCCTCAGCTGCTATCACCCTGCTGGTGAGGCCATCCATTGAGGTTTTCAGTTGAACTACCATGTTTTTCAGATCGGTTATTTCAGTTTGGAGTTTTCTGATTTGTCTTTGTGTTCTGTTCAGATCAATCTATGCTTTCTTTGAGTTCTTCAAACATCTTCCTTATTGCTATTTTAAGTTTCTTATTCAAGAGGTTAATACGGTGGTTGGAATTTATTACGTCATCCGAGCTTTTGTCTTTATTCTCTGTGCATGGTGTTTGCCTGTGAGATTTCTCCATTGTTACGCTTGTAGTGTATTTTTTTCTGCGTATTGTGGTGGGGTTCATTGGTTAGAATGAGTACGCAGTCACGAAACAAAGCAAAGGCTCTTCTGCTGCCTCTAGTTGACAGTTTTTTGGGGGGGTGCACTCCCTAGGCCTCTGAGGAGACCTTCTGGTATTCAGAAACACAAGCAGACAGGCACAGAAGTTTCCCTTGAAGTCCTCAGAGTGAACAAAGGCACAGCAGGGCAGAGTCTCCGCAGGCCAGAGAACTCAGCTTATTGGAGGCAACCCCCACAGCCAAAATTTACTCACTGGGCAGCTTCAAAATGCAGTTTTTTGTGGGTGCTCTCCCTAGGCCTCTGAGGAGACCTTCAGGTATTCAGAAACACCGAAGTTTTGGGAAATATTTTTTTATTAACCTCATATATATTTTATTTTTGGTTTCCCGTGGAATTGAAAAGGTGCAGATTTCCCAGGTACCCCAGACATTCACTAGAAAGATCTCTCCCAGGTATCACCTTTCCCAACTTTAAACTGTATTACAAAACTATAGTCATTAAAACAACATGGTATTAGAATAAAGACAGACCCTCATACCAGTGGAGTAGACTTGAGTGTTCAGAAAATGTTCTCCAGACATACAATCAATTAATCTTTGATAAATGGGCAAGAAATGCAAAATAGAACAAGGAAAACCTCTTCAACAAGTGGTGTTTGGGCAACTGGTCAGCTGCTTGAAAAAAGCAAACTCAGACCTCCATCTAACACCATGCACAACAGTAAAATCCAAATAGATTAAGGACCTGGATATCAGATCCTAAACCAAAAGAAAGACAAATGCCTCACTCATTGTACTGTTACTCTGGCCCCAGATTTTAGACAGTGTTAGTATATTCACATAAATTTCATATATACTAGGAGAGAGGGATACAGAACGAGAAAAGAGAGAGAGAAAGAGAGAGGAGAGAAAAGAGAAACAGAAGAGAAAGACAGAAAGACATAGAGAAGGAATTTGTCTTATATATAGTATATCTGGTTGGAGCCTGCACTGCATCTGGTCCCTCAAGCACCACCATGAGTGAGTGACCCCTGTACACTGCTGGTTAAAGTCCAAAAGCAACCACGAAATTCCATATATATTCTTATGTATCATGTGGTATATATGCTTATTTGTATAAACAGAATGTACTTCCCTGTTGGCAAGTAAAGTATTCCCTTGAAAAACCTTCCTGAGCCCAGATGTACAAAAACCAATTCCTAATGATTCATAAGGAAACAGTTCAAAGCTTTTTCAGGCTCCAGAATAATCAGCCAGAACATACCAAGCTGCCACACAGACCCCGCCAGCTTGCGTCACTGCGGGAAGTGCTGTAGGGATTCCTTGGAGCAGCCAGCCTACAGTGGGCCTGCACAAATAGGCCCCATCCTGCCCAGCCCTGCTATCCTTTTCTCTGTTTGCCAACATCAGACCCACACCTGTAATGAGGTTGGCTGGGTTTTTTTGTATAACAGAAAGCACAACTTTTGTTTTCTTTTTTGCAGAATTGGTTTGCGGCTCCCTCCAGCAGTGCTCAGGGATGACTCCTGGCTCTGCACTCAGGGGTTAATCCTGACAGGATTCAGGGGACCATATGCAAAGCCAGAGACCAATCTGGGTCAGTCAGGTTAGAAGCTCCTCCAGTTCCACAGCTCTGTTTTGTTTCTTATCATTCTCCTCAGACTGCAGCCACTGGTTCCAGTTGACAACCTAATCCATGGGCCAAGCTTGGCCCATCCCTTCATCTCCCCTGCCACAGTCTGTTTCCTTCCAAGCCCCTTTTCTTCCCATCTCCCTTCCCGGGCAGCCCCCAAAGCAGATGTTAGTCATTCCTCCATCCCTAGGGTGCACTGAGCCCCCCAGAACAGCTGACACTACCTCCCACCCACACCACTCACCCCCACACCCTGCTGGCCTTCCCTCATTCATACCGGGGCCACCCCAGCACAAGTCCTTCCTGTACATTCAAAGAGCAGCTCAGTTCGGCTCAAGGACAGAGTCCTGTAGCTGTCAATGCTTTCTGAGCTGCCTGTCCTGATTCCTTCATCTGGCTGGCATGACCAGACCCATGGGCTCGTCTCCAGTCCTGGAAACAAAGACTGAAGGAAAAACAAAGCAAGGGCAGCTGAGTGAGCTGTGGGTGAGCATGGCTTACAGGGAATCATTTCCAGGACCTTTTTAACACCCATACATGGAGAGCAGGGTACCCAGTGTCAGGTTACAAACCTGGGGTAACTACTTCCTGGTTAGCCATATTGACTGACCCAGAGTCACTCCTACCCCTCAGCACAAAGTTGGTACCAGCAAGTAAGAGATAATCTAATAAGCAGGGAAAGCTCTCTCCAGGCTGCCTGGATGCCTGCTCTAGAAGAAAGAGCTACATGGGGCCAGAGAGATATTACAGTGGTGATTGCATTTCATGTAGATGGCCCAGGTTCGACTGCCAACACCCTCTATGGTCCCTGAGTCATTCCAGAAGTGGTCCCTGAGTGCAATCAGGAGTAACTCCTGGGTGGCATGGCCTCAAAATAAAGAGAGGAAGGAAGGAAGGAAGGAAGGAAGGAAGGAAGGAAGGAAGGAAGGAAGGAAGGAAGGAAGGAAGGAAGGAAGGAAGGAAGGAAGGAAGGGAGGGAGGGAGGGAGGGAGAGAGGGAGGGAAGAAGGGAGGGAGGGAGGGAGGGAAAGGAAGGGAAGAGGAAAGGGAAGGGGAAGGGAAGAGAGGGGAAGGGAAGGGGAAGGGGAGGGGAAGGGAAGGGGAAGGGAAGAGAAGGGGAGGGGAAGGGGAAGGGGAAGGGAACAGAAGGGGAAGGGAAGGGGAAGGGAAGGGGAAAGGTAAGGGAAGGAGAAGGGAAGAGAAGGGGAAGGGAAGGGGAAGGGAAGGGGAACGGAATGGGAAGGGAAAGGAAGGGAAGGGGAAGGGAAGGGGAAGGGAAGGGGAAGAGAAGGGGAAGGGAAGGGAAGGAGAAGGGAAGGGGAAGGGAAGGGAAGGGGAAGGGAAGGGAAAGGGAAGGTAATCATATTCATGATTTCGAGACATGTGGAGGTAGCCTCTGGCTCTGCTGAGCCAAATTTCTCCAAGCACACCTCCCAACTCGGGTCCTCGAATGATGGACCCCCAAGGTCAGGTCTGCATAATGCCTGGGAAAAGAAGGTCCCCCAAGAATGGCCAGGCTCAGCCAGGTCCCATGCTGATCATCTGGGCAACTTTGGGAAGTCCTTTTTCTGGCCAAGCCCCAACACACTGAACCCAAGTCAGCCTGGGAACATGAGTCAGGCTGCGATCCCCCAGTGGCGACCCCAGACCCGCGGGGGTGAGGTGATGAGGGTCGCAAGTAATTCATGGGTTTTCTCGAGCAGAGCCGATCTGTGAAGCAAACTGGAAAGGTTAGAAAGAAGGAGGCTGAAGACAACTCACGCTGTTCAAAAGCATTTATTTCAAGGGGTGGTTAGCTTTTATACAGAATGCAAAAGAAGGGGCGTTGCAACCATGTCAATCATTCTTTGGGCAAAGCAATATTCCAATCAAGACACTAAACAACTTGTTTTCCAGTACTTTTTCACTGGTTACATTCTTGTAGGTGTTTATCTGCCTAACCCAGGGGCAGGAAATAGGGAGGGGTAAAGAAGGAGAAAAAACTTGGGTAAGTTAAGCTTTATCTAAGAAGAACATCTTGTTTACTTAAAAGTACCAAGCACGCAAAATGTTCCAAGGCAGGATATAAGACTTTACTTAGCAAATATGAACAAAAGAACTACTATAAAAGGTCAGGGTACAGATAGTCAAGAGGACGTATGTATTTTTATCTTATATAATGGTGAATTGTTCTGTTTAAAGTAACTTCCTCCTGGCCACGTAGCAAGGCTGCATTGTATACTTTTAACTTTCTGTGATCAGCCATTTTCTCTGTTCCCGGAGCATATGTGCCTCCTGTCACATAGACAGCAATGCTAGAGGTTTGTGAGCCTCCATTTTGTTCTAGGCTCCATCAGCCCCCCACAGTTCCCCCTTCTCTATATAGTAAAAAATGAGCAGATGAGTGGAGTGCCTGTCTTAGGTTACTTGGTGTGATTCCAGATCTGGACATGGCGAGAAAAGATTCAAATTAGGTTTTGCCGGCAACGTTTTAGGGGGCCATGTTTGCTCCCAGAGTCTGGCACCAAGCTATCCCCGTTTTAAGCATCTTCACAGCCTGGAGCAGAGGGAATGCAGGCACTTGGCCAGGTATTCAAGCTCCTGAAAGCTCAGTGGCTGAAATGAAGGTCTATCCACGGCCTCGTGTCCTTTGGGGTCATGGTGAGAGAGCTGCTGATAGTGAACCTTTACAGAACATTTGGTAGTCCCATCAACCTGATTCTTAACAAAACTTGTGAGGCGACGGAATGCCCAGGGGCCAAAGGAAATAAGCAGCAAAAAGCCAATAAAAGGTCCTAATAGGCTAGGCAGCAACGTAGATAGCCAGGGTGAAGTAGAAAACCAATTTTTGTACCAGGATTCATCCTTCTCTGTCTGTCTTTTTCTTTCCTCTACACATCTAATGCTATCCTTAACTAAGCCAGGTTTATCTTTAAAAAAACAACATTCTTCCTTAAGGACTGGCAAGGTGGCGCTAGAGGTAAGGTGTTCGCCTTGCATACGACTGACCCAGGACGGACCGCGTTTCGATCCCCCGGCGTCCCATATGGTCCCCCCAAGCCAGGGGCAATCTCTGAGTGCGTAGCCAGGAGTAACACCTAAGCATCAAAAAGGTGGACCCCAGAGGCATCTCCATGCTAGCGAAATGGCAGAATTTCTATAGCATTAGTGAAATGGCAGAATACCTATAGCATTATCGAAATGGCAAAATTCCTATAGCATTAAAGTTGTCCTGCAAGAGCTTTGGCGCCTGATGATGTCTATAGAGAACATGAAGCTCCCACAACCACTGGAAGGACAGTGTTACAGCAACTAAGCTGCACAAACTACCTCCTCCCTTAAAAAGGCCAGATTCAAACCATGACGATTCTGCTGCACCATTTCTGCGAGGGAACCAACTGTTTGTTCTAAGTAGTCTAAACCTCTTTTAAGTTATTCAAGATCCCTAACAACAGTTCTGGTTAAAACATTAACAGCTGCATGGGTATGAACCAATGAATAAATTCCTGTGCCAGCGCAAGCAACACCTAAGCCTAACACTAAGGCAAGAGTGAGTGCAGTTACAAGTTTCCTTTGCGCCTGGAAAGGGCAAGGAGGTATCCTTACGAGGCAATAAATCTGATTCAGGTCTGACAGTTAATTTAGGCATTGAAACAACCAATGTACAATTATCCTTATGCTGGAGAAAAATAAACCCGAGGAACAAGCAAAAAATGTTAAATTGGGAGCAAGTATAACCTGAAAATATAAATTAACAACAAGAGTTTGTTTACAATATCAATAAGGGGAATAGGGGGAAGCATATTGGGTCCCAAAAGGCAAAGTTCAATTCCCACCACTTGTTTCAAAGTCATGCCATGGCGTTGAGGCTCCATACCCCATCACAGAAGGTTGGTTGGTGAAGTGAGGCAGTCCGAAGGCAGCAATTCCTTTATAGAATGGTGGGATGGGTGAATAGCAGATTCAACATTCCTCGTAGACAGGGTTAGTCAGGGCTGCAGGAGGCTGCGGGAGGTCTATAAGGAAATTGCTTGGTAGGAGGCAAAATGGTTACTTAGGTTTTTTTTTTTTTTTACAATAAAATTTTCCATGAATTTAATTCTTCATATAAAAACTAGGAATTTACTTAGTCTTCTGGCCTTGGTTTACAGGCAGAAGACACTAGCAATTTACATTATACAAATTATTTTCAAATATCACGGGAATGTCTCCTGACTTCTGTCAGACTTCAGCATTCAAAAATTTTATAATTAACAATCGTCAATTCTTCAAAAACTTTTAAACTGAACCTAAATGATTTTTCTTAAACTTCTTAGTTATTATCTTAAAGCTAGATGCTTCTTTCTCTAGCCACATATCCATATTCTTTTGGCCTTAACTTACACATAGCAGGAAAGCTGGGTGATTGCAAAGTCCAGAAATTCTCCAGGGAAAAGTTATCCCTGATGGCCATTGAGAAATCTGGGGTTTACCGTCCCCTATGCCTTCTGCCATGTTCTCAGAAAGACAAAGCCAGCTTAACACATAATTTTTAATACATGATTTTTATTTGCAGGATGTCACAGTCTGTCAAATGACCAGACTGAACCAGGTTGTGAAAAAATTAATTAATTGAATTTTAAAAATGGATAAGGCTTTGAAAGTTGTATTTATTATGAAATGTAGAGATAACAAATAAACAGACAAAACAAAACAACACTAAACACAACATTTTACGCTTGTGGCCACTTTAATTCATCACAACACACACATGAACAGACAAAAGGATCGATCCAAAACTTACATTAAAAAAATTAACCCGGGTAAAATTGGACAAGCGCTTTTAAATATTTAGCCGGCATGTTTGTAAGAAAAAAACTTTTGTAGAAAAACTTTTAGTTGGCTGTTGTTTACTCTTACCTGTAATCATTTTTCCTGCAAGCTATGTGAGCCCCTGCACCTCTGAATGAGATAAAGGGGATGTGGTCCATCCCCACTGTAGGGAACTGCACATCAAGTCAGTTCCTAAGAGAGACTGAACCAACTTCACTCAGGGTTTCCGCTTCCACTCAAAAAGCTCAGAGACCTAGGAGCTGGAGAGATAGCATGGAGACAGGGTGTTTGCCTTGCATGCAGAAGGATGGTGGTTCAATTCCCAGCATCCTATATGGTCCCCTGAGCCTGCCAGGAGCAATTTCTGAGCACAGAGCCAGAAGTAACCCCTGAGTGCACCAGGTGTGACCCAAAAATAAAATAAATAAATAAATAAATAAATAAATAAAATAAAAATAAAAAATAAAAAGCTTTGAGACATAATGATGAGTCTAATCTTGTCCCCTTTGCTCTCACCTACAACCCCCTGCACCTTCACCTTGCCTTGACATTAGGGTTTCCCATGGATTCTGAGAAAACTGGCCCTTGACATGCAAGGATACTGGAGGAGCCACTGCACCTGCACACAAGCCTTCTGGAAGTGTCTGTGTGTGAGGGCTGGCCTAGCTAGCCGTACCTTCATTACCTTCATTACCTTTCATGTTGTTGGAAGCCATAAGACTTAGAGAGCAAAATGGAGTCTCTGATGCCTGAGAAACCAAAGGCCTGCGTACCTGACAGGCTGTACTGTGGCATTTCCACCATGGGCCTAAAGGAAAGAACAGCCACAAGATGCTCCAATAAACCTCCTGAGTTGATAAGATATAGATCACATCCTGTTAAGCTACCATTGTAAAAGAGTGTCTGTATGATCTAAGGGTATGCTGTAAAACTGGAAAGTCTGTCCTGTACGACCCCCCTACTTTTCTATAGACACCATGGAAAAGTACTGACTATGTTACTTCCATATTTTGCTTAACTATAAAAGCTAGCCCCCTTCCAATAAACCTCAGCTCTTGATCAGCCCGTTTGACTTGAGCTCGTTTCTTTCTCAGCCTCTTTCCTCCATTTCAGGTTGGATCCCGCTCGTGACCCACGAATTACTTCGTGATCCTCATTCTCACACCCCCGCGGGTCGGGGGTCCCCCATCGGGGGTCACAAGTGGCGCTCATACGAGGGGCACGAGACACGGACCACCGACCGGATGGCAACTCGTGAGCGAATCTCGAGAGCCTGATCGTAAGACGCCGGTAAGACCCAAATTTGGGCGGAGTGCAGATAGGTTAGCCTAACAGTTGCAACTAAACAGAGCCGTCCCATAGTCCCAGAAAAATGGGGACCACTATAAGTAAAGATATATATAGTCCCTTTGAAGATAGGGACCACTATAAGTAAAGAGGAAGCCTTTGTAAAAAAACATTAAAAAGGCACTGGCTGAAAGAAATGTTAAAATCAAAAAGAAAGATCTCATAAAATTTTGGTAAAGAATTAGCAGAATATTTTGAAAAATATGGAAAAGAAGAGGATAAGAAGGTCATGCAGTTCTATTGAAATATTTTTGGACAAATAATCACTGATGCAGATTCTGACCCCTTTAAAAAAAAAGATATAATTCAAAAAATAGAGGAGCACATATTGAGGCTGCATCGTGAAGTCAGTCCAGTGCAAGTAGCCTAGCAGAAATAGACCCTAAAAAAGAATCTCCTAATAATCTCTTATTGGATAATTGTCAGGACTCCAAAAGCCTTTCCAAAAGTTTCTACCCCATTCTTGCTAATGCCTTTCCCGCTGATGATCACAGGCAGTACCCTGCTAGGGCAGCCCCTCCTCCCTACAATGAGGATTTGACCCCTAAACTCCCCAAAAATATTTTCTGTCCACTGTCCAATATAGACCTACATCAAAAAAAAAAAATAGGAGTTGGAGGATCGCCTGCTAAAACTAGAAACAATCAAAAAACTAAATTCTCAAGTCTCCCAGCTTCAAGCTGGCCTAAAGGGTTGTAAGCTCCAATTCCCAATATTTGCTTCCCAGGCACCAGTCCCCCCAGGTGAACAGGCTGCTGCTGGTGCCGCAGGCAACTCGGCTGGGGAAGCCTAAATGGCTAATCCCCCAAACCCAGATAACAGACCTATAATGAGAGCAATTCTCTTTCATGCTCTATGAACTTATGGCATCCAAGCTCCTTTCACCTTGTCCTGCCTTGATGCAGTCAGGAAGGGAGGAGAACTGCTCCCACATGAATGGAGAGAAATTGCTAAAGCCACCCTCTCCCTTTCTAATAACCCTTTACATTGGGCCGACTCCTGCTGATCTAAGACAGACATTGCTGGCAACCACCTTCCACCCTCACAGGGAAACGGGGGGAGGGCCCAGCCCCGGGGCCGACTATGAACAGACAAACGAGGGACACTCAGGATGGCACCGCCCTTTGTGGCTCCTGCCCAAAGCCAACCAAACACCTAGCCCAAGCACTCCCGCTCCCTCTTAACAGCACTCTTCCAGCACTGTCAGCTACTAGAGGTGCCTCCTCCCCTGAGTTCTCTGAAGTTTTTTGGATAAAAGCCATTAGTAAAATTAGACCTTCACTAACTATTACTATCAATGGTCAATCTTTTACTGGATTATTGGATTCTGGGGCTGATACTACATGTATGAATCCCCAATTTTGGCCCACCTCCTGGCCAGCCCATCCAACCTTAGACAGTGTTTCTGGAGTAGCAGGCACCGTTAAACAGGTCCTTTTAAACTCTCAACCATTAACCTGGGTAGATATGGAAGGAGACACGAAAACCATAACCCCATACATAATACCTGACCTTCCCATTAACTTATGGGGAAGAGATCTCATGGAACAGATGGGTCTTTATCTAATAAAATGCAAAAACCCTGAAGTACTACAACAAATGCTAGCTCAAGGCTATGATTTACACAAAGGATTAGGAAAATCGTTACAAGGCAGAATTGAGCCTATAAAAACCAAACCCAAATTAGACAAGCATGGATTAGCATTTTCTCCAGAAAAATTACCTTCAAAAATTCACCTTTTTAGTGGCGACCACTTGCACTCCTGCTACCCAAGCGGAAAAAATAACCTGGATTTCTAACACTCCCGTCTGGGTTGGCCAGTGGCCGCTTTCCTTGGAAAAACTCACTGCTGCCCAACAGTTAGTGCAGGAGCAGTTGGCAGCTGGACACTTAAAGCCCTCCAATTCTCCCTGAAACACACCTATTTTTATTATTAAAAAGAAGTCAGAAAAATGGAGATTGTTGCATGACCTTAGATGTGTAGCACAGGTAATAAATTTTGTAAAAAATATTTTGAAAATAAACCTAATTATCCTATTCAACCTTAAAATAAAACAGCATATTAATTGGCTGATGCAAAATACAAATAATTGGCCTTTGGCATGTGCTTTTTAAGGAAAAAATTGATATTCATTATCCAGCAAGTAAGTTTATAGAGTTTTTTAAAAAGATGCATGTGAAGAGAAAAAGAGTCGCAAGCCAGTGAAAACAACAACAACAAAAAAGCTCTCTCCAGCAGAGAAGGTACCCCCTACCTCCCGGTCTTAAAAGTTCTCGTTTTGAATATCAAAACCTCAGGTCAGCACAAACAGACAAAGATAAAGTCCGGGCCCCATCAAGGGAAGGGCCATATACCCCCAACTCACTCAAGGTCTATTTTTTTTTAAGATCCCTTAGGGTAAGAATGCAGCCCTACCTTCCCTTAGGTTTTTATGGTTGTCTATCTGTTGTGACAAATGTTCCTTTCTCCTGAGTTAGGATGCCTGAGTTAAAATGTTTTTCTAAAATAAAGGCCACAGTTGGTAAAATTAGGAGGTTTTAAAAGTGTTCAAAAATGTCATAATAAGCCCTTTAATCTATGCAGAGGTAGTGTATATGTGGCATATTCTATACCTGTATTTGAGACAGTAAATTTCTGTGTAGTCAAAATGCAGACAAAAATTTTGGAGAAAAAATATCACTTCTCTCATAAAGTTGGTAAATTTGGCTTAAGTTCAGCAGAAATAATGCTAACCTGTGTATGTCTTTGTGGTTACAAGTTTGATTGCTCTGCTAAATATGGCAGAGAGTGACGGGGGTAGAAGTAAAAAGATTCAGGAACTGTTCATGTGGAATTTATAGTGAGAATTATTATGCGGCATACATGTGCCTTTTCTAAAAGCATTTGTGTAATTAAGTTTTGTGCATTGGGTGTTGTAAAGTAATTATTAAAACATTGGAAATTAGAAAACCTTTTAAGTTCAGGTCTGTAAGGGTTAAAAAAAATTCTCTAAACAGAAAAAGCAACAGGGAAATAAATGCACTAAACTTTCCTTGTTTATGCCTCAGGAATTTTTAAGCAAGATAACAACTCTATCACTTGTAAAAAAAAAAAAAAAAAAACTTTTGGTGTTTTAAAATTCCAAAGGACACAAAAATGTTAAAAATTTGAATCTTTTATATTTCTATTAGAAAATTATTTTTGATCTTAAGAGTATATGGAAGATGTTGTGGTTAGCCTTTTTTAAATAATATTGTTAATTAATATTATAAAAGTAACTAAATTTTATAAGAAGGACAAAAAGCATCAAATATAATTTTGGTCTTAAGCTCTAGGTGTGGAAATGCATCACATGTCTTTAACTATATTTTATAATGATCTAAACATTTTGTTGATTTGGTATATAATATTTTTTACAAATTATTCACTTGAAGTCTTCAAATTAGGAACAGTTGTTTGTTCTTTTAAAGTCAGTTTTTTATACCTTTAATAATCATAGTTCATGCTCTTGTGTTTGATCATAAAAATTTTAACACTTTATTGCAGCTGTCTTACTGTTCTACTGTGAAACTAATTTAAAGAAAACCTGTTCATTTACAGCAAATGATATCATACGTCAGAGTGGAGACTCCTTCTACAGTGCTCATTAACCATTTTACTTAATAAATTTTTTTAACTGCTTACATTTTACTTAATGTTTTAAACTTCAAATTAGAATAGTTTTAAAAATGTTGTGTTAAATCTAAACCTTAAAATTTATTTTCAGCAAAGTTCCACTCCAGCTACATTAAGTACTTCTAAAAATTAAGTTTTTCTACAAAAATTTTTTTTCTTACAAACATGCTGGCTAAATATTTAAAAGCGCTTGTCAATTTTTCTAATGCAAGTTTTAAGTCAATCCTTTAGTCTGTTCATGTGTGTGTTGTAATGAATGAAAGTGGCCACAATGTTGTGTTTAGTGTTGTTTTGTTTTGTCTGTTTATTTGTTATTTCTACATTTCATGATAAATACAATTTTTAAAGCCTTATCCATTTTTGAAATTTTAATTAATTTTTTTTCAACCTGGTTCAGTTTGGTCATCTGACAGACTGTGACATCCTGCTAAAAATCATGTGTTAAAAATTATGTGTTAAGCTAGCTTTGTCCTTCTGAGAACATGGCAGAAGGTGTAGGGGATGGTAAACCCCAGATTTCTCAATGGCCATCGGGGATAACTTTTCCCTGGAGAATTTCTGGACTTTGCAATCACCCAGCTTTTCTGCTATGTGTAAGTTAAGGCCAAAAGAATAAAGCCAAATGTGGCCAGAGAAAGAAGCATCTAGCTTTAAGATAATAACTAAAAAGTTTAAGAAAAATCATTTAGGTTCAGTTTTAAAGTTTTTGAAAAATTGGCGATTGTTAATTATAAAATTTTTTGAATGCTGAAGTCTGACAGAAGTCAGGAGGCATTCCCGTGGCATTCAAAATAACCATTTTGCCTCCTGCCAAGCAGTTTCTTTATAGACCTCCTGCAGCCTCCCGCAGTCCTGTCTTCATCCACTTCAAAAGAGCCTGTCACCCCTCCTGCTAGCCTACCATTTCTGCTGGACCTGTTTCTGACTGACTTTGCCTAAGGGGAATGCTGGATAATACTCTGCCTGGCAGCCCTTCTATAAACCTTCAGCATGCCCACTGCTACCAACGACCCTGCTGACCTCCACTGGGGAGCTGAGACTCATCAAGGCATACCTTTGACACAGGTCATGGGCGTGGGACCTTGCTTACTTGGACCATATATGCGCCCCCCCCCGTCCAACTATCAGACTTTTGCAATCAAACCATTGTGGTTAACAACACTTCCAAATCCAAATCCACTGGACATTCTCCCCATATTGTTACTGAAATGTTTCTTGCTTATCATGACTATTAGCTTTGTTAATGCCTAGATTAACCATCAAACCTGTTGGTCCAGTTTCCACCTCGAACCTCATCCTGCAGATGGTCAACGCCTCCACCATCACCGACCCTGCCTATCTACTATTCATCTCAACCGCCCTTCTGCTTTGGCAACCCCTTCGCTCTGTGATGCAGCTCCGAGCCTCACTTTGGCACCACCTTGGAACAGGTGGTGGGACTTGGACTTTGCCTTTTGGTACCCAATATGCTCCCCCCTATTCCCCTTATTGAAAATTGTAATCAAACGCTTGTTGTTAATTCCTCCTTTCAGATTATAATTGCCCCCAATTTGACGTTTTTTGCCTGTTCTACTGGTTTATCTCCCCACATTGTTTCACATTTGTTTCTTGAGTCCAAGGACTACTGTGTTTTGGTTGTTTTAATGCCTAAGTTAACTGTTAAACCAGTCACTGCTCTTACCCTAGCCTTATTGTTAGGCCTGGGTGTTACTGGTGCGGGCACAGGAATTTATTCATTGGTTCATACTCAAGAATCTGTTAATGCCTTAACTAGAACTGTTGTTAGAGATGTTGAGGAACTTAAAAGAGATTTAGATTATTTGGAACAAACTGTTGGCTCTTTAGAAAAGGTAGTACAGCAAAATTGCTGTGGCTTAAATCTTGCCTTTCTGCAGGAGGGGGGTATGTGCTTTATAGGAAGAATGTTGCTTTTTTAAAGATAAATTAGGTTTAGTCAGAGATAGTATTAGAAGAGTAGAACAAAGCTTGGAAGAAACAAAAAGAAAGATAGATAAAGATGAATCTTGGTACAAAAACTGGTTTTCAACCTCTCCCTAGTTGTCAACATTGTTGCCTAGTTTGCTGGGACCATTTGTAGGATTTCTCTTGCTCATTTCTTTTGGTCCATGGGTGTTTTGCCATTTTACCAGTTTTGTTAAAAATCAGGTGGACGAGGCTACCAAACGCTCGGTCAGAGTCCACTATCTACAGCTCACCCAGCATGAACCCACAATCACACCCCGCCCTTATTTGCATACATGAACCCCTTGTATGACCTCATAAAGCCCAGAATGTTATATCTCCGGCCTTAGGGGAGGAGGCTCACAGAGTCTTGACCGTAGTCAAGAATGGAGATGTGGCCCACTATGGTGGTGCTGCTCTTGCTCGTTTTAACTTACTGTCCATGTGGTCAGAGCTTTCCGATAAGGAGAGTGCCAGGCGGTGTGTTGGAAAATGGCAGCACTGGCAGCTCTAAAGTGAAAGATGGCCCTAATGATGGTGGAAGAATTCGAGAGAGGAGCGATAATAGTGGCAGTGTCCAAAGTGTTGGTAATGAAGGCAGTAGCCTAAGTGGTGGTAGTGGTGGTGGTGGCTGCAATAGCAGTGGCACCATAGGAGGTGGAAGCATCAGTGATGCAATTGACGGTAGCAAGATGGAAGGCTTGGGTGAGCTCGACAAGCCCAAAGGCTTAGGTCATCTCATCGAGACCAGCACTATCAGCAAGTCCAAAGAAAGTGTCAGCCTATCTACTACCATTGGTCCTGTCACTGGGGCCGGCAGTATGGGTGATCTAAGTGATGGTGATGGTCTCCTTGGGTCACGTAACATAGGTGACCTAGCCATTAAGGATGGTCTTGGCAAACCTGGCAGCCTTGGTGGGATTGGGGGATCCAGAAATGGCAGTGTCCGTGGTTCCAGTGGCACCAGTGGTTCCAGCCTCGGTGGGCTTCAAGGATCCAGTGGCACTGGTGGTTCCAGTGGCACCAGTGGTTCCAACCTTGGTGGGCTTGGAGGAAGCAGTAGCACCAGTGGCCTCAGTGGATCCAGCAGTGGTCGTCTTGGAGGATCCAGTGGCACCGGTGGCCTTGGCGGTCCCAGCAGCACAGGTGATGGTGACAGTTCCAGCGGCACCAGTAGTCTCAGCAGATCCAACAGTGGTAGTCTCAGTGGCTCCTGTGGTTCCTGTGCAACCGGTGTTTCCAGTGGCAGTGGTCCCCTTGAGTCGAGTAACACCATCAAGGGTGGCCTCAGCAAACCCAGCAGCCTCCCATCTGATCTTGGAGGATCCAGTGGCACCAGTGGTCTTGGCGGTCCCAGCAGCACAGGTGACGGTGACAGTTCCAGCAGCACCAGTGGTTCCAGCCTCCGTGAGCTGGGAGGATCCAGTGGCACCAGTGGTCCCTGTGGAACCGGTGGTTCCAGTGGCGGTGGTCCCCTTGACTCGAGTAACACCATCAAGGGTGGCCTCTGCAAACCCAGCAGCCTCCCATCTGATCTTGGAGGATCCAGTGACGCTGGTGGTCTTGGCGGTCCAAGCAGCACAGGTGACGGTGACAGTTCCAGCGGCACCGGTAGTCTTTATTCCAGTGGCACCAGTGGTTCCAGACTCGGTGAGCTTGGAGGATCCAGTGGCACCAGTGGTCTCGGTGGATCCCGCAGTGGTAGTCTTGGTGGCTCCTGTGGTTCCTGTGCAACAGGTGGTTCCAGTGGCAACGGTGGTTCCACTGGCAGTGGTCCCCTTGGTTTGAGTAACACCATCAAGGGTGGTCTCGGCAAACCCGGCAGCCTCCCATATGTTCTTGTAGGATCCAGTGGCACCGGTGGTCTCAGCAGTTCCAGCAGCACTGATGACGATGACAGTTCCAGCGGCATCAGTGGTCTTGGAGGATCCAGTGGCCTGGGTGATCTTGGTGTGTCCAGCAGCATGGTTATTCTTAGAAAATCTAGCAGCATACTTAATTTCGGTGGATCCAATGACATCAGTGGTCCCAGCGGCATCCGTGCTCTCCTCAAGGCCAGCATTAACCGTGTTTCCAGCAAATCTAGCAAAGCTGATCACTATAAAACGTCTAAATTAGACAAAATCTTGGAACTGTTTTTAAGATCAACAGAGGCCAGTCCTAATATAACGCCGGCCTTGAGATCACGCTGGCCCCTAGAGATGTCCAAGAAAAAGATCAGACTCAGGCAGGCCTGTAAGAGTAACCACTAACACATAGGGACCTTCATGCTTGGTTCTGGGGTCAAGGACTTAGATCTCAAATGATTTGGGGTTAGTGTGGAGCCCAGGCTTTTGCCTGATTCTGCATACTTCCTGCCTGCACCCCAGACAAAAGCAATTGGGAGCCCAGAGTTCACAGTCCACAGCCCAGATCCCAGAGCCCACAGTACTCACAGTCCATCCCCCCAAAGCCCACAGGACTCCCAGGACCCCCATATCATACCTTCTATCTGGTGAACACTCTGTCCAATGGCTATGTGCTGTACTTCCTGGCACAAGATCTATACCACAGTTCCCTTCCCTATTCCACCAGGAACCAATAGCAAACAACAGCAACAGCAATGTGGTCGGCTCCTGTGTGCTGAGTGGGTAGCAGGGAGATACTCAGATGTTTGTGCACATAATCACATCCATAGACACACAGACACACAGACTTGCATCTGCAAACAGCTACACTTGCACATAAACACAGTCACACTAAGACACAATGATCATAGAGCTATAGACACATGTACGGTACATAGATAGTCATAGTCACATCCAGAATCTGCATTGACACACAATCACGTACAACCACACAGAAATGTGCTTGGATCACTGACCTGTCTTCTTGCTCCATAGGATAGGTATGGGGGTTATGGTTATGTACCCCCAACTCATTCCTACTCTGGCCCCATGGTAGCCAGCCCAGATAGCTACAGTCTGTGCATTGGTTCTCTTCTCCCCAGCTTTCAAATTGCCACATGCCCCCAAGAGTACTTTGTGTTCTCTTCGTTCTGATGCCCTTGCAGTCCAGTGAAGCTTCCAGTGACAGGTACTATGCTGCCCAGGCCTTTTCACTCTACCCCTCCCACCACACTTGAGCCCCTTAGGACTCCTTCAGCCCCATCCCACAGAGCTCAGTAGCACTCTATGTTGTCCTTGGGTCCTAGCTCTAGCCCTGTGGTGACAGGAGTGGCCCAGACCTATTTTCAGCTGGCTGGTAGAGCCACACCAAGAAGGCCACACTGATTCTCAAGGTCAGGTGGCTCAATTGTACACTTGTTGCCTGAGGATGGCCAAGTTCCCTTTCAGAAGGAAGTAGAAGATGCAAGTCAAGCACCCCCCCCCCCGGGTGTAACTAAAGCCTACCTATTTTCCCTGTCCCTCCACAGAGGCAAGTATGGCATGAGGACCACCATGAAGTGCCACTGCTGTTGGCAGCTGTCAAGACTGTGGACCTGACAGCAGCAGTCTACATTAAAATAAAATCTTTAAATCTTTAAGCAATGTCTAGCCTTAATTGTATAGCTGAAGCCTTATCTCTGGAATCCTGGTCTTCATCCTATATGTATATTAATGTGATGGTGTCTGATAGAAACCTTTGTTCTTCACATACCAGGCAGAGTGATGGTGTGAAAGTCAGGTATCTTATAAAAGTGTCCAGTTCAAACCTTTCTGCTTTTACCCATCGCGAAAATTCAGGGAACTGATTGTGACCCCCATATGCTGTCACCCACTTGTCTGTTCCCTGTTCCACCTGTCTGTTCTCACTACCCATTTAGTCCCTCATCCCTGCCCACTCTGTTGCCCACCATACCCCCACATACACAACCACCTTGCTGCTCTAGAAGTATTTTCACGCTTCTCACTGCCTGATGTGGTGCTCAGTCCCCAGGTAATTCTCTTGTCCTCCTCTCTAACTGCCAACTGGCCAGGGCTGTCAATGGTGACACTATAGAAATCAGGTGCCCCTCACCTCCCATTTTTCCTTTCTTGCTGTCCCCAACTCCCATCATGTCCTTACTATCATTCAACATATTTCTGCATCTATTGATTCATTGTAAACTCTCCTCCAGCTAGAATCAAAGCGCTATGAGAGTGGAGATATTGTGTCTGTTCATTGCTGTATACCCACAACTATCTACTAACCAATAATAATAGTGACTGGCATATCATAGATGATTGATGAAATTTTAATCGAAATTTCTGTCTTTGGTGCCACCCTTGTTCAAATTACAAAAGTTGAGTAGTATTCTTTTTTAATCACTTATGATTTTATTTTTTTAATTTTTATTTTGACCAAAGTGGATTACAAATCTTTCACAGTAATATTTTAGGTACATAGTAATATTGAATCAGGGGCACTCCCACTACCAATGTTGTCCTCCCTCCACCCCTGTTCCCAGCATGCACCCAGATTGCTAGTGTAAGTGGTCCCCTCTGTGTCTAGCATGTCTGATCGTTTATTTCTACTTAATGTTCATACTACTATCTGGTCTTGGTACCCTCCATTAATTTCCCCTCAATTTGTGAGGTGAGATAAGATGGTTCAAATTATGTGGTTCTGTTTGAATAAAAGAAAAAATAATAAATAAAATGGGGCAAAAATCAAGCAAAATGGGAGGAATCCTTCTAGAGGCTATAAATATCACTTTAAGAGAAGAAATGGATAAAGAGAGAAACCTAACAATACTAAAAAAAATTTTTTTTAATGAAAAAAAATCAAACAAAAATCTTGAAAAAGCACCACAGCAATAAAGATACCAACCACACAATAACCATGGTCCTGAAATAAAAAAATAAAGGCACACACACAAAAAAAGAAAACCCACAGGGAAAAAAAAACAAGCAACAAATAACAATAGCAAAACCAAAAAAAAATTAATTTGTGCTTCTCTCTCTCTCTTTTTTTTTCCCTTGCATAGGCACAGTAAACATTGGGGAAATTAGCTTGACCTAAGAGATACAGGATTTCTCCACCCTTGATATATACTGTCATGGGAATATCCACAGGCTCCATACATGTTCTTTTACTCTACCCTTGGTCTTTTGATGGTGTCTAGAAACTTTTCGCTCCATCGTGTATGATAAAATCCTGTCTCTGTAGCTAGAGATCTTGGTATTTGCACAGGACCAAGGATGGAGTCTTACTTTATGGTTCAAGGAGTTCTATTCTATCATTTTTGTTTTAATCAGTCATCTGTAGTTGGTTTTTGCCCCGATCTGCTCGGTTGCAGTTGTCTCATTCAGACTCATTTTGGTGGTTGTACATATCATAGGCCAAGGCCTAGACTAGGGTTCCCCCACCCCCCCCCACTAGGGTCTTTTTTTATTGGTCCCAGGTTAAGTTCTGCCCAGTCATGAATATCACAGTCTTTTGTAGATATTAAAGTTGGTTTTTATAATAATCAAAGAATGACATATCTTCTGAATTCATCTTATCATTAGGAGGTGAGGTAAGACAGCCTGCTCCAAGTTGTTGCCATTTCCTCATTATGAGGATGTCATACCAAAATCGGCACAGTTTGGTGTCAGAGCAGTAGTAAGAATGTCCCAGAGGGAGTTTGGTTCCTGGAGCTCTTGCGGAGAACTGTGTCAGTTCTATGTCTGAGATATAGGGTTCAGGGTTGGTGGTCACTGTCTAATCACATGAAGTCTAAATTAGGACCATATGACATTATGTTCAAGGTGGGAGGTGCTCCTGTATTGTAAAGTATATGAGTTCCTATCCATATAGATAGGAGCTTGTTTCAATACGCAAAATTTCTCCCTTTTTAGTATGCCTTTGCAAGAAGAAATGGGTATATTATATATATGATATTATAATATATATATTATATTGCTGGTACATTTAGGGGTGAGAATGTCAGGCTCCATCGCCTCTGTGCCCTGTTTTTGACCTGAGTTATTATCCTCTACAAGACTTTTTTCTTGTAGGTTTTGGTATCAAGTAGAACCAAAATAGGTGGAGTTAAGGAAGAAGAGAAAACAGAAATGAGATTATATATATATATATACACACACATCTACATGTATGTAAAAACATATACATACATATAGATGAATATATATATATATACTCAGATATTTATAAAGGAAAAAATAAATAAGTTTAAATTTATTAAGGGAACAAAGTGATGCAGGAGATTATCTTACATTTGGGAATAAACAGGTTAAGTGGTAGTATTATATAGGTCTTAAACTTATAAAGGAAATATAGGCTTCCCCATTGTCTCTTGAGATTTTCTTGTGGGGGGTGGAATCCAGAGTACTCTCCTCACTTCTTTGCTCTTCTGTCTGCCATCTATGTTCAGACCAGAAATAATCTTATCACTTTGGGAATTCGAAGATGCTTTCTTTGTTTTTCATATCTTCCACCCCCACCTTACCCCATACCCCTAGGTCCCAATGTTGAAATGAATTGCTTCTCATTGTTCTCTCCATCTCTTCCTACCTTCAATAAGTTGTCGTCACTGCCCAATGGATATTTCTTTACCACTGCTTCCGTTTTAAGTGGTCTTCGAGAGAATGGAAGCGATCTGATACTCCCTACGTGGCATTCAGTGGGTGCCAAAGAACTGTGTGAAAATGTTTACCGTTCATCATACCCCACAAATACTAAAATGCTTTGTACAATGTCAGTTATTTTTCCCATGATCCTTTAAGGAGTCTCCCACAAAGAAGTGGATGGCACTTGTTGCAAGCCATGATATAGGAAGAAGGTTAAGGTATTCTTTGCCTGCCATGATACAGAAAGAAGGCAAAGGTACACATTGCCTGACATAATAGTGCCCTGGCTTTGTGCCCTTCCCCATCTCTTCCCTGCCTCAGAGTAGGTCTTTCTGCTACTTGCTCTTCATGTTTCTTTGCCTTTCTTCTATTTATCCAACTCTACATGCCCTTCAATTTTTACACGAAACCCTCTTTCTCCTTCACTTCTCCCCTCAGGTTTGGCATCAAACACTGCTTCTACTTCCAGGAGAAATTTCCTCATTTCCTAATCACACCACCTCCATGGAAACATCTTTGCTGCTAAGTCATTTCCTATGGTGGTTAGCCTGAGTCATTTGAGTCTTAGCACACCCTAATAACCACACAACATTTGTGCATCCCCTCATTTGTTCAAGAGATATTTCCCTTGGGGGGGCCCTCTATTGTGCATACATGTATGTGGTCTGGTCACTGATTTTCAGTAAGCTCTTTAGTAACTCTTTGAGGCAAAAACTAAGACCTGAATAATCTGACCAAAGTGATGGGGAGATAGCAAGTCCTCAAAGAAAATCTTTTGCCCAAGATTCATGTTCATGGAAATAAGGAGAGAAAAAAATTAAGCCCAGCTGACTTTAAGACCTGCTCCCCTTCTGAGTCATTTGGTTTAAAGTCATAGTATTTAGGAAAATATCAGCGACATTAAGTGGGGACTTACTGTTCATAAAATAAAGGATCAAAGCAAGTGAGGCCTGTTTCATGCCTCTGTGTTGTTATACATATTGTTTCATTTGCCTGTGCTGCCCTCTTTCCAGCCCTTATTATTTCCATCTGTTGGGCCCATTCTTGCTCTTCTTGAAGTAGATGAGCCATGCTGATCTCTCCCTTCTTTATGGACCCTCTGCCAGGTGTTACAACTGTCTGGCTCTTACTCTCCTGGCACCCTGATTTGCTTTATTTTGTGGACGATTTCCCCTTCTGCCCACCTCCAGACTTGAACAACACTCAATGTTATGTTTAAGATTTTTTTCACAGAAACTGCTTGAATTCAATCTACACAGGTGTTTTCAACACTGTTGGGCCAAATATATCTATGAACCTTAAATGTACATTCTCAGTATTAGTCCCTTATATATTTGAAATGGGTTTAAACCTTACTGCATAAGTGTGACCTTCCATCCACCAATGGTCTAGTTTCTCACCCACTATCCTCGCATGTCCCCTTATAGACACAAACACATTTACTTCATATTGTTTGTTGCAACACAAAAGCAAATGGAATTATCCAAACTTAGATCAATAAGGGTCGATTTGTAATAATTGTTCTATATATCTCTCAATGGTGTTACCACAATCATTATCTGAGGATTTACTGGGTTGTGGTTGGTGCTTGTTGAGCCTGTAGGACACAATGTCCTATTATTTACTGACTTTGGTGCTCTTCCCTGCAACTTTTCCATCACATTTGCTGTGATCCTACTGGGCTGATAGGCTGATAGTACTATAAAATTTGGAGGTGCTATGCAGCCACATATGTGCCCCAGAAGCTATAGATCTGGAATGATATGATGGGCTGGCAGTTTGAGGAGATTCAGTGGAGGAGCTGGGCCATTTCTGTAGGAGGGTATTGGGTATAATGCAGCTGTGGGGTGCTGTACCTTCAAGCAGAAAGGAAATCTTCCTGCTCCCATTCCCAGAAAGCCCCAGAGTTGTCAGCCCAAAACAGTCTACCTGGGAAGATTTGTCAGCATTGTGTTCTTTGAGCTTATTGTGGAGCTGGACTGATTCTCTGCCAGCAAGATGGCAGGTGTGGTAAAAGCAATCGTGTGTTTTTCTTAGCTTTGCCCAACTCAACATCTCAATATATTGCAAAGGTTGGTGACACAGTTGGGAGAATGATTTTCATTTGGTGGAAGAAGCAGTTGTCACAAAGGAATGCCCAACACGTGGGGAGAGAACTGGCAAGATCACTGGCCCAGAAGCTAGGAGGAGCAGTGGGCAGCATCCAGTGGTGCAGCAGAGAAAGGAATCCATCTGCCTCCCACCCAGACCCACATGCCCTGGAGGACGCTGTCCATCACCAGGTTTGACAGCTGCCACTGAAGCCCAGGGGCAGTGTTTTCAATGTCATTCCGGGTCTACCTGCCAGAGACTGCTTTGCACCTGGGCTCCTGACTCCTCCTGCAGTGCTCCTCCCCTACCTGCCTGCTCACATCCTTCCTGCCTGCACTTGTTTCCTTCTCCAGAACTGCCCTTCCTGAATTCTCTGTCCCCAGTAATGGGTAATTTTGAGCATCCAGCTCCTTTCTACCCCACCCTGAAAAAGACCTACTCAGTCTGTGGGGTCCTGGGACAACTGCACCCCATGATTAGTGGCTGTTCCTTGGTGAGGCTTTAGCCTTCTCTAGGAACTTCAGTCCCTGCAGCAGACAAGGGCACCATCTTGAACTGGCTTCCACACCTCTCTCTTATCCCCAGGCCTTGCCTTTTCTCAGGTTGGCTTCACTCGCTTCCCTCCCAGCCTTCCAGAGGCAGGCAGCTGCTCGAGTACCCAGGCAGCCTGTCTGCCAGCACCTCCGATTGTGCCACTGTCAGGGCAAAAGCAGCGGGGAGAAGTCACCCCTGTCTTGAAGCCACACCCTGAATCCATCTCTCTTCTGTCTCTTGTAAGGCACCCAGAACAGCCCTGCAGGAGCCAGGATCACAGACCAGGTCATGCCATAGGCAAGGCCCCCCACATAGATGCTCACACAGGGACCAAGATGCCACCATATGCCAACTGGGAGCCTAGGCCAGGGGTGGAGGTCCTGGACAGGCCACATGGGTTTGAGCAGGTGCTCGTGGCTGCCCTGCTCGCTCTGGCGCCGTGTTCACCAGGCAGCATTTCTTTGTGTCTGAGTCTGGGCTAGACTGGGTGGGCTTCAAGGATCCAGTGGCACCAGTGGTTTCAGCCTGGTGGGCTTGGAGGAACCAGTAGCACCAGTGGCCTCGGCGGATCCAGCAGTGGTTGTCTTGGAGGATCCAGTGGCACCGGTGGTCTTGGCGGTTCGAGCAGCACAGGTGAGGGTGACTGTTCCAGCATCTTTGGTAGTCTTGGTTCCAGTGGCACCAGTGGTTCCAGTCTCGGTGAGCTGGGAGAATCTAGTGGCACAGTGGTCTCGGCAGATACAGAAGTGTTAGTCTTGGTGGCTCCTGTGGTCCCTGTGGAACCGGTGGTTCCAGTGGCGGTGGTCCCCTTGACTCGAGTAACACCATCAAGGGTGGTCTTGGCAAACCCAGCAGCCTCCCATATGTTCTTGGAGGATGCAGTGGCACCGGTGGTCTTGGCAGTCCCAGCAGCACAGGTGATGGTGACAGTTCCAGCGGCACCGGTAGTCTTTATTCCAGTGGCACCAGTGGTTCCAGACTCGGTGAGCTTGGAGGATCCAGTGGCACCAGTGGTCTCGGTGGATCCCACAGTGGTAGTCTTGGTGGCTTCTGTGGTTCCTGTGCAACGAGTGGTTCCAGTGGCATCGGTGGTTCCACTGGCGGTGGTCCCCTTGGGTTGAGTAACACCATCAAGGGTGGTCTCGGCAAACCCGGCAGCCTCCCATATGTTCTTGGAGGATCCAGTGGCACCGGTGGTCTTGGCAGTCCCAGCAGCACAGGTGATGGTGACAGTTCCAGCAGCACCGGCAGTCTTGATTCCAGTGGCACCAGTGGTTCCAGCCTTGGTCAGATTGGAGGATCCAGTGGTACCATTGGTCTCGGCGGATCCCGCAGTGGTAGTCTTGGTGGCTCCTGTAGTTCCTGTGCAACCGGTGGTTCCAGTGGCAGAGGCCCCCTTGAGTCGAGTAACACCATCAAGGGTGGTCTCGGCAAACCCGGCAGCCTCCCATATGTTCTTGGAGGATCTAGTGGCACCAGTGGTCTCGGCAGTCCCAGCAGCACAGGTGACGATGACAGTTTCAGCCACATAGGTAGTCTTGGTGGGTTCAGTGGCACCAGTGGTCTTGGAGGATCCAGTGGCCTGGGTGATCTTGGTGGACCCAGCAGAACTGGTGCTCTTGGAGGATCCAGTGGCCTGGGTCATCTTGGCGTATCCAGCAGCATGATTATAATTAGAGAATCCAGCAGCATACTTAGTCCCAGTGGATCCACTGACATCAGTGGTCCCAGCGGCATCCATGCTCTCCTCAAGGCCAGCAGCAACCTTGTTTCCAGCAAATATGGCAGCATTGGTGGTCTCAGTGGGGCCGAGAAAATTGAAAATGGATTTCTCAAACAAGGTCGGGATCATTTTAAAGCTGATCACTATAGGACCTCTAAATTAGACAAAATCTTGGAACTGTTTTTAAGATCAACAAAGGCCAGTCCTGATATAACACCGGCCTTAAGATCACGCTGATCCCTGGAGATGTCCAAGAAAAAGCTCAGACGCAGGCCGGCTGGTAAGAGTAGCCACTAACATATAGGGACCTTCATGCTTGGTTCTGGGGTCAGGGACTTAGATCTCAAATGATTCGGGGTTAGTGTGGAGCCCATGCTTTTGCTTGATTCTGCATACTTCCTGCCTGCACCCCAGACAAAAGCAATTGGAAGCCCAGAGTTCACAGTCCACAGCCCAGATCCCAGAGCCCACAGTACTCACAGTCCATCCCCCCACAGCCCACAGGACACCCATATCATACCTTATTGCTGGTAAACTCTCTGTCCAATGCCTATGCGCTGTCCTTCATGGCACAATATCTATACCACAGTTCCCTTCCCTATTCCACCAGGAACCAATAGCAAACAACAGCAACAGCAATGTGGTCGGCTCCTGTGTGCTGAGTGGGTAGCAGGGAGATACTCAGATGTTTGTGCACATAATCACATCCATAGACACACAGACACACAGACTTGCATCTGCAAACAGCTACACTTGCACATAAACACAGTCACACTAAGACACAATGATCATAGAGTTATAGACACATGTATGGTACATAGATAGTCATAGTCACATCCAGAATCTACATTGACACACAATCACGTACAACCACACAGAAATGTGCTTGGATCACTGACCTGTCTTCTTGCTCCATAGGATAGGTATGGGGGTGATGGTTATGTACCCCCAACTCATTCCTACTCTGGCCCCATGGTAGCCAGCCCAGATAGCTACAGTCTGTGCATTGGTTCTCTTCTCCCCAGCTTTCAAATTGCCACATGCCCCCAAGAGTACTTTGTGTTCTCTTCGTTCTGATGCCCTTGCAGTCCAGTGGAGCTTCCTGTGGCAGGCACTATGCTGCCCAGGCCTCTTCACTCTACCCCTCCCACCACACTTGAGCCCCTTAGGACTCCTTCAGCCCCATCCCACAGAGCTCAGTAGCACTCTATGTTGTCCTTGGGTCCTAGCTCTAGCCCTGTGGTGACAGGTGTGGCCCAGGCCTATTTTCAGCTGGCTGGTAGAGCCACACCAAGAAGGCCAAACTGATTCTCAAGGTCAGGTGGCTCAATTGTACACTTGCTGCCTGAGGATGGCCAAGTTCCCTTTCAGAAGGAACTAGAAGATGCAAGTCAAGGGCCCCCCGGGTGTAACTAAAGCCTACCTATTTTCCCTGTCCCTCCACAGAAGCAAGTATGGCATGAGGACCACCATGAAGTGCCTCTGCTGTTGGCAACTGTCAAGATCGTGGACCTGACAGCAGCAGTCTAGACTAAAATAAAATCCTTAACTCTTTAAGCAAAGTCTAGCCTTAATTGTATAGCTGAAGCCTTATCTCTGGAATCCTGGTCTTCGTCCTATCTGCATATTAATGTGATGGTGTCTCATAGAAACCTTTGTTCTTCACAAGCCAGGCAGAGTGATGGTGTGAAAGTCAGGTATCTTATAGCAGTGTCTTGTTCAAACCTTTCTGCTTTTACCCATTACGAAAATTCAGGGAACTGATTGTGACCCCGAGATGCTGTCATCCACTTGTCTGTTCCCTGTTCCACCTGTCTGTTCTCACTACCCATTTAGTCCCTCATCCCTGCCCACTCTGTTGCCCACCATACCCCCACATACATAACCACCTTGCTGCTCTAGAAGTATTTTCACGCTTCTCACTGCCTGATGTGGTGCTCAGTCCCCAGATAATTCTCTAGTCCTCCCCTCTAACTGCCAACTGGCCAGGACTCTCTAACTGCCAACTGTCAATGGTTACACTATAGAAATCAGGTGCCCCTCAACTCCCATCTTTCCTTCCTTGCTGTCCCCAACTCTCATCATGTCCTTAGTATTTCTGCATCTATTGGTTCATTGTAAACTCTCCTCCAGCTAGAATCAAAGCACTATGAGAACGGAGATATTGTGTCTGTTCATTGCTGTATACCCACAACTATCTACTAACCAATAATAATAGTGACTGGCATATCATAGATGATTGATAGAATTTAAATCCAAATTTCTATCTTTGGTGCCACACTTTTTCAAATTACAAAAGTTGAGTAGCAGTCTTTTTTTTTGAATCATTTATGATTTTATTTTTTTTTAATTTTTATTTTGACCAAAGTGGATTACAAATCTTTCACAGTAATATTTTAGGTACATAGTGACAAAAGTTGAGTAGTATTCTTTTTTTAATCATTTATGATTTTATTTTTTTTTAATTTTTATTTTGACCAAAGTGGATTACAAATCTTTCACAGTAATATTTTAGGTACATAGGGACACTCCCACCACCAATGTTGTCCTCCATCCACCCCTGTTCCCAGTATGCACCCAGATTGCTAGTATAAGTGGTCCCCTCTGTGTCTAGTATATCTGATCATTTATTTCTACTTAATGTTCATACTACTCTCTGATCTTGGTACCCTCCATTAATTCCCCCTCAATTTGTGAGGTGAGAAAATATGGTTCAAATTATGTGGATCTGTTTGAATAAAAGGAAAAATAAATAAATAAACTGGGGCAAAATCAAGCAAAAATGGGAGGAATCCTTCTAGAGGCTATAAATATCAGTTTAAGAGAAGAAATGGATAAAGAGAGAAACCTAACTATACTAAAAAATTTTTTTAAAAAATGTAAAAAAATCAAACAAAAATCTTGAAAAGCACCATAGCAACAAGGATACCAACCAGACAATAACCATGGTCCTGAAATAAAAAATAAATTAATAAAGGCACACACAAAAAAAGAAAACCCACATGGAAAAAAAAACAAGCAACAAATAACAATAGCAATACCAAAAAAATTTTAATTTGTGCGTCTCTCTCTTTTTTTTTTCTTGCATAGGCACAGTAAACATTGGGGAAATTAGCTTGATCTAAGAGATACAGGATTTCTCTACCCTTAAGACCGAGGATGGAGCCTAGGATGGAGTCTTACTTTATGGTTCAAGGAGTTCTGTTCTATCATTTTGTTTTTGTTTTTGGGCCACACCCGGTGTTGCTCAGGGGTTACTCCTGGCTGTCTGCTCCGAAATAGCTCCTGGCAAGCACGGGGGACCATATGGGACACCAGGATTTGAACCAACCACCTTTGGTCCTGGATCGGCTGCTTGCAAGGCAAACGCCGCTGTGCTATCTCTCTGGGCCCCAAATCAGACTTTTATCACAGGGCTGAAAGTGATTTTATTCCATTCCACATATGTCACCTTTCTTCTAGTGGTCCTACTGGGATTATATATAGTCATGGGTAATTGGAGGGTAGAACAATTTGAGCTGGGTTGACTGTTCACATTTAAATTCAGTCTAAAATAGTCATAAACAAATTATGGAAGACTCAGATTATTGAACATATGAATAACTTCATAATCAAGTATACGTACATTATACTGATTGTGGCACAGAAAGTATTCTCTTCATTCAAATAAGTTTAGAAGCTCACACTTTGGCCATTTTGCTCCTTGTTTTTACTGTATTGGGTCGAATGTTCTTTGAGTTCTTTTTGTGCTTCAGTATTGACTTTGCTAAAGATCCTTGAGTTTTTTTTTTTTTTTTTTTTGGTGGGGGACCACACCCATTTGATGCTCAAGGGTTACTCCTGGCTAAGCTCTCAGAAATTGCCCCTGGCTTTGGGGGACCATATGGGACGCCGGGGATCGAACCGTGGTCCTTCCTTGGCTAGCGCTGGCAAGGCAGACACCTTACCTCTAGCGCCACCTCGCTGGCCCCAGATCTTTGAGGTTTCTTTTTGTTTGTTTGTTTGTTTTGTTTTGTTTTGTTTTGGTTTTTGGGCCACACCCAGCGGTGCGCAGGGGTTACTCCTGGCTGTCTGCTCAGAAATAGCTCCTGGCAGGCACGGGGGACCATATGGGACACCGGGATTCGAACCAATCACCTTTTGGTCCTGGATGGGCTACTTGCAAGGCAAACGCAGCTGTGCTATCTCTCCAGGGCCCAGATCTTTGAGTTTTTACTGCATGTTTGGCCTTGAGGATTCACCTTCCCTTTTGAAACCACACCAAACAGTTTATAAAAAAAATTTTTTGGAGGGCTCAACCCAGCAGAACTTAGCAGTTACTCCTGGCTCTGTGCTCAGGAATTACTCCTGGTAGGCTTTGGGGACCATATGGCATGCTGGGGATTGAATCCAGGTTGGTCTCATGCAAAACAAGTGCCCTTTCTGCTATGCTATCTCTTTGAGCCCAGTTTACGAAGTTTTTGCTTAATTACTTCATCCTCCTTCTATTGAATCTTTTATACAATCTTTTGCTGACTTTCCCCAGATCTTTGCTTATTTCCATGAAAAAAAAATTAAGTCTTTGATACGCAATAAAATGAAGTGAAAGTACTCTGAATCCTTCTGGATTTTTAGGTAACCAGAGCTTCTGAATCTGAGGCTGCTCTTCTGCACTTGAAGGGAAACAATTCCAGGTGACATCTTTGCTCGGGGTGGGCAGGGTGGCCTCACTGGTACTGAATTAAGGCTGGTAGAACTGTGTGAAGAGCAGCCTGCTTGATCCAAGTCTCTGAGCAAGGGCCGATTGTTTCCCAACTCTCAGGGCTGTGTCATACTCACCACGAAAGCCATTTCTCTTCTCTTCATTGACTTTCTTTTCTGTGTGTCCTCCCAGAAGGTTGGAGTCTTGACCCACAGGGAGTCAAGGTGAGAAGAATTTCAAGAGCACCTGAGCCTGGTTCTGAAATTGTGTGGAGAGTCCCACCCATTTGTTGCCCAGCGAGTTGAGATAGGTCACTTCTGGGGCACCTCATTCTTTTCTGAGGTACCTCTGACTCAGTCTCTAATGTCACCCCTTTGTTTCTCCAGGAAGAAATAAAATAAAATGTGCATCCATTATTGTAGAGTGGTGACACATCTGATGAACTGTGACCTGTAATGTTTTTTATTTTCATTTTATATTGTTTATCTGCAGAATGGCTCCTGGGACAGTGCATACAATATTAATGATTCGTTTTGCAATCATAGAATGTTGAATTTGGAGGAACTAATCAGAGTTAAAAAGTTAAGACCGTTTGGGGGCCCCCTCTTGGGTGCTTCTTTGAAGATAAACTTAGAGCCTACTTTAGAGCCTCAGGGATTAACAAGTTGAAAAATTTAAAGTTTGATTTAATTAATTTCTCCCTCTCACTCCCCCGTCTTTTGCTATTGTTTCAATGACTTCAGAGTTGGTTGTGGTGAGCACTGGGTTTGCAGATTTGCAGTTTGTTTCTAAAGGTATTGCGATAGGGTTCAGCTACTTAGGCATTAAAGAAAATGTAACATTAGTAACTTCCTGCAATATAGATTTGGATTTGTTTAAGTGGATGCTAAGTGTTGCCCCCAGTCTGTCCATGTGTGTGCAATGGCCCCTTCAGCACATTCCCAGGGATTCCTCGATCACTAACATTCTCAGGGGTCTCACTCATACCTCTGTCTCTTCCTTCTCTGCTCTTTTCAGTTCTTTGACAGGAATCCAAAGATCTGAATAGCTGTACTATCACTCTGGTCTCAATTTTTTTAAATTATTGGAAATTACAAGTTCTTTTTTTAAAAATGATTTCTTTATTTAAGCACAAATGGTCACAAAGATGTTCATAATTGTGTTTCAACTATAAAATGCACACTCCCCTTCACCAGTGCAATTTTTCTGCCACCATTGTCCCCCCTTTTCCTACCTCCCTCCAGCCTCTGCTTGTCTTCAAGACAGGCATTGTATTTCTCTCTCTATCATCTTGGTAGCTGTAAGTGTATTTATTTCTCTATCTGCACTTACCACTCTTTGTTATCAACTTCTTGTCATGGACTGATCCTTCCAGCTCTCATCTCTATTGTCTCTGGGTGTTATTATTAGACTGTCTTTTATTTTTCTTAAATTCCACATGAGTGAGATTATTCTGTACTTATCTCTCTCTCCCTGATTTCTTTCTTTTATTTTTCTTTTCTTTTTTTTTTCTTTCTTTTTTTTTTTTTTTTTTTTTTTTGGTTTTTGGGTCACACCTGGCTGTGCTCAGGGGTTACTCCTGGCTCTATGCTCAGAAATCCCTCCTGGCAGGCTCGGGGGACCATATGGGATGCTGGGATTCGAACCACCATCCTTCTGCATCTAAGGCAAATGCCTTACTGCTGTGCTATCTCTTCGGCCCCCTCCAATTCTAAATCCATCCATGTATAAGCAAATTTCGTGACTTCATTTCTTGTAATAGCTGCATAGTATTCCATTGTACAGATATACCACAGCTTCTTTAGCCACTCATCTGTTTTTGGGAGTCTGGGTTGTTTCCAGGTTCTGGATTTTGTAAATAGTGCTGCTATGAACATGGGAGTGCAGAGGGCATTAATGTATTGTATACTCCTAGATCATATCCCTAGGATATGCTGGATCATATGGGAGCTCAATGTCTATTTTCTAAAGGGATAGTCATGTTGTTTTCCAAAAAGACTGGACTAGACTGGCCTCAATTTTGTAAGGTTTATTTTCATTGTCCTCTCGAGGGAATGCAGTTGACTGTAATGTTAATATTAAATCTGTATATTTCAAGTTGATCTGAGATCAGCTTCAAGAGCATACATCATTTTGCTCCCATTTAGATCCATTTTTGACCTTTATGTTTTGTCATAAATCACCTATTTAATCTAAATTTATAATAATTTTACATATATGTATTTTAAATCAATTAGGAAATAAAAATGGTCAAACCACATATAATAATATTGACTTTAATATTTACACTTTTATTTAAGTAGTTACTCTCTTGTAGTTATATAGATATACTTTCCTTACTGGCATAACTAATTAATTTATTTATACATCTCAAATTAAAATAGTAGCATTTCTTTCCTTTCTGAGGGACTGTTAAAGTAGTTATTGTAGCAAGTACCTGCTGGTACCACATTTCCTCTTTTGCTGTTTATCTGGAAGTGATTTATTTTCTAGCTCATTTCTGAAGGTGGGTTTTCCCCCCCAGGGTCAGATTATGGACTATTTTTATTCTCTTAGTGTTTCAGCTCTGCCATTCCTTCCAGTGACTTTTAGCCTCCATGGTTTTGAATGAAAAACTGCTCAATTTATTTTGGGAGTGGAGGTGTTTGGGTCTTCTGCAGAGGTACCCAGGGCCCCTTTTTGGCTTTGTGCTTGTGAGTGAGCCGTGGTGGTATTCAGGATTCCAGAAGTACATACATAGTTTTACATACATTCATAGTTTTACATATATAATTTATATACATAAGTACATACATATGTATGTAAATGCATACATAGTTTTGAGATATGTTTCTCTTTCTGTCTACTTTTTGGGAGACACATAGAAAGGTGCTTGGGAAAGCCCCTGTCTTTGCTATGTAGGTAAACTGCTTCAGCCAGACTGCTCCTCCAGCCCAGTGTCTCCATTCAGCCCTTTGACTTATCTCTCCCACCTGTTTACTTTGTTTATTTTTAATTTATAATATTGTATTTGTGGATATTATTTTATTACCTTTATTGCTCATGTTTTAGTACCTACCTGAGATTGAACTGGAACAACACACATGTAAGGCAAATGCTATACCATAGATTCACACCCTTGGCCCTTACCTGTTTTTTAATTACAAAAAAGGCAGGTGTGAGGATCTGGAGAAAAAGTACAATGGGTAGGGCTCTTGTCTTGCATGTGGCTGACCCTCATTCTATCTCCAAGGGTAGCCCTTCATGTGGTCTCCTTGTCCTTCCAGAGTGATTCCTGCTCATAGACCCAGGTGCAAACTCTGATCATCTCTATGGGTGGTCCTAATCTTCCTTTTTACTCCCCGAGAAAGAAAAGCAGATCTGAAATGAATATTACTCAAGAGAAGTATAAACACCTCTTATGAACACCAACATATTTAATAAAATTAACATGCTCAACCTTGTGTCTTTACTCACACCTACTGAATCTCTAACAGGATTTATATATGTTGTTTGTGCTTGTTAATGACACAGAGGCAGTTTCAGGTTGTTATCTTCTAGAAATGAATCTTCTCTCAATTTTCATATTTTTTCTCTCAGCTTCCATTTGTCCTTTCATCAAATGACATGTCATGTCAGGAGTCAACACCTCTCATACAAGGCCTGTGCTCTGCCACATGAGCCACATCCCAACTCTCTGTAGGCCAAACTCTTGTTTACTATGACCAAGAAGCCCTCTCGTTAAACCAGATTGATTTGCCTTTTGCTTTATTGTTCACAACCAAATGAACCCTGGGGCGCACATTCTGCTCTTGATGTTGTTTTACTCAGTTCCTCAGATGATAGTTTGTGTCTGAGGTGGATTCCTTGTTGCCTCTGAAGGAGTATCTTCTCAGACCCTCGCTCTCCTCACTGCTGCATGGATAGTGCAGTTCGTTGGGGCAGGCAGACACCATGTCACAAGTCTGATTTTGATCCCTTTAGAGTGAAGTGACCTTCAGTGTCCCCCACTGAGTTTCTTGCCCTCCACATTTCATGGCATAATAAGCTGCTACAGTGGGTACACCTACTGTGAATTTCTACCATTCACTAGAGATAACATTTGGGGGAAGTTGCTAAGTCTTACTTTCCTCAGCACTAAGTGGAGAAGAGAGCAGTTACCCCTGGCTGCTGAATGACTCAAGGAGACATTCATGCACATCAAAACTCAATGCACCAGCCCAGAGATACAGGGCTCCTCTTGTTTCTTGATGGTTTAATAAACTGTGACCTGCGGGTCACATATTATATTTGTTCCCATTTTTTCTTCACTTCAAAATAAGATATATGCAGAGTGCATAGGAATTTGTTCATAACTTTTTTTTTAAAATATGGTACGGCCCTCTAATGGTCTGAGGGACAGTGAACTGGTCCCCTGTTTAAAAAGTTTGAGGACCACTGATCATCAGTATTATCTTTACCATCATTTTCAGTGTGTGGCTGTTAGGAATAAGGCCTAGGATCTTGGACTATCCAAGATCATATAACACTTATAAACAGTGTTTGTTCTCATCATCACAAATAGTTGCCTTTCTTTGACTTGTTTCTTGATGGTTACTATCACTAGTACCATCTTTGTCATCATTTCTCCAGGAAACCTTCAAAAAGCCAGAAAAGAAAGCAAAGCACCAACACTTTACAAATTAGAAAACTAAATTTCACCCAGTTCAAGAATATCAGTTAAAAATGGAAGACTGCCAAGCAGAAATCCAGGTTCCTCCTTGTTCACCCCATCATAGTCTGTGAGTGAAAGGGTCTGTTCAGAGGAGGAGAATATCTTTTCTGAAATTGCCTCCCTGATATTTGCCAAAGATGGTTCAGCTCTGCTATGCTTCAGACTGGAGCTCCCTTTCAGCCATGTGGATTTTAGGTATCTTTTTGCACTCACCAATCCCGGAAGTGAATCAGCAGTTTCAAATTCTCTTATGAAAGAAGGTTTTCATTTTGTCAATTGAGTCCTTCAAAACTTGCTTCACCTTCTCGTTCCTTAAAGTAGATGAAGGGGTTCAGGAGAGGGGTTACCATGGTGGTAAGAGCAGCTGTCACCTTGTCAAACTCCAGGGAATGGTTCTGACTGGGCCTCACATACATAAAGATATTGCTACCATAAGAGATGGAAACAACTATTAGGTGAGAGGCACAGGTGGAGAAGGCTTTCTGGCGGCCCTGGGCAGAGAGGGTGCGCAGGATGGTCGATATGATGTAGGTGTAGGACATCATGGTGAGGAAGAGCGAGGTGAGGAGTACCAGGGTGGACAGGAGGAAGTTGATCATCTCAATGAGCTGAGTGTTGATACAAGCCACCTGGAGCAGTGGGGCGATGTCACAGAAGAAGTGCCTGATCTCCCTGCCACAGTAAGGCAGCCTGGACACCACGATGGTGGGGCAGAGCACAGACAGGAAGGCCCCCAGCCAGCACCCCAGCACCAGCAGGAGACACACCTGGCTGTTCATGATGATGGTGTAGCGCAGGGGGTTGCAGATGGCCACGAAGCGGTCATAGGACATTCCTGCCAGCAGGATGAACTCACTGTGCCCAGGAAAAAGAAGAAATAGGTCTGGGTGATGCAGCCGGCAAAGGAAATGGTTCTCCTGCCCCAGAGGAGGCAGTCCAGCAGCTTGGGGGTCACGGAAGAGGTATATAAAATGTCTAAGAAGGACAAGTTGCTGAGGAAGAAGTACATGGGTGTTTGGAGGCGGCTGTTGGCCCAGATCAGGGCGATGATGACCAAGTTTCCAGTGAGTGTGAGCAAGTAACTGAGCAGGAGGACCATGAAGAGAAGTGTCTGAATGTTCTGGAGGGCTGGTAAGGCAGTTAGGATAAATTAATTCACTGTGGTCTAATTGTACATCTTTGTTTCACGTAGGGCTGGGTGGGCAGGTGTGTCTGACATGCTTTAAAGGATGTAAAGGCTTTACCCCTTGATTGCAGTGGCAGATGAAGTGTGGAGCACTGTGTGAAGGGTCAGGAATGAAGTGGTTGGGTTTTCTGGTCCGTTCTCTGCTTCCTTTTGTCTTGTAACCAATTGTTTCCATCCTCTCTTGAGGAACTCTTGGCAGTTTTCTTTTATCATTAACTTAGATTACAGAATGATGGAGCGGTTGTTAATAGCAGTGTAAGAAATTGTATGGGAGGTAGAGAGTGTTTCTGACACTAAGGGAGTATTGAGTTTTGCTTGTCTCTCTCCATCTCTATCTCTGAGTGAACGCACTGCCATTTGGTGTGTTATTTTGTTGCTGATCTCTTTAGGGGAAGTGACAGTTGAGGAGTCCCAACTAGTTCTTTCAAGGATTGAAGTCTTCTCTGCTTCTCTAAATAAAATAATTTTTCTCTGGGGCTTTATCTGGGAAAAGTAACTCCTGCCATCAATTTCATTTTAACCTTTAGTGCTTTTTTAATTAATGGATTTGTTTTAGAGGGCCCATATCCAATGGTGCTCAAGGGCTACTTCTGGTTCTGTGCTCAGAAATTATTCCCTGTGGTACTTAGGGGTACCATATAGATACTGAGGATCAAATCCATGCCAACTGCGTGCAAGACAAACACCCATTCTGCTGTGCTATCGCTATGGCCCCACTGATGATTTTTTATCTGAAATATAGTGATTTTTATGGTCTCTGCATTGGTCTTCATTTCTGTTCACCATTATTTATCCAGAAAATGGGGCTGTCTTTGGGATTGCCATAATCATGGTTTTATCTTCTCCCTTCTAGGCCTTTCTCCTTGATAGTTAAGTAAATCACTTACAGCATCCTAATGGTTTCTGTCCCTCTCAAGATCAGTCTAGAATTGATCTAATTCCAGAGGTCTGACTTTGACAACTGTGACTGAGCAGAACTTCTGGAACCATAAAGAAAGCTTCTATCTTATGCTCCATCCTAGGATCTGTGCAAAACCCAAGATCACTAATTACAGAAGACTGATGACAACAACCGTGTTAGAACAGAATATCTGTATCTACAAAGAATGTCTCTAGCCTAGACTTCATCCTTTGATCTGTGCAAATAAATACCAGGACCTCTGATTACAGAGGACTGGGTTTTAACAGCCATACTGAGCAGAGCATTTCCTGGTACCATAAAAAGACTTTGGGGTTCAACAATGAGCATGTCCAGAGCCTCTGGTTGTACCTATGACAGTATGCTTCAAGGGTGGAGACTCTGTATCTCCTAGGCCAAAAGAATTCCCTTTCCAATTTCTCCAACACTTACTGTTCCTATGTAAAAAAAAAAAAAAACTCCAAGCAAACAACAGCAACAATAAAAACAACAAAATAACCACCTTGCCACAGCTCCCCTTTCTTTTTTTCTTCCTCCTGGTGTTGTTTTGTTGCTGTTTTTTTTAGTTGTTGTTGCTTGTTTTTTTCTTTTTTCTTATTTATTTATTTTTGTTTTTGGGTCACACCCAGCAGCGCTCAGGGGTTCCTCCTGGCTCTACGCTCACAAATCGCTCCTGGCAGGTTCGGGGACCATATGGGATGCCAGGATTCGAACCACCGACCTTCTGCATGCAAGGCAAATGCCTTATCTCCATACTATCTTTCCGGGCCCCTTCTTTCTTCTTTTAAATCTACATTTATATCTTCTAGACGGGCTCTTCCCACTTTTCCCCAAAAAAAGGCTCCCATTTTTCCCCCAAAAAAGAGCTCCTTCCTTTTTTTCCCCCAACAAAACCACAGAACTTGAATCATCTTGTTCTGACTCAAATTTTGAGGGGAAATAATGTGGATGGTACCAGGAGCAAACAATTCCATGAACATTGAGTGGAAATAAAAAATGATCTGACCTAAACAGTAAACCCAAAGTCAATGATATCCCAATCTACAACAAGCTATACACAAAGGGGGCCTGTTACACTAGCAGTCCAGGGGGCAAAGGAGGAGATATGTGATTCATTCTGGGAGCAGGGGTGGAGGGAGGACAATACTAGCGGTGGGAATGGCCCTAATTCACTGTCACTATTTATGTACCTTAAATATAACTGTGAAAGACTTGTAATTAGCATTGGTCACAATAAAAATGATTAAAAAAGAATGTATGTAATCGAATGCTGCTACATATTTGACTGGTAGTTGATTCTCATACTAGAGGTTTAAAAGTTATTTCTCAGAAATTTTTGACCTAAGTTACTACATCAGTAGGGAAATAAGGATCATCGACCTACTCCATTCAAATCTAAATACTTTTTAATTTTCCATGAAGGCAGGTACTCTTCCTTCTAAACTTCCATTCTTTGTGTAGTAAAGATGTTCCTTTATTAAGTCAGTAAAGAAAATTGGGGAGCTCTCTCCTGAAGCATGGCTTTGCAGTTCTTCCCAGCCTCAGTTTTGGCCAGTCATGTTGCCTCATTTTCCTAGACTGAACCAGACTTATCACAGTGGGAATCCCCTATCCCTTGTGTCACCTTTCCTCCAGTTGTCATTTTTTTCCCCTGCAGTGGATAAATGATGGGTGAAATTGTGCTGGGCATAACTATTTTCATTTATATTTGTTTATTTATTTTATTTATTTTTTGGTTTATTTTTTGGCTATACCCAGTGGAACCCAAGGTTACTCCCTGTGTTCAGAAATCACTTCTGGCAGGTTTGAGGCACCATATGGGATGCTGCGCATCGAACCTGGGTCTGTCCCAGGTCAGCCGCGTGCAAGGCAAATGCCCTACCTACTGCACTATTACTCTGGCTCCCATTGTCATATATATATATATATATTTTGTTTTGGGGCACATCCAGTGATGTTCAGGAGTCACTCATGGCTGTGTGCTTAGAAATCGCTCCTGGCTCGAGGGACCATATTGGACACTGGGGGATCAAACTGTGATCTGTTCTAGGCTAGCAACTGCAAGGCAGATGCCTTCTGCCCTGCACTACTGCTCTGGCCCCTCAATCTAAAATAGCCATAACAAATTATATAAGTCTCAGACTACTTCACATGTAAATACTGATAACTTCATAATAAAACATACTTATATCAGACTTATTGTGGCTCAGGCTGTATTTTCTTCATTGCGATAAGTTTAGAAACTCACTTTGTTTTGTTCCTACTATATTCAGTTCTTTCAGTTCTTTTTTGGTACTTAGATATTTTGGTACTTAGACATTCTCACAGTCGAATTTATTTGGCAATATTAATATTTTGTTATTGCAGTTTCAGTGATGGTCCTACGTCCCTTCTTAATGCCCAGGTTTTTCTCTTGACTTTCTTTTCGTCTCACTCACATGGGTGAAAACTGCTACTCATCCAGGACACAGGTGAGACCCCAAGAAGAGGTATGAACCATTTTTACCATTAGGTATATTTCAGGAACCTGGGTTCATGCATGTTTCAGTGTATACCAAATTTTGTCCTTATGCCCTGTGTTTCTTAGGTTTGTTAGTTATTTGGTGTTGATCTTTGTGAGTTCTTTATATCCTGGGTATTAGTCCTTTATTTTATATATTATATGAAAATATTGTTGACTTTAAGTTGGGTGTAGTTTTAATTTTTTTGATATTTCAAACTTATTTTGATCGTGTAAAATAAAGGAGTATTAAGTCTAAAATGACAGTTTTTGAAAAGAAAACCACTTCCTTTTGCTTTTTATATGTCAAAACCATCTCTGTATGAATAATGACAAACTCTTTTAGCAATGCAAAGCATTTGCTTACATATTTCACTACTAATAGAATAATTATATGGGGGAAGTTCTCAGCTATTGTCTGTTCCACCATCCATTCTTCCCTACTCTATTTCCTCTCTTTGATTTCCTATAACTTGGAGGTTGTTCATTTTTTGTCCCCCCCCCAGGTTGTTCATTTTAATATTGTCCATTAGCTATCTTTTTTTTTGGGGGGGGTCACATCCAGCAGCACCTAGTGGTTATTCCTGGCTCCAAGTTCAGAAATCGCTCCTAGCAGGCATGGGGGACCATATGGGATGCCGGGATTCAAAACACCTGTTCAAATCAGCTTCATGCAAGGCAAATTCCCTACCACTTTGCTATCTCTCTGCCCTCCCCATTAGCTATCTTAATTTTTTTTTCATTAAAGAAAATAAGGCCAGAGCAGAAGTACAATTGATAGGGAGTTGGCTTTGCATGACAGCCTGTTGATTGTTGAATTAAAATATAAAATATAAAGTCCACATGTTGGGTGAGGTTGCCCCAAGCACTGTATTTCTAACCCTCAGGCGGATGGGTCTGATGATGCAAGATAACGGTGAAGAAATAATTCACAAGCAGTTAGTTAAGGTTTCATTGGACTCAGCTTGCTTTTATTCCGTGGCTCTGTCCACCATGTACATTTCCTCACATCTGCTTCTCTGCTAAGCTTTCTGCCATCTGCCCTTTGCTGCTCCTCCTCTCTGCCTTTTGCTGCTCTTACCCAGTTTCCCCCCAGGCAGCCTCTTTTATTCTTTATTTAAAATAGCCTGCCCATCCCAGGTGAGGGTGAGTTTGTAGCCTGCAAGATTTCTAGCCTCTTGATTTTATGAAGGTATGTTTTATGTGTCAGCATGTTGTCTATACTGGAGAATGATCCATGTACATTGAAGAAGAATGTGTATCCAGGTTTTTTGGGGTGGAATGTCCTATATATATCTACCAGTCCTTTTTCTTCCATTTCTCTTTTCAGGGCTAGTATGTTTATGTTGGGTTTTAGTCTGGTTGACATATCAAGTGTTGACAGGACCGTGTTGAGGTCTCCCACAATTATTGTGTTACTATTGATGTCTTCGTTGAGATTTATCAATAATTTTATTAGATAATTTGCTGATCTCTCATTGGGTGTATATATGCTTAAAAGATATGTTGCACATATCCATTGATTAGTACAAAGTGTCCATCTTTGTCCCTTACCACTTTTCTGAGTATAAAGTTGGTGTCATCAGATATTAATATGGCCACCCAAGCTTTTTTAAGGGTGCTGTTTGCTTGGATGATTTTCCTCCAGCCTTTGATTTTGAGTCTATGTTTGTTCTGATTATTCAGATGTGTTTCTTGTAGACAGCAGAAGGTTGGATTCATCTTTTTGATCTATTTTGCCACTCTGTGTCTTTTAATTGGTGAATATAATCCATTGACATTGAGAGAGATGATTGTCATAGGATTTAATGTTATCTTTGTAGATAAGTTTGCTGTGTTTGTTGGTCTCTCTTGTCTTAGAGTAGACCTGTCAGTTTTTCCTTTAAGCTGGTTTTTCTTCTGTGAAGTTTCTGAACTGTTGTTTATCCATGAAGCTATGTATCCTTCCTTCAAATCTGAACGTGAGTTGGGCTGGGTGCAGTATTCTCGGTGAGGCATTCATTTCATTCAGTCTTGTCACAATATCCCACCACTGTCTTGTCACAATATCCCACCACTGTCTTCTGGCCTTGAGAGTTTCTTGTGACATGTCTGCTGTAATTCTTAAGGATACTCCTTTGAATGTAATTTCCCTTTTTGATATGACTGCTTTCAGTATTCTATCTCTATCTTTGGGATTTGTCATTGTAACAAGGATGTGCCTTGGGGGGTTTTCTTCGGGTCTCTTTTAGCTGGTACCCTTCAGGCATGCAGGATTTGATTGCATGTATTCTTTAACTCTGGGAATATCTCTTTAATGATGTCTTTGACAGTTGATTCTTCCTGGGGAACTCCTACTTGGGCCTCTGGAACTCCAATGATTCTTACGTTGTTTCTGTTGAGTTTATCAAAGATTTCTATTTTCATCCTTTCGCATTCCTTGACTACTTTTTCCATTGCCTGATCTTTTGTCTTAAGGTTCTTTTTCAATTTCTTCTGTTGTGTTGAGTTTTTCTGCATCTCACCTTCCAGTACTTCGATTCTCTCCTCAGCTGCTGCTACCCTGCTGGTGAGGACATCTATTGAGGTTTTCAGTTGAGCTACTTGTTTTTCAGATCTGTTATTTCAGTTTGGAGTTTTCTGATCTTTGTGTTCTGTTCAGATCGATCTATGCTTCCTCTTGTAGCAATTCAGCCCCTGAAGAGGTTGACTAATAGAGGGATGGAGGATGAGGTCTTTCTCTTCCAGCTCGGAGCACGCGTCTGCCACCCTGTCTAGCCCACGGTTCTGAGGTGAAACGGTGGGTAAACAGCTCGCAGACAGTCGGGCTCGTGGAAATATTCACTTTATTCGGAGGACAAAACTGAAGTCCAAAGACTCAGCTTCAGTTCCAGCCAAAAAAGCCCCGGCCTTCCACAGACCCTTGTTTTTATACCCCAGAGTCAGGTACCACCCAATGGTGGGATCAGATACCAACCAATGGTGGAAGCAGAATCAGGTCCTACCCTAGGGTGGGGGCAGAATGCCAGGTCACACCCTAGGGTAGGGCACAATCACCAATCAGTTTAGGGTGAGTAACATAGTAATCCCCCAAAATATTTACATACACAACACCTCTGAGTTCTACAAACATCTTCCATATTGCTATTTTAAATTTCTTATCCGAGAGGTTAATCAGATGGTTGGAATTTTTTAGGTCATCCGAGTTATCATCTTCATTCTCTGTGCATGGTGTTTGCCTGTGAGGTTTCCCCATTGTCATGCTTGTAGTGTGATTTTTTTCTGCGTGCTGTGATGGGGTTCATTGGTTAGAAAGAGTGCGTGGCTGCAAAGCAGAGAAGCCTCCCTGTTCTGCGCCTCTAGATGACAGTTTTTTGGGGTTACACTTCCTAGGCCTCTGAGTAAAGCTTCAAGTATTCAGGGAAGACAGACAAGCAAAGTGAAGAGTTCTCTTCAAGCCCTCAGGGTCATCCAAGGCACAGCAGAAGGGCAGAGCCAGCCAAGAACTCTCTGTAGTAGGCAGGATCGCTGGCAGGAATGCTAATAAAATTCTGCGCCCTTCTGACTCCTGGCAGATACCAATAGGAATTAGTGTGTGTACCTCCCGACCCACCTCTGAAGCAGGCAGGATCACCGGCAGGAATGCTGATGAAATCCAGTCTCAGGCGGCTGGAAACACCATGGCCCAAGATGGCTTCTGCACCCTTCTGACTCCCGGCAGAAACCTGCAGGAATCAGTGTGTGTAAGTCCCGACCCACCTCTGAAGCAGGCACTGTAATAAACATTTCAAGAAATATGAGGTAAAACGAAGTAATCTGTGTACCAATGTTCTATGGAAAAAGGCAGGAGCCCCTATTTAAAAGATAAAAATAAAAAAAGAAGAAAGAAAAATAAATAAAAAGGGGTGGAAGTTTTTTACATAGGCACAATAAAAGTTGAGGAAAATAAGAAAGGAAAAATCTTTGGCCTACAAACAAGGAGACCCGACCCATAAAGTATCCTACCAAGACCAACTACAGGCCCCAGGCATACTAAGTTGTATAACTCCAAGTCTTTCTTCATGGTCCCAGTAAAAGTTCTCCTCAATTACAGTTGTCGAAGTTCGGTTTCTGTAATTAGAGATCTTGGTTTTTGCACAGCTGCTATGTTGAAGTCAGGGTGCTAGAGTGTCTTCTTATTTCATCTTACCATTAGATGGCAATGGGGGTAACCTACCCTGTGATCAAGTTGTTGCTGTTTCCAAGTTGTGAGGGTGTCATATAAATGTACTCTGGAGCAAGTCAATGCCAGGGCAGCATTAGGGCCTCTCTGGGTAGAAGTTCGATTCCTGGTGCTAGTTCCAAAGATGGGATTCAAGGCTCAGAAGCAAATGACCAATGTCTGATTAACTGAAGCCTAAGTCAAGTCACTGTGACAATGTTCAGAGTGAAAGGCCCCCCTGCAGTATAAAATTTATGATTTCCTACCCTTATTAGATAAGCACTTCTTTCTATATGTAAGATTTTCTCATTTTAATGTGCCTATGCAAAAAGGAACAATGCCACATCATACTAGTGGTGCATATGAAGGTAAAAATAACAAGCTAAACACTCTCTATAACCTGGCTCTAACATGAACTCAGAAGAGTAATTTATCTAATAGAATTGCCTACTAAACAAATCTAAAAATGGTTGGGGAGACCTACATCTACATAAGGAAATACACAGTAAGAATTTCCTATTAAGGAAATACATCTAAAGAAATACACTAAAGAAATATACATAACTCTTTTACTTCTTTTTTAATAGTCACGGGAGGGATAAAATCTGGAGCACAGCTTCAGCCTGTGACATGTTCTTGCAAAGTCTAAAAAATGGCTCCCAGCAGTCATGGATCAGGAAATGTGTTCAAGGTTGGGGTCTCTCAAAAACCAAATCCGGTAGTGAGCAACTGTCCACAGCAAAAGAAACTGGAAGAAAAGGGCCCGTTGAGAGCAAATCAGCAGCAGCAGCAGCAGTTGCAACTTCTTTCCAGGCTGAGGCAAGATGTGGTGGGAAGCTGTCTTTTCACTTTGAGAGCTGTTTGGCAAGCTAGTTGGGTGGGGGAAATGTTCCAGTTCCTCAGGAGTTAAGAACTGCGGGTAAAAATGGTTAAACAGGGAGAAATAACAGATCAGGGCTCAGACAGTGAAAGAATAGAAAAGTATTTGTAAAGTGGTAAGCAGTGGGGAGAGTTATATGTAACAGAAGGAAGGACTATATACAAGATATACAGACATTATGTACAGTACAGATGGACATTAGACAGAAAAAGTTATTTTTTGAGTTGATTTAAATTGTTCAGCTTTAGGTTTCTCAATTTTGTAGGCTAGTGACTCCCTGATTTCTATTCTCAAACATTAACTGTTGATTTTAGGTCCTCATCTATAAGGATCAGGCATTTTGGTGGACTTGGAAATTTACCAGGATTTCTCTTTCTAGCTGTAGATGTCTTTCTTAGCTTCCCCATTGTTTTAGCTTTTAGTGATTTGGAATGCTGGAGTATCAGAATGTCAAGAAAGTGATCTATTAAACTACAGAGGCTTGGCTGGGCTCAGAACACTCCGAATGCCAGGATTTCTTGGTGTGTTTGCCTGGTATGTTGGGGGCTCTGGGCAGGACAGCTAGCCATAGGACCCCTGGGCTGACCACTTAGTCCAAGGGAACAAGATTTCCCCCACACCAGGCGGGTCTTCAGGGCCACGCCTGGTTAATCGGGCCCTGGGGGGAGGGGGTGAGAAATTCCTCCCTAGGCATCCAAGAACTACAGAGGCTTGGCTGGGCTCAGAACACTTTACATGCCAGGATTTCGTGGGCTTTTGACTGGTATGTTGGGGGCTCTGGGCAGGACAGCTAGCCATAGGACCCCTGGGCTGACCACTTTGTCCAGGCGAGCATGATTTCCCCCACACCAGGCGGGTCTTCAGGGCCACGCCTGGTTAATCGGGCCCTGGGAGGAGGGGGTGAGAGATTCCTTCCTAGGCATCCAAAAACTACAGAGGCTTGGCTGGGCTCAGAACACTCCGAATGCCAGGATTTCTTGGTGTGTTTGCCTGGTATGTTGGGGGCTCTGGGCAGGACAGCTAGCCATAGGACCCCTGGGCTGACCACTTAGTCCAAGGGAACAAGATTTCCCCCACACCAGGCGGGTCTTCAGGGCCACGCCTGGTTAATCGGGCCCTGGGGGGAGGGGGTGAGAAATTCCTCCCTAGGCATCCAAGAACTACAGAACCGCGCGGGGGCTCATGCCCCCACGCGTACTTCATGTACTTCATGTAATCAGAATATTCCCTATTCTTATGTTATGTTTTCCGTATACAGAATGTTTATTTTGTATTCTCCCCTTTCCCACACCCCTACAAAGCTCTTTTTTACTCCTTAACTCTCTAACCCCCTCTCAAACATCACTAACCTAGTTTACTCTTTTTAACTTCAGTAGTGTACAATCCTAATCACAGTCCAAAGCTGTGCATTGTGTGTGACAACCCCAAACTGTTTCAAGATACATAAAATGGACACGTATTTCTTTAGAATATTTTGTGTTTTTTCTCTGACATCTATAATTCTTACTAAATGTTGTCTTATACAGTGATGATTCTAACCACTTTTTAATATTCTCTTTTTGAGCTGTTTAACAAGGAATTTTGGTGGAAGAGTCCCCCAGTTTAATGCTTATGATTGAACCATGTCTTGGGAATCATTGTAATTGTTCTTATGGCCTCATATGCGCCAATAACACCATGTGGCATTGCTTCTTATTTGCATAGGCACATTAAAATGGGAAAATAGTATAAATACAAATAAGATCCTATCTAATAGAGATTGGAACACACAAATCTTGTAGTGCAAAGGGACCTTACACCCTGAACATTGACATAACGACCTGGCACAGACCTCAGAAGAAAGGGCATATTCCATTCTCCCCTGAACCAGGAAAGCCATCCACGAAACATCCAGGCTGGTCTATAACATCACCTGGAAGCAATCCTCTACCACGGAAGACCTACACTGCTCAGACTTCGACCTGCTCAAAAGAGACTTCCCTTAACACTGAGAAGACTTAACAACAACAACGACCTGCTTACAGGACAGGGCTCCCTGCATTGCCCTTTGATTGTGAGGTGAAAGTAGAGGATGCTCCACATCCTGACTTCAATGTAAGATATGCAGATTCCAGGATCTTTAATACAGAAACATGATACCAACAACAGAGACTGTGTGAAAAATAAAAGTGTGTTGGCACTACAGACAATGTATTGGATTGGACGATCTAGCTTGCCTGAGGCCTAGACTTGGTCTTATGCCAGGAAACTTCAGGGGTCGGGTCTCTTTGTACTTAGGCCAGGGTTATTTCTTTCCATGTCCCTCATATTTTGGTGGGCCTATGCAAACAACAATTGCCACTCTAGCGCCATTTTTACTGTGCTCCTTTGACTCTAATCTTTAAAAAGAACTCACTTAAAATTTGAGGTTAACGTAAGCTAATATGCATGTATATGGAAATGTAAGAAAATACTATGCCTGTAATGTTTAAGGAGTTACGTAAGTTTTATGGCTTTAGATTGCCTTGTGTACTGTTAAGAAATATTATAATGGGTTACAATCTGGGGACTTGAGGAACAAAGTAATTGTACATGGATTCTGTCTTATTTATCTTAATGTTCTTTGGCTGAAATTTCAAAGTTAAGGTATCAGCAAGGGGACTTCTGAGAATTATGTTATGGGTGATTGTCCTTCCACTGTAACTTTACCTTGTCCTCTTTCTTTGCACCCTTGTTCTCATAATTAAAAATAAAAATTAAAAAAAATAAAAAATAAAAAAAAGAAAGTGATCTATTGAACTATTTGTATAAAAGGTGACTAGAGGTATATCTGCTTTAAATTATTTTTCTAAACAAGCAACTGTCCCTCAGTTTAATGCTTATGAATGAACCATGTCATGGGGATTGTTGGACTTGTTCTTATGGCCCCCATATGCGCCGATAATGCCACGTGGCATTGTTCCTGGTTTGCATAGGCACATTAAAATGGGAAAATACTATACATACAAATAAGTTCTTATCTAATAGAGATTGAAACACACAAATCTCATAGTGCAAAAGGACCTTACACCCTGAACATTGATATAATGACCTGGCACAAGCCTCAGATAAATGGGCATCCTCCATTTACCCCTGAACCAGGGAAGGTATCTATGAAACATCCAAAGTTTTTTTTTATAACAACACCTGGAAGCAATCCTCTATCAGGGAAGACCCTACCAAGGCTCTGACATTGACCTGCTCAATAGAGACTTCCTTAACCACTAAGAAGACTTAACAACAACAATGACCTGCTTACAGGACAGGGTTCTCTGCATTGCCCTTTAATTGTGAGGTGAAACTAGAGGACGCTCTGCACCATCCTGGCTGCAATATAGGATATGCAGATTCTAGGATCTTTAATATAAAAGCATGATGCCAACGACAGAGACTATGTGAAAAATAAAAGTGTATTAGCACTACAGACAATGACCTGGATTGGATAAACTAGTTTACCTGGAGCCTAGAGTTGGTCTTATGCCAGGAAACTTCAGGGGTAGGGTCTCCTTGCATTTAGGCCAAGGCTTTTCCTTTCCATGTCCCTCATAATTTGGTGGGCCTACGCAAACAATAATTGACACTCTAACACTGTTTTTACTGTGTTCCTTTGACTCTAATCCTTAAGAAAAGCAACCCATTTAAACTTCTGAGGTTAACTTAAACTAATATGCAGGTGCATGGAAATGTAAAAAAGTACTTTGCCTTCAATGTTTAAGGAGTTACATAAGTTTTATGTCTTTAGATTGCCTTGTGTGCTGTTAAGAAATATTATAATGTGTTACAATCTGGGGACTTGAGGGACAAAGTAATTGTACATGGATTCTGTTTTATTTATCTTAATGTTCTTTGGCTGAAAGTTCAAAGTTGAGATATCAGCAAGGGGACTTCTTCTGAGAATTATGTTATGGGTGATTGTCCTTCCACTGTAACTTTACCTTGTCCTCTTACTTTGCATCTTTGTTCTCATAATTAAAAATAAAAAATTAATAAAAAAAGAAAATATAAAACTATAAACAAAAGTGTGCATATTTATACTTTATATACATATATAAGCCACCTGGGAGGAGTCTTAGGTGATTACTGCTCATCCTCTGATCCTTGGCATTGCTGGAACATCTCCCACAATTGCTGGCATGGCACCATGATCTCTGAACTAGGAGTGACTCTTAAATCCTGAGCTATGCTGGCTTTGTCCTAACAAAAACACATTAAATTACTCAGAGTTGATCTGTCAGCTCCTTTAACCAATCACATTTGGTTGTTTTATTCGATGATCATACCAGATATCTTATTGGTGTTCATAAAAGCAAATATATAAACTGCCCAAGCTGTTAAAAATCAGACAGCACTTAACAAACACACAAACACATAAATTAACACAAGTAAAACTAAGGAAATTGGAATCAGATCTGTGAGGGAAGCTGGGAGAGGTATTCCCGGGGTCTCTCTATATTATTTTTGACAAATTCATGTGATTCCATGATTATATCAATGAAACTTTCAATAAACAAAAATAAAATTTAGTTTACATATCATAATTAAAAATATATACATTGATCATGATTTTGCTTCACTTACATCATCAATCTTCTTTGGGATCTTCCAGCACATTGCCATGCGTAAACTGTAATAATGGGTTCCTACTGCCCCCCCCCACTTACACTATCCTCCCTGGATGCTTCTGGGTGTGGATTCCTTGAGAATTCAGGTGCTTGTATGTCCTGTTGGAATAAACATGTTACATCATGTCCCTTTCATGCATAGCAATGTTTGTAGCATGTGGTATAATTGTAAGGTAAGTAAAATAATGTCATTAAAATGGCATTACCAAAAAACATGAAAGTGAATCAAATCCCATTAATTTTATGTTTTGCTCTGCTTTGGCCTCTGTGTTTTCCATTGTCAAATGAGGTGGATTCTGATTGGTGACAGTTTGGTTTACTGGAGTTAGCAATAATAATTCACCTCTGATACTGCTGATATATGGAGTTTGTTTTCACCATTCGTGGGATTTATCACAAAGTTTTCAGCTCTTCCAGAGTAACCTACACTCCTCCAAAACCCCATCTCACAGTATATGTTGCTGCCACATTTCCTCTGATGGTGTCTAGTTGCAAGGTCTTGCCCTCTGAGCAGTACTGCAAATCCAGCAGTGTGAGCATCACTCTTCATTCCCACAGCTGCCTCTAGCATCCTCTCTTCTTGGAATACCAGGCAAAGTGGACAGAAATGGCACCAATGGGGTACAGGTGACATTTAAATTTAGCATTTTTTGATAAAACTTAATTTACCTTTTTGTCATATACATCTATTTGATATTGCCCAAGACCAAGCTCTTGGCTATAAAAATGGCCAGTTTTATATATTCAGTCAAAAAATACTCCATGAACTGCAGAAGCTGGATACATACAAAGTCCTAGGTTCTACAATTGGAAAATACTCTCAGTATTTTTTGATGGTATGTTGGTGTCTGTAATTCCCATACATGGCTGTGCCTGGGGCTGATTTTCAGCTCAATGCTCAGGAATCACAAGGGGGAGCTCTTCTGGAATCAAATATACTGCTGGGGATTGAACTCTGGCTGGCTGGCTGGCTGACTTTGAGCCTCACTTCATAAATAGTGCTTGTAGGATATAGGCAAGCAAATGTTTAGTTTCAAAAACTTTGGAGCTCAGAATAATAATAATAATAATAACAACAACAACAACAATAAAAAGTAAGTGGCAGTAAGTGACATAATTTTCTTTAGTTCTTGAATATGAGTAAAGACATCTTGTGGGGTTCACACCCAGCTGCCTTCAGGGGTTATTCCTAGCTCTGCACTCAGAAATTACTCCTGGCAGGCACAGGTTATCATATGGAATGCCAAAGATCAAATCCAGTCAACCTCGTGAAGTCAAACACCCTACTCACTGTGCTATAGCTCCAACCCCCAAATAAAGACACTTTTCTTGGAAATCAAACGTTTTTGTAGGGATTAAGTTATATAATAGTTTAAAATAGTTTTTCAATGAAGGTTTAAAGATGGAAGAAAAGAACTTTATATAAAAAGATTTAAATTGCAAAAGATACTGGAGAGCAGCTTGGAAACTAATTATATTGGGAATAAAAAGTAAAAATTACTCCTGAGAACTTGTTTAGTAGAACAGCAAGAAGAAGCGTTTTGGGGGTTTTTTTAATTTTTTTTTTGTCTTTTAATTGCCACGAGGTATTTAAACTGGGCCTCTGATGAGCATGCCAGATTGAAAAAAAAAAAAAACCACCACCATCTTGTTTTTATTAGAAAATTAAAATCAGGGGCCAGAGTAATAACACAGTGGTAGGGTGTTTACCTTGCACACGGCCAACTCAGGACAGACCCATGTTCCATCCCTGGCATATCATATGGTCCCACAACCCTGTCAAGAACAATTTCTGAGCGCAGTCAGGAATAGCTCCTGGTCACCAGGCATGACCCAAAAACTGAATGAATGAATGAATGAATGAATGAATGAATGAATGAATGAATAAAAACAAAAAAATTAAAATAAGCTATCAATCACTTTTAAAATCATAAATGCTTAACTAAATTTAAAATTTTAGGGGGGCAGAAGTATAGCAAAGTAGGGTGCTTGCCTTGCACACAGCCAACCTGGGTTTGATCCTCAACATCCCATGTGCTCCCCAAGCACCACCAGGAATAATTTCTCAGCACAAAATCAGGAGTATCCCTTGAACACCACTGGGTTTTGCCAAAAAAATCAAAGAAAAGAAAATTAAAATCTGGTTCAGAGTGATAGTACAATTCATAGAGCACCTGTCTTGTGTATGACCAAACCCCAGCATCCTATATGGTCCCTCGAGCCTACCAGGAGTGATTTCTTAGAGCCGAGATGAGAGAAACCCCTAAGCACTTTAGGTTTTGACCCCTAAACAACAACAAAATTAAGCTCAAATGTTAAACTGTCCCTACAAAAAGTATGTTGTTCGAGCCAATGGATTCAATTAAATAATAAATAAAGAAGTCAGTCATATAAGACCTTTCCATATTATTTTTTCAGAGCAAACACTGACCCACTTTTTAACTTGAGCAGCGCTCTCTTCACTTCTTTGTTTCTCAGGGTATAGACCACAGGGTTGAGCAGGGGTGTCAGCACAGTGTAGAACACGGCCACCACACTATCCACAGCATCCCGTGACCCTGGCCGCAGGTAAATGAAAACACCAGGCCCAAAGAAACAAAGCACTACAATGCAGTGGGATGTGCATGTCTGGAAGGCCTTGTGGCGGCCTGCTGAAGTGCGGATTTTCAGGATGGACCGGACAATGGACACGTAGGAGAGGAAGACGAGGAAGAAGCATCCCGAGGCCACCATGCCGATGTTGACAAAGATGACCATCTCATTGGCAGAGGTGTCCACACAGGCCAGCTTGAGAATCGGGGGAGCATCGCAGAAGTAGTGCTGGATGTGGTGGGGCCCACAGTAGGGCAGGTGGAAGGTCAGGGTCGTCTGAACAGTGGAGTGCAGGGATCCACTGAGCCAGGTTCCGGTGACCAGCAGCACACATGTTCTCTTGCTCATCAGGGTGGGGTATCTGAGAGGGTAGCTGATTGCCAAGTAGCGGTCATAGGACATGACAGTGTAGAGGAAACACTCGGTGCTACCCAGAAAGTGGAAGACATAGAGCTGGGCCACACAGCCTGGGAAGGAGATAGCCCCACCACCCGGGGACACCAAGGTCAGGAGCATCTTGGGCACTGTGGCAGTGGAAAACCACATGTCGATGAAGGACAGGTTGGTGAGGAAGAAGTACATGGGTGTGTGGAGACGGGAGTCCCCCATGATCACCAACAGGATGAGGAGGTTCCCCAGCACAGTGAACACATACACCACTAGGAAGACTGCAAAGAGGGGTGCATCCAGCACGGGTGCATGGGGCAAGCCAACCAGGATGAAGGTGGTAACAGTGCTCAGGTTTGGCATTCCTGGACACCCTCAGTGCTTCTTCTTATGGAGACAGAAAGAGCAGCCAGCAGTGACCTGGGAAGAATGCAAAAGCAACATCCATCAATTTTAGCACCGGTGTTAGACTCACCACTGATATTATAGAGCATGTCAGGTTATTGGTAGAATGATTGTCTCTCTCTCTCTCTTTCTCTCTCTCTCTCTCTCTCTCTCTCACACACACACACACACACACACACACAAGTGCAGAATAATGAATAAAGTTAGCAAAACTCATTCATTTCTGTGATGTATCACAAATCACCCCCGTTGGGAAAATAAAACAGATTGAAATTACTGTCTTACAGTTACTGTGGGTCAGGTTCACTCAATCTCTGCTCCAGCTCCCACCAAGTGGAAATATAGGCTTCTTCTGGGCTTGTTCTGTCATCAGAGGCTCAGGATTCAGTTTCCTGAGGGTGTAAAGAAACTCTGCTCCTTGCAACTGTAAGGATAGAGGCCTCTCATTCTTGCTGGATGCTGGCCAGGGATATAATTCTCAGACTCCTCCAAAGGTCACCCCAATGGTCTACCAGACCACAAGGCAGCTTATTCTTTTTAAATCAGCGTCATGAAGTCTCTCTCAATTTGCAGTGACAAAGTATAAATGAAGCGAAGTGTCATTGAGTCTGATTTCCCATCCAAGGCCCGATCAAGGGAAAGCTATTCAAAAGGAGATGCCCACTGGAGAAGCCAAGAATTTGGGGGATTATTTCTATTTTATTTCTTTTCAGAGTTCGGTGGAGACACAGATTTAAGAATTTATGTGTTGGCAGCAATCAGCATTCTAAGCATCTACAAGATTCCTAAATCATTCTCTTGAACATCAAATTATTCTCTTAAAAAATAGTGACAGACCCTAACTCAGTGATAAATGACTGACCCATTACAGAATCCACATCCTTATACCAGATTAATCCTGTACAAGGCTCAAAGACTGCAAAGTCCACTGTAAGTAGAGGGACATACATACCAAACAGGGACAGACTTCGTAACATATATCCTTCTGTCCTAAATAACATCATGCCCAAATATTGGCTAGTTAAAGTATCCAAAACCATTCACCAACTTCTATTCATTTACTTATAAATCTATGTCTTCATAGACAACTGTTTGGTTTTTATTTAAAATACACTACCCAAGGCATGTAACACAGAAGTGATGCAAGAGGAAAGGGCCTCTGTCAACTTGTCATCCATGAGGCAGAAAATGCAACTATTGAGTTCATCTAAAATACAGTCAACATCAAGATTTCTACTGGCTGATCATTGAGAGACAGCTAAGAAAATAGCATACCAAAAAAGAGAGAAATTAGGATCTGCTTTAAGGAAAGCACAGACAACATCTATCTTATCTCCAGTAGATTAAGCTAAAGTCTTATTTCTCAAGCAAGAGTGAAAATGGCAGAGACTTAATCCCCACAAGTTACTCATATGGCTATGAGAATTAACAACATGAAACAGGGCCTATTTCTGATATTTCTGCTGTACCAGCAGGCTTCCACCAGGAACCTCACATACATGACAAACTTCGCAACTGAATTGCAAAATAGTCTGACTTATGGCCAGAGTATCCAAAATGACCCTCTTTTACCTATGTGTCCATGTAGTGGTCACTGAGTTTCTGTTTGCTATTTATTTCTAGTCAAGGATACAAAGAGCTGAAGTGTTAGGAATAACATTAGCATGACTATATAGGCAGGAGTGTGACTAGATTTAGCATCTCAGGGGAGGACCATTACTCTTGAGTCTTTAATTGCCTTGAAGAGCAGAAATACAACAGGAAAAAATTAATGGAAGTTTTTTTAATAAGCACACAGATATTTCCCTCTGTGTTTATATGAACTCTCCAGAGAAGATTTCATGTTTTTCCAGACCTAATATTATTGTTGCCTCAGAGGAAAGGAGAACTTAGTTACTGCATTCCCTCACCAACGGTCCAGAGATACTCACATCTGCTTCCTCTCAACCTAAACTCCCCATAATCCAAAGGGATTCCTCATCTTTGCAACACTCTGGTTTCCACCATCTTTTAAAGCAGGACTTATGTTGGTCCAAAATATGTGTATCTATGTTTATCATAGCAGTATTTATAATAGCCAAATTCTAAGAACAATCTAAGTAGCCCAATAGCAGGTATGCAATTAAATAAATTGTGATAGAGAACCTAGAGGGATAGTATAGCAGATAAGGTGTTTGCCTTGCAAGAGGCTGATCCAGATTCAATCTTTAGCACCCTATGTGGTTCCCTGAGTCTTTCAGTGTCATATCCTCTGATCCCTGAGTGCAGAGATAGGAAGCCCTGAGCACAACTGGATGTGGTTGTAAAACACAACAAAATTTGTGGTAGATTAAAAAAAAATTTGTAATCAGGTTGACAAATCTTGATCCCATGCCTATGTTCTATATTTGCAACAGCAAATGGAAAAGTATCTGTTGTTTGTGAGTTGCAATGGCAAAGAGCAATCCCACCTATGGAAAGAGTTATAAAGATACACACCAAATTGCATGAGGAAGCCGCCAAAGATCCAGGAGTCCTCCACACAATATTTATAAAATAGTATCAACACCTCATCTAACACAAATGCAGCTTTGTTCCTTTAGTCAGTTCCCCCCACCCACAAAGCCATTCCAAAATAATACCAGTTAGAGAATCAACATCCTAGTCTGCAATCTCTGCGTGATGACTCTGTTGTCTGTTCCTGAGCTAATTCTACCCTTAACATCTGAGAATCTAAGGCCAAAGAGGGAAAAATCGCCATAAGTACATGGTTTTGAACAATGAGTACAAGATAATGCAGATTTGCCAAAAACAATATAAGAAATACACAACCAAGATGAAATGCTCATTTGAAAGAAACAGTAAGACAGAAGCTACTACTAATTACTTCCTACTGCCTGCATCTAAAATTGCTGTGTGTTTGAGGGCTTCCTTTTTCCCTCCTCTCCTATTTTCCTCTTCCCTTTTATTTCCTCTACTCCTCTATCTCCTCTACATATACATACACATACATACACACACGTGCACACAGCAAGTGAACACATGCACTCCAAATGAATCTCAGGAGTGTTTGGTCTACTTTTTGTAGTAGTATTTTAGGTACATATTAACATTGAATCAGGGAATACCCATCAACAAATTTGTTCTCCCCTCATCCCAGTTCCCTTTCTGCAACCCATATCCCCCACCATCACCTCCCAGGCTGCTAGAGTAGGTGGTCCCCTCTTTGTCTAGCTTACTATTAGTGATCATATATCTGTTTGGTCCTGATACCCTACCTTGTTTCCCTCTCTATTTGAGAGGTGGAGCTTGATAATTCGAGTTATCTGGTTTTGTTTGAAGAAAAGAAAAGCAATAGAATGGAGTAAAAATAAGAAAAAATAAATAAAAATAAAATACAATAAATCAAATAAGCTGGAAATGGCGGAGTCCTTCTAGAGGCTTTCAACCTCAGTTTGAGTGAGGACATGAAAAAGGTAATTAAACACCACATCAATACAGAAAGAAATATCAAATTAAATATCCAGTGAGCACTACAGCAAAAAAGACAAGCACCACATAATAGTCTTGGTTCTGAAATCAAACCATGCCAAAATACAAAAAGAAAGAAAAAGATAAAATAAAATAAAATAAAATAAATAAAATAAAATAAAATAAAATTGGAGACATCAACAATATCTACACCAAAATAGACATCAATAAAAATCAATCAATCAATAATTTTATATGTGGAAAATGATTATTTTGTGCTTTTTTTTCTCCCTGCATAGGCACAGTATCTATTGGGGATATTATAGAGGGAATTCCCTTGGCCTAGGATATACAGGGTTTCTCCACCCCTGAAGTATAATGTCATGGGATTAACTATAGACTCCTTGCATGATCATTTACTCTCCCTTCGGTGCTTTTTTTTTGGTGTATAGAAGACTTCTGCTTCATCATGGCAGTTAAAATTGGACCTCTGTATCTAGAGATCTTGGTGTCTGTACAGCTCAAGGAATGGATCTTATGATGAAGTCTTTCTTTGTGGTTCTAGAAGTTCTGCTTCTTTGGTGTCGTTTTAACACATCTTCTGTAGTTGGTGGTCTTGGTCATTACATTGCTCCTATGATGGAGCCTGAGATAGAGTCTTTTGTCATGCTTCCGGAAGACCCGTTCAGTTGTGATTGTCTCAGTCAGACCTCTGGAACTGGAGATCTTGTTTGTTGAACAGATCGTAGACCAAAAGCTAGGCTAGTGCTTTTTGTTGTTGTTGGTCCAGGGATGTATACTATCCAGTCCTGGTTGTAACAACCAGTCATCTGTATATAGCGATCTTGGCTTTTGCACAGATCAAAGAGTGACATGTCTTCTGATTGCAAAACATCATTTTTAATGAGAGTATTTATTCCAGCAATGAAATACACCTGTACTTCTGAGTCATCTTGGCTTTTCTGAATGGATCATTTTTTCTCATTTTTTTTATTTCCTCACATAAACAACTACTGATAAAAAAGAATGCAGCATCATGAACCTCTTCATTCTATTGTTACTCACATTTGAGAATTTATAAAGGAAAACCTCACTTAAAATACTAAGGGAATTGTTTGACTTAATTATTTTTAGGATTTTAAAAATTATTCAGATTTATTATATATACTCTGCAAAAATCCCACTAAATTTTTATATGACATGATACAGTTTTGAGAATATTTTGAAAAATTTATAGTGGACTTTTGTTATTTTTTAATAATATTTTTATTAAAAAACCATGATTACAAACATGACTGTAGTTGGGTTTCAGTCTTATAAAGAACACTTCCCTTCACCAATGCAACTGGTATTATATATCTTAGTCGCTCTTCAGACAATAAAATCAGACACCATAGAGAGATATGACAATTTTCACAAATTTTTTAATGCAGTTTTTGCTCTGTAATTCCATTTCCATCTAGTTTTACGAAGCAGAATTAAGGAAATTATTCATGTCAGCCAGGGGGTGCAGGCTTCAGAGAGGTTGTTAAACAGATGACCAGGAAAGAAATAATGTTATATTGGTGAGAAAACTGATGTTGGAATATTGAGTGCTAGAAATAACTATTATCAGCAACTCTATAAGCCAAAATGTCTAAAATAAAGAAAATTAATTTTTTAAATGTAAATAATTTGTTAACGAGGATTTCAATATATTTTATTTATAAATTAGAAAAATGAGTCCTGGGCCGGGAAGGTGGCGCTAGAGGTAAGGTGTCTGCCTTGCAAGCGTACGGACTGCGGTTCAATCCCCCAGTGTCCCATATGGTCCCCCCAAGCCAGGGGCGATTTCTGAGCGCATAGCCAAGAGTAATCCCTGAGCATCAAACGGGTGTGGCCCAAAAACCAAAAAAAAAAAAAAAAAAGAAAAGAAAAATGAGTCCTAACACTACTTACAAAATCCCCAATGCATGACTGCATACTTCACATGTGGCTGTCCATGTGTAAAGGGAAAAATGCTGGAAACTTATGCAAGCCAAAACAAATATTGGCCCAGATATATTTAGAAATTTTTATTTTATCAAAACCATTGTGATCTACAAAGTCCTTCATAGTTAAATTTTCGATATACAGTAAACCAGGGCCATTCCCACCACCAGTATTAACCTCTCTCCACCAAAGATCCCAGAATGCATCTGATATTACAATTCCCTGACCCCTGGCCTGCCAGTATAACTTTAAATGGTTGTCATTTAAAGTTAGATTGTTAAAGTTTAGGTCTCTTGATGTTTATTGTTATTAACTTTGACTTGGATATTCAGTTCTTTTCTTTTTTTTAAGTTCTTTTTTTTTTCTTCACCAATAAGCCAGAAACCACTTGGCCCCAGACCCCTATCCTTTCTTTTTTTCCTCTCCTCTTAATTTTATCTTTTTAAAACTTGCAGAAATATGAGGTAAAACAAAGTAATTTGTGTACCAAGGTTCTATGGAAAAAGACAGGAGCACCTATTTAAAAGATAAAAAATAATAAAGAAGAAAAAATTAATAAATAAAAGGAAGTGGCAGAATTTTACATAGGCACAACAAAAATTGGAGAAAATAAAAAGGAAAAACATTTGACCTAAAAATACCAAGACCAACTACAGGCTCCAGTCATTCTAAGTTATGTAACCCCAAATCTTTCTTCATTGGCCCAAAAAAAGTTTTCCTCAATCACAGTTGTCGCAGTCAGGTTTCTATAATTAGAGATCTTGGTTTTTATTGTTTTGTTTTGTTTTTAATTTTTTATTTTTAATTATGAGAACAAAGATGCAAAGAGAGAGGACAAGGTAAAGTTACAGTGGAAGGACAATCACCCATAAACAGAATTATCAGTAGTCCCATTGCTAATATCTTAACTTTGAACTTTAAGCCAAAGAACATTAAGAAAAATAAAACAGAACCCATGTACAATTGCTTTGTCTCTCAAGTCCCCAGATTGTAATACATAATATTTCTTACCAGCACACAAAGCAATCTAAAGACATAACACTTCTGTAACTTCTTAAACATTGAAGGCAAAGTACTTTCTTACATTTCCATGCACATGCATATTAGTTTATGTTAACCTCAAAAGTTTAAGTGGGTTGTTTCTCTTAAGGATTAGCGTCAAAGGAGCACAGTAAAAACGGTGTTAGAGTGGCAATTATTGTTTGCATAGGCCCACCAAAATATGAGGGACATGGAATGGAAAAGCCTTGGCCTAAATACAAGGAGACCCTACCCCTGACGTTTCCTGGCATAAGACCAATTCTAGGCTCCAGGCAAACTAGTTTGTCCAATCCAGGTCATAGTCTGTAGTGCCAATACACTTTTATTTTGCATGCAGTCTCTGTTGTTGGTATTATGTTTCTGTATTAAAGATCCTGGAATCTGCATATCCTATATTGCTGTCAGGATGGTGCAGAGCGTCCTCTCGTTTCACCTCACAATTAAAGGGCAATGCAGAGAACCTTGTCCTGGAAGCAGGTTGTTGTTGTTGTCAAGTCTTCTTAGTGTTAAGAGAAGTCTCTTTTGAGCAGGTCGATATCAGAGCCGTGGTAGGGTCTTCCCTGGTAGAGTATTGCTTCCAGATGATGTTATAAAAAAAACCCTTGGATGTTTTGTAGATACCTTCCCTGGTTCAGGAGTGAATGGAGGATGCCCATTCTTCTGAGGCCTGTGCCAGGTGATTATATCAATGTTCAGGGTGTAAGGCCCCATTGCACTACAAGATTTGTGTGTTCCAAGAGATCTTGTTTTTTGCACAGGTCCTATGTCAAAGTCAGGGTGCCACAGAGTGTCTTCTTGTTTCATCTTATCATTTGGTAGAGATGGAGGGAAACCTACCCTATGAGCAAGTTGTTACTGTTTCCAAGTAGTCAGGGTGTTTTATGAATGCACTCTGGAACAAGTCAATGCCCGGGCAGCATTAGGGCCTTCCCTGGTAGAAATTCAATTCCTGGTGCTGGTGTAAAAAACTATGCTGTTTCCAAAGATGGGATTCAAGGCTCAGGAACAAATGGCCTATGTCCATATGAAGCCAAAGTCAAGTCACTATGACAAATAATTAGAGTGCAAGGTCCCCTGCAGAATAAAATTTATGAGTTCCTATCCATATTAGATAATAACTTCTTTTTATATGTAAGATTTTTCCATTTTAATGTGCCTATGCAAAAAGTAACAATGCCACATCATAGTAGTGATGCATATAGAAGTAAAAGTAATTGTTCCTCATATAGTTCTTCTTTGTGCCATTTAAAAAGATCTGGAAGAGGGGCCAGAGGGATAGCACAGTGGTAGGGTATTTGCCTTGCATGCAGCTGACCCAGTAGACCATTGCATATGTTCCCCTGAGCCAGCAGCAATCCCTGAGCGCTGCCAGATGTGGCACAAAAACCAAAACCAAACAAACAAAAAAGGCTGGAAAAAGTGTAAAGAGGAGAGAGAATAATATGAAAGATTAGTAAAGCTTTGGAAAATAATGGCTAATTTTTAATACTTCAATCATGAATTGTTGGATTACGGGTCCCACCCTAAGGTGTGATCTGGTAATGGGACTATTAGATTATTCCCTACTTGGTATTCCTCTCCCACCATAGGGTGTGGTTCTTGTCACACACACACACACACACACACACACACACACACACACACACACACAAGCAGGGAGGGGTCTGAGGAAGGCAGGCCCTCAATCTTTGGTCTTTCTCCATTAAGACGCTTTCCTTCATAGGAGCAAAAGGCTTGTGTGGTGGGATTCCTACCTTGAGTGCTGAATTTCCTGAACCCGTTCTTGTACCTTTTTACTGTGTGGATTATTTCCTGGGTCAACATTTACCTCCAGACCCGTGTCTCACCCAGATCCTCGTTTTGGAGCCTGGTGCTCCACTTGAAATGAATCCTTTACCCAGTCAAGCGGCAATTGTAAAGCCTTAATTTATAAATACTTCACCGTGTTATTGCTAACGATGAGTTTTAAGTACTGTATACAAAATTGAAAAACACAAAGAAATAAAGCTATTTGGAGTCAATGCTTGCAGTCCACATAGGGCATGATGAAATCTGAGCAAATCTTATATCCTATTAGGCTGTGTTTTGATCTATTTTTTTGAACTAACAGCTCTTCAATGCTGTCCTTGTCTGTTGAGGCTCATTACTAGTGACATCATTGTCCTGTAATTTTAGAATATTGAAATGTCTGACTGGGACCCGAAGTCATATTTTTTCTGAGTTAACTAGTTCAATAGACTCTTAAATGATTCAAAGTCAAACATATCATTTTGAAGAAGCCTAGTGTTTAGAGACACCCATACTTCTATTATATGGAACTGCTATATTAATTATATTATATTATATTATATTATATTATATTATATTATATTAATTATATTATATTATATTATATTATATTATATTATATATTATATTATATTATATTATATTATATTATATTATATTATATTATATATTATATTATATTATTATATTTATTATATGTCTGCTAAAATGAGGCTCTGTGCTGAATCTTTGAATTTGGTAGATGCCATACAGACTTCCTGGGAGAAGGAATCCACTAGAGAAAAAGAAAATGTAAAACTATAAACAAAAGTATATGTATACTTATATATGTATATATATATACATATATAAGACCCTGGAGTTTGCTTAGGCAATTAGTGCCCATCCTATCTGATCCTTGGCATTTTGGGGACATCTCCCACAATTGCTGGCATGACACCATGACCCCTGAACTAGAAGTGGCTCATAAATCCTGAGCTATGCTGGTCTTGTCCTCACAAAAACACATTAACTAGCTCAGAGTTAATCTGTCAGATCCTTTAACCAATCACATTTGGTTGTTTTATTCAATGGACATACCAGATATCTATTGGTATTCATGAAAGCAAATACATAAACTGGCCAAGCCGTTAAAATCAAGCAACGCTTTAAAAACATACAAACACATAAATGAACGCAAGTAAAATTAGGAAAATTGGAATCAGATCTGTGATGGAAGCTGGAGAGGTATTCATGGGGTCTTTTTATATTATTTCTGACAAATTCATGTGTTTCCATGAGTATATCAATGAAACCTTCAATAAACAAAATTAAAATTTAGCTTACATATTATGGTTAAAAATATATACATTGATCATGATTTTGCTTCACTTATATCATCAATCATCTTTGGAATCTTCCAGCACATCGCCATGCCTAAACTGTAATAATGGGTTCCTATGGCCCCCCTCCACTTACACTATTCTCCCTGGATGCTTCTGGGTGTGGATTCCTTGAGAATTCAGATGCTTGTATGTCCTGTTGGAGTAAACATGTTACATCATGTCCCTTTCATGCATAGCAATGTTTGTAGCATGTGGTATAATTGTAAGGTAAATAAAATAATGTCATTAAAATGGCATTACCAAAAAACATGAAAGTGAATCAAATCCCATTGATTCTATGTTTTGCTCTGCTTTGGCCTCTGTGTTTTCCATTGTCAAATGAGGTGGATTCTGATTGGTGACAGTTTGGTTTACTGGAGTGAGCAATAATAATTCACCTCTTGGGGCCAGAGAGATAGCATGGAGGGAAGGTATTTGCCTTGCAAGCAGAAGTATGGTGGTTCGAATCCCTGCATCCCATATGGTCCCCCGAGCCTGCCAGGAGCGATTTCTGAGCATAGAACTAGGAGTAATTCCTGAGCATTGCCAATTGTGACCCAAAAAAATAAAATAAAATAATTCACCTCTTATACAACTGATATATAGAGCCTGTTTTCCCATTCATGGGATTTAACACAGTGTTGTCTAGCTCTTCCAGAGTAACCTACGTTATCCCCAAACCCTATTTCACAGGATACATGGCTGCCACATTTTCCCTGATGAGGACTAGTTGCAAGGTCTTGTCCTGTGTGCAGTAGCTGCAAGTCCAGCAGTCTGAGCGTCACTCTACATTTCTACAGGTGTCTCTAGCATCCCTTCTTCTTGGAAGATCAGGCAGAGTGGACAGAAATGGCATCAGTGGGTGCAGATGACATTTAAATTTAGCACTTGTTTGAGAAAACATAATTTACCTTTTTATCATATTTATCTATTTGACTCATTGCCCAGGCTCTTGCCTACACAAATGGCCAGTTTTATATATTTGGTCAAAAAATACTTCAGAAACTGTAGAGGCTGGTTATATAAAAAGTCCCAGGTTCTAAAATTGGAAAATATTTGGAGTATTTTTTGATGGTATATCTGTGTTTATATTTCAGATGGGCTATACCTGGCTGTGTCTGGGGCTGATTTCCAGCTCAGTGCTCAGGAATCACAACAGGGAGATCTTCTGGAGTCAAATGTGCTGCTGGGGATTAAATACTGGCTGGCTTGTTGTGAACCTCATGCCGTAAATAGTACTTGCAGGACATAGGCAAACCAATGTTTATTTTCAAAAATTTTGGAGCTCAGAATTAAAAAAAAAAGTAAGTGGCAGTAAGTGGCATTTTTCATAAGTTCTTGAATATGAGTAAAGATACTTTTTTGGGAGGAGGGTCATGCCTGGCTATGCGCAGGGGTTATTTCTGGCTCTGCATTCAGAAATTACTCTTGGCAGGCTCAGGGAACCATATGGCATGCCAGGAATCAAACCCGGGTTAGCATGTGAGGTCAAAAACCCTATCCACTGTGCTATATTTCCAGCCCCCAAATGTTCTTGGAAATCAACCATTTTTGGTCAGGAATTGTCTAATATAAAAATTACATCACATGGAATAACTTATGTAATGGATTTAAAATAGTTTTTCAATGGAGACCTAAAAATGAAAGAAAAATTGTATATATAAGATTTGGATTTAAATTGCAAAAGATACTGAAGAGCAGCTTAGAAACTATTTATATTGGGAATGTAAAATATACTCCTAGAACTCATTTAGTAAAGCACTAAGAAGGGTTCTTGTTTTTTTTTTGTTTTGTTTTCTGTTTTTGTCTTTTCATTGCCACGAGGTATTTAAAGTGGGCCTCTGATGAGCATGCCAGATTGAAAAAAATAAAAATCCCTCCATTTTATTTTCATTAGAAAATTAAAATCAGAGGCTTGAATGATAGCACAGTAGTTGGGTTTTTGCTTGCATGCGACTAACCCAGGATGGACTGTGTTTAATCCCTGGCATATGGTCCCCCAAGAAAGCCAGGAGTGGTTTCTGGGCACAGAGCCAGGAGTAACCCCTGAGCACCACAAATGTGACTCAAAAAACAAATAAATGAATAAATAAATGCAAAAAATTATTATCAGTTATCAATAACTTTGTATATCATAGGTGTTTAATGAAATTTAAATTTTTAGGGAGACAGAAGAATAGCAAAGTGGGTAGGGTGCTTGCCTTGCACACAGCCAAACTAGGTTTGATGCTCAGCATCCCATATGGTCCCCAAGCACCACAGGAGTAATTCTTCAGCACAGAGCCAGGAGTAACCCCTAAACACCACTGGTTTTTTGCCAAAAAAATTAAATAAAAAAAAGAAGAAAATTAAAAACAGGGCCAGAGTGGTAGTACAATTTGTAGTGCACTTGCCTTGTATGTGTCCAAACCCAATTTGATTCCCCCATCTTCCTATATGGTTCCTTGAGTCTACCAGGAGTGATTCCTTAGAACAGAGACAAGAGAAACCCCTGAGCAATCTAGGTTTTGACCCAAAACAACAACAAAATTAAGCTCTGTCCCTAAAAACGTCTACTGTTCAAGCCAATTGGGTACAATTAAATAATAAATAAAGAAGTCAGTCATATGAGACCTTTCCATATTATTTTTTCGGAGCAAACACGAACCCACTTTTTAACTTGAGCAGAGCTCTCTTCACTTCCTTGTTCCTCAGGGTGTAGACCACAGGGTTGAGCAGGGGTGTCAGCACAGTGTAGAACACGGCCACCACACTATCCACAGCATCCCTTGAGCCTGGCCGCAGGTAAATGAAAACACAAGGCCCAAAGAAGCAAAGCACCACAATGCAGTGGGACATGCATGTCTGGAAGGCCTTATGGCGGCCTGCTGAAGTGCGGATTTTCAGGATAGACCGGACAATGGACACATAGGAGAGCACAATGAGGAGGAAACAGCCCGAGGCCACCATGCCGATGTTAACAAAGATGACCATCTCATTGGCAGAGGTGTCCACGCAGGCCAATTTGAGAATGGGAGGAGCATCGCAGAAATAGTGCTGGATGTGGCGGGGCCCACAGTAGGGCAGGTGGAAGGTCAGGGCCGTCTGGATGGTGGAATGCAGAGAGCCACTGAGCCAGGTGCCGGTGGCCAGCAGAACACATGTTCTCCCACCCATCAGACTGGAGTACCTGAGAGGGTAGCTGATGGCCAAGTAGCGGTCATAGGACATGACAGTGTAGAGGAAACACTCGGTGCTACCCAGAAAGTGGAAGGCATAGAGCTGGGCCACACAGCCTGGGAAAGAGATGGCCCCACCACCCGGGGACACCAAGGTCAGGAGCATCTTGGGCACTGTGGCAGTGGAAAACCACATGTCAATGAAGGACAGGTTGGTGAGGAAGAAGTACATGGGTGTGTGGAGACGGGAGTCCCCCATGATCACTAACAGGATGAGGAAATTCCCCAGCACAGTGAGCACATATACCACCAGAAAGACTCCAAAGAGGGGTGCGTCTAGTAAGGGTGCATGGGGCAGGCCAACCAAGATGAAGGTGGTAACAGTGCTCAGGTTTGGCATTCCTGGACTTCAATCCCTCTTCTTATGGAGACAGAAAAAGCAGCCAGCAGTGACCTGGGGAAAATGTAAGAGCATCATCCACCAAGTTTAGCACCAGTGTTAGAAACATCACAGATATTATATAGAGTATGTCGGATTATTGGTAGAATGATTCTCTCTTTTTCTCTCATTCTCTCTCTCTCTCTCTCACACACACACACACACACACACACACACACACACACAAAACACACATATATGTGCAGAATAATGGATAAAAGTAAGCAAAACTCGTTCATTTTTGTGATGTACAACAAATTACCCCCTTTGGTTATTCAAAGCAAATTGAAATTATTGTCTTACAGTTTCTGTGGGTAATGTTCATTTAGTCTCTGCTCCAGGTCCCACCAAGTGGAAATCTAGGTTTCTTCTGAGTCCATTCTCTCATTTGAGGCTCAGGGGCCAGTTTGCTGAGGGCATAAGCAAACTCTGCTCCTTGCAACTGTAAGGACAGAGGCCCCTCATTCCTGGTGGCTGCTAACTGGGGGTGTTACTCTCAGCCTCCTCCAAAGGTCACCCCAGGGGTCACCCCACAAGGTAGCTTATTCTTTTTAAGCGAGTGTCATGAAGTCTCTCTTCAATTTGTGGTGACAGTGTATAAAAGAAGCAAAGTGTCATTGAGTCTGATTTTCTATCCAAATCCCACAGAAGGGGGTGCCAACTGGAGTGGGCAATAATTTGGGGAGTTATTCCTATTTTGTTTTCTCTCTGGAGTTCAGTGCAGACGCAGATTCAAGAATGTATGTGTTGGCAGCAATCAGCATTTCAACCATCTACAAGATGCCTAAATAATTCTCTTGAATAATAGTGACAGACCCCCACTTCAGTGAGAAATGACTGACTCACTAAAGAATCAATATCCTGATAGCAGATTAATCCTGCACAAGGCTCAAAGACTGCAAAGTCCAATGTAAGTAGAGGGACATACCAAACAGGAACAGACTTCGTAACACACATCCTTCTGTCCTAAATAACATCATGTTCAAATATTGGCTTGTTAAAGTATCCAAAACCATTCACCAACTTCTATTCATTTACTTATAAATCTAGGTTATGTCTTCATAGACAACTATTTGGTTTTTATTTAAAATACACTACCCGAGGCATGTAACACAGAAGTGATGCAAGAGGAAAGGGCCTCTGTCAACTTGTCATCCATGAGGCAGAAAATGCAACTATTGAGTTCATCTAAAATGCAGTCAACATCAAGATTTCTACTGGCTGATCATTGAGAGACAGCTAAGAAAATAGCATACCAGAAAAAAGAGAAATTAGGATCTGCTTTAAGGAAAGCACAGACAACATCTATCTTATCTCCAGTAGATTAAGCTAAAGTCTTATTTCTGAAGCAAGAGTAAAACTGGCAGAGACTAAATTCCCACAAGTTACCCACATGGCTATGATAATTAACAACATAAAGCAGACCTATTTCTGACATTTCTGCTGTGCCAGCAGGCTCCCACCAGCAGCCTCACATACAGAGCTGATGCAACATGACAAACTTCACAACTGAATTTCAAAATAATCTGACTTATGGCCAGAGTATCCAAAATGACCCTCTTTTACCTATGTGTCCATGTAGTGGCCACTGAGTTCCTGTTTGCTATTTATTTCTAGTCAAGGATACAAAGAGCTGAAGTGTTAGGAATAACATTAACATGACTCTATAGGCAGGAGTGTGACTAGATTTAGCATCTCAGGGGAGGACCATTACTCTTGAGTCTTTAGTTGCCTTGAAGAGCAGAAATACAACAGGAAAAAATTAATGGAAGTTTTTTAATAAGCATGTAAATATTTCCCTCTGTGTTTATATGAACTCTCCAGAGAAGAGTTCATGTTTTTCCGGACCTAATATTATTGTTGCCTCAGAGGAAAGGAGAACTTACTTACTGCATTCCCTCACCAACAGTCCAGAGGTGATAACATCTGCTTCCTCTCAACCTAAACTCCCATAATCCAAAGGGATTCCTCATCTCTGCAACACTCTGGTTTCCACCATCTTTGTAAAGCAGGGCTTATGTCGGCCCAAAAAGACATATCATATGTGTATCTATGTTCATTATAGCAGTATTTACAATAGTCAAGATCTAGGAACTATCTAAGTATCCCAATAGCAGATTCACAATTAAATAAATTGTGGTAGAGGGCCTAGAGGGATAGTATAATAGGTAGGGTGCTTGCCTAGCAAGAGGCTGACCCAGATTCAATCTTCAGCACCCCATGTGATCCCCTGATTCTGACAGGGTTAAGTCCTCTAATCCCTGAGTGCAGAAATAGAAGGAAGCTCTGAGCACCATTGGATGTGACTCTAAAGGCAACAAAAATTGTGGTACATTTAAAAGTTTTTACTAAGGTTTACCAGTCTTGATACCATGCCCATGTTCTATAACAGCAAATAGAAAAGTATCTTTTGTGTGTGAGTTGCAATGGCAAAGAGTAGTCCCACCTATGGAAAGAGTTATAAAGATACACAACCAGAGTACATGAGAAAGCCACTAAAGATCCAGGAGCCCTCCACACAATATCTGTAAAATAGTAACAACACCTCATCTAAAACAAATGTAGCTTTGTTCCCTAAGTCATTCCCCCTGCCCACAAGAAAGCCATTCCAAAATAATACCAGGTAAAGCATCTATATTCTAGTCTGCAATCTCTATGTGATGACTATGTTGTCTGCTCCTGAGCTAATTCTACCCTTAACATCTGAGAATCTAAAGCCAAAGTGGGAAAAGTCGCATCAAAAACTACTATGTGTTTGAGTGCTTCCTTTTTCCCTCCTCTCCTATTTTCCTCTTCCGTTTTATTTCCTCTACTCCTCTATCCCCCTCCATAGACATACATAGACATACACATGTGCACACAGCAAGAGAACACATGCACTCATATACTGGCCAAGTTGGGGGTAAGTTGGAGTAAGAATCTCTAATGTACATGTTGGGCCAATGAGCACTGACACAAAAACAAAAATGAAACAACCAACCAGCCTCCCTAAACTTGATAAAGGATTTTTCCAAGACCCCAGGTTTCTAAGTGGAATGTAGGACCACATTTCCAGTGTGGTCAAGTATGCCTTTGCCTCCTATAATTTTATAAAATTTTACTTTCCATCAGGGATGTCATAGAGCAGGGAAGCTTTTTAGGGCATACCAGGTATTTGGGGTTTACACTTCCTTCTGGCTAACTGTGCAGTAGAATTAACTCACAGAAGGTCCTGAGTATGACATAAATAAACTCAATACCATGAAGAAAGATAAGAAAAATGGGTTCTTGCAAGTGGGAAAAGTTCTGATCAACGGGAACTAAAATACTGGACCTAACTAATCTTTATGTTTCCTTCAGAACAGAATGCCTCAGTTCAAAAAGAGCTCAAGGTGTGACATATCAGACAATATATCAGGCACCAACAATACCACAAAGGAAATCAGAGCACTTTAAAATGACAACTGTCTTGACAGATATGTATTGTTCTTTGGTTGGCCACATACTTTCATACTGAAATTTCCACTACTCTCAGGGTCCCGACCATCCTGAGCATCCATGTCATTTTCTCCACAGACTGTGTATGACTGTATCCTCCAATAAAGCAGAGAAAATTATAAGACCTTTGGCAACATTATTTTCTCCAGAACAAAGTTCCATCAAGGATTAGGCAAGGATTCTCTTGAGGTCATTTCTTGAATAATCCTTCCCAGTGTCTCTGGGAAAGACAAGTCAGTCTTTCCTACTGCTTCTAACTTCACCATCTATCTGCTCATTGGAGACTCTGGATAGCTCTACTCTGTCCAGCTTTGTCTACTGTGTGTTTTAGAATCTGTTCCAGGAATTTCCTCTTCCAGTCTGTGCTCAATACAAAGACATGACTAAAGTCATTAGCACTTTTTATTTCATCTTTAGCTTTATGGTTATTTCCAATTCTATTCCATTACCTTCATGGGATTAAATAATAATAAGTATTATTCATGAGATTAAATTGTTATTTAATCTCATGAATAATTCATGAATTCATTAATGAATAAATAATAATAGTTGTTATTATTATTATTATTATTATTATAGTGCACCACTATCTCCAATATATAAGTAAGGACACCAGAGCTCACCAAGGTGTGTGACTTCCAAATCCCAAACAAATCTATCCTCTAAACAACACCCTGTGCTGTGGGACCCTAGAGCAATTAAGCCAACTTCCTGCAGTAGCTGGAGTTCCTGTTTGTAACTAACAAAGCCCACTGTAACTTATTTCCAACTGAGCTAATTGTCCCAAAGGGCAAAGTAGAAGTTACTGATGTCAGCTCCCATCTATACCCAAGAGAAACCTTCTAAAGAAATGGCTTATCCCCAGGAAGCAAAGCTTCAGAGGTCTAAGTCAAGGGGCATCCCCAGACAGTTTGACAGGTCTAAATGGCAGAGGTATAAAGGCAAGAAAGACAAAGCACAGCCACCAGCCCAGAGGGGCTTGTCAGAAGACATGACAGTACCTTAATCCTTTAGAGAGGAGGCCTCCAAGAGAATCTTCAAGCCAAGACAAACTGAAGCAGCAGCAGGTTCACCTCCAGGTAACAACCACTGACAGAGATTTCAGAAGGGCAGCGAGAGAGTAGCAATAGGGCATCTTCTGAGCTGTAAAATTATTTAATGCATGTTAAAGAAGGCATCTGTGTCCTCCCAATGACATGACACTTTAAAAATGGGAAGGAGGGCAGGAAAGACCTTGTCTTCTGCTCCTCACAGGTCAAAAACCACCCCATTTCCTGACATAGGTAGGGGCACATCTGTTGTTGGCATTTTGACAAGTTCTATTATTCAGGGTTTGAAATGGTCATAAAATCATCTTGAATAGATTGGATTAAGTCCTTTTCCCCAATACTGCTAGTATAAACTACTGTTCTTCCCATACCTCAGTGAATCTGACCTGTGTTGAGACCATAGCGTGAACCTGATTAAATTGTGTACTGTAAACATTGAAGCAGTTCTTAATAGGCAAATCTATAGTGTTACCTCTCTTTAAGGGAAAAGATGATATTTCTAATAGAGAGATGAGGAAAAATAAATGAAATCTTATAGAGAAAATATATACATTTCATATAATATATATTCAGTTCAGAAGAGAAATTAAAGCAAAGGGAAATTTTATTTTCTGGGTAAGAATAAACAAAGTACAAAACTGATATCAATGCAGAAGTATTGATACTTCTACACAAACTAGTAGCACCTATTTTTTCTATGGTGAACAATTTTATCAACTCTTCCTTCACCTCTTTTCATCTTTTTTACAAATGAGAAACCAATATAGAGATATCTTTCCAAAAGGATGCAGTTAGTAATGCCGGTCTCAGTAGAGCAATAGGTTTTGCTACAGAGTTCAGTATTTTTCTTGGGCAATGCCATACACAAAAGTTGGCAATGAAGGAATCACTGAGGAAATTGCTGACATAGTGCCTAAAATATTTTTAACTAAGCTTGGGAAAAACTGAGAAAAAAAATAATAAAAAACAAAGAATATCCTCTGAAACTGTCTGATAGAGTCTGTAATTGCCGGGTCTGTTGAGTTACCATGTTATCTGCACTCTGACATCAAGACTCAGAACTGAGGGAATCGCTCAATCCATAGAAAATCTGTTTTTATGATAACAGAGAAGAGGAGAAAGGGGTAAGGTCCTGACTGTATGTGACTTGCAAAGTTGAAGGAGAAAAAAAAAACATACTAGTTGGATGGTCTCTCAGAGCCTTTGCCCACCTGAAGTCTGGATGGAAACCCAATTTCATTTCATATCCATCCAAGTAATTCATGTGATCCTGAGTCCTTGAAAAAGTCACACACAATTTGGGCTGTTTGTTTCCAGTCTTCAACATCATGCTTGATGTTTGGGGGTCTGGGAGAGTTTTGGCACCCTTGTTAGCCTATGCCAAAATTCTTCTTTTTATCTGGGCTAATGTCAGTCACTGACAGTACTCAGAGAAAAGGCTCTTTTGCGATGCTGTTTCAAACAGAAGCATCTACTGCTGGACAGTTCATCATAGTGTCACTGCACCACTGAGACACAAAGACACTGACTGATTTTATCTATTAACAACTACATATATAGCTGAAGGAAACTATAGCTAATGTTGGCCACTCGTTACTTGTGAACTGCATGAATTTATTTATTTAATGATTACAACAGTACCATGAAATAGTAATTATACTTGCCCTTATTGAGAGAAAGTGGAATTGTTTGTTCATGAGGATACACAGAATAGTTAGCATTTTACCCTCCAATCTCACTTTAGAGTCCACACTCTTTGGGTACAAAATCTCTGCAAAGGGATGGGTGAGTAGGGGAAGAGGTGAGTGGAAGAGTAGATATGTGGCTATGGAGATGAATTTACAAATTAATGCACTTATCCAGAAGCAGAGAAAATAAAAGTACTTACTCTGGGGCTGAGATTTTTTAAAAAGATTTTAAAAGTTATGTATAATTTAAATTCAAATTTACAAAATTGGGTATTCAAGTTGTTTAAAATATTTAAAGACATTTATTTTAAAATTCTGAATACTTTATATGCATTGTATAACCCTGGTAGCACTAGATTTTAAAACTTTATAAAATATTTCTTGAACACACTTAGGTTAGGAACTATAATTTGGTTTCTAGTCTTCTTTTAAGGACATAATATAATCTGTAACTTGCCTCTCTGTACAAAGACCAGAAATATCAAAATAAAGGAAAACTGAGTTTGTATGTTCAGAAATTAATTGGGCCTTATGTAAATGATTCTCTTTTTCCTGACATAAAAAGGCCCTATGTGCAATCCTTCCTCCATACTCCTGAGTTACATACATATAATATGCTACATAAATTTTAGCCTTAGCTATTGTTCCCTAAAGTCTACCCGAATCTCAAAACAGGACCTGAAGAGGAGTGTGGGGAGAAAGAATGATTAAAAGTAATATCTAAAGCAAGAGCTTTATCTCTTTATCTCTCCTTTTGAGGTCTCCTCCTAGGATCCTTATCTATCTGCGTTTCGGGATAACACAGACTGTATTGTGAGCATTTGAGAATTTGAGGATCACTGAGTCCTCCCTACTTTGTTGGCAGATGTGAACAGCAAGGAAATGCAAAGTGGAAACCTGACATCAGTGTCTTACTTCTTTCTTGTTGGCCTACACCATCCACCAGAGCTGGGGGTACCACTCTTTCTCTTTTTCCTGGTTATCTTTGTCCTTACTGTCTCTGGCAATGGCATCATCATCCTCACTGTCCTGGTGGATGTCCGGCTCCACCGCCCCATGTACTGGTTCCTCTGCCATCTCTCTTTCTTGGACATGACAATTTCCTGTGCTATTGTTCCCAAGATGCTCTCTGGATTTCTCTTGGATAGCAGAATTATTTCCTTCGGGGGCTGTGTGATCCAGCTTTTTTCTTTCCACTTCCTGGGCTGCACCGAGTGCTTCCTTTACACGCTCATGGCTTATGACCGTTTCTTGGCCATTTGTAAGCCTTTACACTATGCCACAATCATGACCCGCAGTGTCTGTAACTACCTGGCTATTGGTACCTGGATGGGAGGCACCATCCACTCACTTTTTCAGACAAGCTTCATATTCCGGCTGCCCTTCTGTGGACCCAATCGGGTTGACTACTTCTTCTGTGACATTCCAGCCATGCTGCGTCTAGTCTGTGCTGACACGAGCATCAATGAGCTAGTCACTTTTGTGGACATTGGTTTCCTGGCCCTCACCTGCTTTTGCCTCATTCTCACTTCCTACGGCTACATAGTGGCTGCCATTCTACGAATCCGGTCAGCCGATGGGCGCCGCAATGCCTTCTCCACCTGTGCAGCCCACCTCACAGTTGTCATTGTTTACTACGTGCCCTGCACCTTCATCTACCTCCGTCCTGGGTCCCAGGAACCCCTGGATGGGGTGGTGGCTGTCTTCTACACTGTCATCACTCCCTTGCTGAACCCCATCATCTATACACTCCGCAACAAAGAAATGAAGGCAGCACTGTTGAGACTGGGAGGGCACAAAGACACACAACCGCAGTGACCCCATGTGTGGGGGATATGAAGCAGACGTGAGATTTGAGTCCCCAAATAGAAAAGACACCAGGTTGCTGGGGATATTGAAGAAAGAAGGACTCAGACTGAGAAAAGATAACTCTGAGGTCCAGAGGGGGGAACCTTGGAAAGTTCAATACCGTAACATGATTACTCTCTCCATTTTCTCCATTTCTTCTTTAAGGCCAAATGGAAACCAAACAAACAAATCAGCAAGGAAAACAAGATTCAAGATAAGAAAAGTATCCAAGCTAAAATACCCAAAGTGATTACCATTGCTTCTAATCCCAAACCACTTCTTACAGTTTACAAATAACCTTCAAGTAAATCATGATTTAACTTGACCATTAATGAGGTGAGAAATGTAATGTTATTCCATACAAACAGGGAGACTGAGGTTCAAGGGAATCAGAAGTTTCTATTCCCTACTCTGTGCCTTTTACTTTGACAACAATGGCTGTAGAACTTGAATGAAAAAGAGTCAGTTGTACCACAATATGAGATAGATAGCACATAAACAGGGCATCATGACGTCTTCAGATCTTCAGTGCTTGCTTGGAACTTCTTGATTGCACTGAGGGAGTATGACAGAGTAGACAATATTTGCCTGGTGCTTTCTTGGATATGCTGAAATAGATACCACAAGATGGTAGAAGAGTACATGCCACCACACACCTTTGTGCCCAGGACTATTGAGTCTGAATATAGAGCAGGGGCCATGGGCCCCGTACCTAGTATAAGATCCTAATATAACAGGATTCTTTGGGAGAAACACTGCCAGCATCTCAGCAGCACACTTCACTCCCAGGTTAGAGGCCTCAGGTTAGAGGACAGTGTTGCTATTGCTAATGTTTCAAATCAACATGGGCAGGGAAACCCTGAGAAGGACCTCTATGTACTCTGCAAATTCTATATTAATTGCCTGGGAGATTGGGTTAATGAGACACAACTGATTTCAACATATCCCAACCTTTCTAGAATAAAATGCATGGTGAGTGTATTTCACTGTTGTTCATTTTAAAGCAAAGATCGAAGGTTAAGCACCAAAATACATATCAATGGGCAAGTCAACTAAAAAATATTCATTATAACTCCCAAACTAAGGCACTTTTGTCTATGCACATGAGGTTAGAAAATTATGAAATGTGTATGTTTATGATAGATGGTAGAAAGATAAAGTATATGACAAAAAAAGCGATTGAGATATTCAATATACAAATATTGAAGTTCATGAAGGAAGAGAAAAATCGTGTGCCCGGAAATTTGTAAATATAACTACCTGGAATGTATAAGATAATCTGTTGATACTTTGACAAAATCAAGAATGAAGTAAATGTAATTTTTCATGTGACAAAAACAATGTAAACCCTAGGTATAAATCAGGTGGGATGTTCCAGATGTTCTAATTATCTATTTTCAATATTAAGTATCCTTCTCAAGCCTATAATAAAGCCATGTTCAATGCATAAAATTTTAAATAATTTTTCTGATATCAGTTCTGACTAAGGAATCTAGAAATAAACAGACCAATCAATGATGACTAGCAAAAAGACTAATGTTAATTTTAAATTATATAATGTATACATAAAATTAAGGTGGAATAAATGCTTAGGTACATAAATTCATAGATGTTATATATTGTACAAAATCAATATAATGCAAGGTTTCTGAAAAGTGAAAAAGATTTTTTCAAATCTCACTCTTGTATGAGCAACAGATACCAATGAAAATATACTAAAAATAACTAATATGCCTAATCATAAGTAATAAAGCAATAAGTTTAAGCAGACTTATTTCCAAATGACATATGCCAAGTAACAAATTATAAAAATGATAATCTTTCTAGACTCAATAAAATGATCCTACACCAAAATTCAAAACAAGGAAAATATAAGAAATATAAGAAAATAAAATAAAAATATAAGAAAAATCAGTAACACCTTGTTCTAGAAAATAAAAAATGGGTGACAAAGATGAACTATCTCAATCAGGTACAAAAGACAAGTTGAAAGTGCACCAAGTGGCTCAAGCTAGTACAATCTGAGCAACATTATACCTTGAAAAATAAAGTATACATCTATGAGAACCTACTAATATAAATAACTTAATGACAGATAACTGGATAAGTTTCTCTTATATATATAGCAATTTTCAATTAAGAACATTGAAGAACTGAGGGAGATTTTTTAAATCATCTTCAGATACAAAGCAAAGTAATGATGCTTAAAATTTAAGCACCCAATATATTCTAAAAATCATGATGCAGTATGGGACTGAGAGATAGTAACATGGGTAGGGGATTTACATTGCATTGTACACACCAACCTAAATCCAATCCCTGGCATGCCATGTTGTCCCAAGTCCCACCAAGAGTGAGTCCTGAGTGCCAGAAGTAAGCCCTAAGCTTTGCTGGGCATGGCCCCAAAATCAATCAATAAATAAAATTATATATATGTAATATATCTGTATATATATCACTTCACTCCCTTTATAAATCTCTCCTGTTAACAGATTAGCGTATGCATTGCATACCATACAATTCACCTACTCATGTAAACAATTGAACAATCCTTAGTACATTTCCAACAATTGAGCAAATAACATTATATTCCAATTGTATACTGAAAGATGGCCTGGAACCCCTTCCTGTCAACCCCTATTCTCACAACATGCCCAGGGATCCACTGATCTACTTATTTTTTTTATAGATTTGTCTTTATAGGACATGTTCTTAAAGCTAGAAAATACATGATTTATTTTTGTATTTAACTCATTTGATTTCACCTAATACAGTGAGGTCTATTTTATACTTTATTAATATTTTTATTTTATCACCATCATACAATATTACTGTTTTATAATATAATACCACTATGCCATGACCACCACCAGGGCCAGTATCCCTCCACCTTTATCCCAAGTTTCCCATGAGATTAAGCCAATAGAACCGTGACCACAAATGGAACTTAAATCACAGCTCTATTGATTTAGCCTACAGATTTTTGGGTAAATTCGTATTTATTTTTCTAAGAAATTGTCAAATTGTTTCCCAAAAATGTGCTTGCCATCTTATATTCCCAGAAGTTTTCAGTTTTTAACATGCAATAATGCTATTGTATTTATTTTTTAAAATCCTATCCAGGGACGAGTGATGTGGCACAGTGATAGAGTTCCTGCCTCACATGTTGAGTAAATCATACCCATTCTATTGAGTGTAAAGAAGCAAATCTCAACCTAATGTAGAAATATTGAAATACATCTATACAAGCCTTTCAAAAGGTACTAATTTATATTGATCTGATAAACTGTAGAATAGATATTTTTGTGAAGCAGAATGGCACTATTATTATACTTGTTCAAATGGAAGTTAATCACTACCAGAAACATAGGGTTTATCACATAGTTGCATAAAATATAAAAAAAATTAGACTAATTTCTTTGTTGCTGAATCATCACAGGTAAACCAAATCTCTGGGGTGAAGTCTCTAACCACACACATTCCCACCACATCTGACATCATTCAGCTTGTAAAAGGCCACACGTTATAGCTTCACTACCAATCTTGAATATATGCCAAACTGCTGAACTGTCCCCACTCCTGGAACAGGTGGCTACATACATAGTAATACAACACTTCCTAATTTCATCATTCTGACAATCCAGTAGGAGTATAGCAAATTTCATAGGAAAGTTGCATAGAAACCCATTAATTTCAAGGACTGAAAATAACACAAAGGCTCAACAAATAGCCAGTAAATCCTCAATGACTTCAGTAACAAGATTTTAAGATATATGTTGGAAACATAATACAAAGTAAATTATTATGTGCCTTCTAAGGGGTCATGTTTGGGATATGAGGTGGGAAACTGGGGACACTGGTAGAGAAAAAGGCATACTGGTAGTGGGATTGATGTTGGAACACTGAATAATGGAAACAACTGTATTACGAACAACTTTGTAAGTCATGATGTCTACATAAACTTTCAAACATTATAAAAGAGCAATTTAAAGTGATCAGCTATGTGCTCTAGTCTACCCTAAGTAAAACAATATCTACCACAAATAATAAATTCTTATTTTAAATATAATGAATGAAAAGCAGTGAAATTTAGTAGCCTGATTCTTCTCTTCCAAGTCATAAGAAGCCAGATAGGGATATAAACTCAAGTTTACGCAGAGCAAATAAACTTGGATCCCAGCTATTTTTGTTTTAACCCCAAAATGTTTAGGGGAACAAGGGAACACATGAGATCTTCTCCCTGAACTCCTCTTAGGGATACAAGATATGCCTATGTTTTCAGGACTAATTCCTATTACAAGTCCCACAGGTTTTGGAAATGAATTAGTGTGAGATAAATCATTTTTAGGGGCATGTCAAGGAATTAATAATCAAACTTAATCACAGAGAGTAGATTGTGGTGGCAGTTTTCTGTCCATCTTCAAAACTCTAACACTGTGATGAATTCAAGGAGAGCGAATTGCCGACTGAGGGAAAGAAGTGGCGAAGAGCATACTGGATAAGGAAATTTCTCCTGGAAACCGAAGGAGATAAATAATCTCTGACAGCAACAGAAATGGTTTACAAAGAATCTGTATATTTGACCCAGATATAATCTCAGCTTTAGCAGTGAGAAAAATATAGAGAATAAATCACATCAATGTGTAGCTTCAGGAAGACTGATGAAGAAACTTCTTACACTATGATTTAACATAGAAGATGAGTGAGAGCTGCACGATTAAAAAAAAATTGTGGAAATCTAGTTTCAACATATGCATATATGCAGAGGTCAGATTAGGTTTTATCCATGGGAACTGAAAGTGGAAGGCAGTAATCAAGGAACAAAATTTTTTTTTAATTCACCAAATTCTACAACTTCAAATTAGACTTAGCAGGGAGAGGATTGCAAAGACGAATTTCCAGCTTGCCTTAAAGCCTCATTGATAATGGGGATAAAGGAAAGGCATCCCTGTGGGATGGCCCAAAGGGATAAAGTAAAGCTTTCCAGAGTAAGAGTAAAAAGCTCTGAGCAATTTGTCTAGATAATTACTGATACAAACCCCTCAAGGCTTTACTATCAAGAGGATTGCCTGTGGGAGGTAAACTTCCAAAGAACTCCCTAGGAGTGAATAAGGGATGAGATTGCTGGTTCCTGGCTGACGCAACAGCTCATAACTCCAGGCAAGGCTCCCCAAAAGGTAGAAGATAAACCCAGGATGCAGCAATAAAACCGGTTTGGCCCCACCTGCAGCATGGCAGCTCAGAGAAAGGAGAGGCATTGCAATTGGGTGATTCGTGTATGTATAAGTAACTATTCCAAGAGAGTAAGATTTATAACCCATATTTGGATTGCATTACTTATGGAGTTAGAGTCCTCCAATCAACCCTTATGATCCTTTCTGTGCCTCGCAAATATTTTAAGATCCCATACCATTTTGAACAGAACAGACCAATGCCAGAAATCAGGTGTATTTTTCTTCCATTTTCAGGGCAAGACCAAAATTAAATGCTCCAAGAACGCAGGCCCCTTTCAGCTTCCTACATCGCTGAGCCACTTTTATTCAACAGCACTAACTAACCACCACACATGAGAGGATGGCCATGGAGACAGAGGACCCCAATAGGACGATGGTGAGCTCCTTCTTGCTGGAGAGTCTGCTGTACACCTCAGAGCATCCAATTCTCTTCTTCCTTCTCTTCCTCCTCACCTACACCATCACTGTGATAGGGAATCTCCTCATTCTCCTAACCGTGGGCTCCAACCCTCGCCTCTACTCGCCCATGTACCACTTTCTGGGGCACCTCTCCTTCCTAGATGCGTGTCTGTCCACAGTGACAGTGCCCAAGGTTATGGCTGGCCTAGTGACGCAGGACGAGAAGCACATCTCCTTTGAGGGCTGTGCGGTCCAAATGTACTGCTTCCACTTGCTAGCCAGCACCGAGTGCTTCCTGTACACAGTCATGGCCTATGACCGCTACCTAGCCATCTGCCAACCCCTCCACTACTCGGTGGCCATGAGCAGGACCAAGTGCACTGGGCTGGCAGGAGCCACATGGGCCACAGGTGCTGTGCACTCAGCCATCCACACCTCCCTCACTTTCCGCCTGCCCTACTGTGGCCCTCACCACATCACTTACTTCTTTTGTGATATCCCACCTGTGCTCAAGCTGGCCTGTGCCGACACATCTGTGAATGAGCTGGTGGTTCTGGCCAACATTGGTGTGGTGGCCGCAGGCTGCCTGGTCCTCATCATCACATCCTATGTCTTCATCGTGGGGGCTGTGCTGCGCATCCGAACGGCTGCGGGGCGCCAGCGGGCCTTCTCCACCTGCTCTTCCCACCTTACTGTGGTATTCCTATATTACTTGCCCCCTGCCTGCATCTACCTGCAGCCCAGTGCCAGTGGGCCAGGGGCGGGCATTCCAGCTGTCTTTTACACCATTGTCACCCCCATGCTCAACCCTTTCATCTATACTCTGCGCAACAAGGAGGTGAAGCGGGCTCTGCGAAGACTTGTGTGCCGGTGCTCCCCAGGATCTCCAGCAGCTAGCCCGACCCCCTGATGGACTAGGGTAGCCTCTCCCCTTTCTTCCAGGGGGGGGGGCCTGATCAGAAAGACAGGGAAACTCCATCACTGAGAGTCAAATCTGATACACTCAAGTTCAGCTCTACCAAGGATTTTTATTCCACTCCCTTCATCCAAATGACCTACCTTGATGTCTCAGTCAAGTCATAAGCTCTTGTATGTTGTTCCATACATTGAAAATACTGGGTAATGTCTAGCAAAACACCAACACCAAGTGGGTAATGTAGAGCGAAACACCAACATCTATGGCAAGGAGGTATGTGAACTGCTCTTCACTGTCTTGTGCATTTGAGTAAATAATTATTGTTTTGATTTTTGGGTCACACCTGGCAGTGCTCAGGGGTTACTCCTGGATTTACATCAGAAGCCACTCCTGGCAGGCTCGGACGACCATATGGGACTCCGGGATTCGAACCACCTTCCTTCTGCATGTAAGGCAAATGCCCCACCTCCATGCTATCTCTCCGGCCCCCTAAATAATTAATTTTAACAAAATAACTTGTATCACCTATGTAGTCATGTTAAAGAAGACTGATTAAAAAAATGAGATTAAAAATGATTAATTGTTTCATCATCCAGCCGAAGAGAAGAAATCAGTTTATAGAAGGCTTCAAGAATAGACAATAGTTGGGGCCAGAGCAATAATACAGTACATAGGATGTTTGTCTTGCATGTGGCCAGCCCAGGTTTGATTCCTAGCATCCAGTTGGTCCCTGAAGCCTGCGAGAAGTGATTTTTGAGCGGAAAGCTAGGAGTAACCTTGAGCACCACTGGATGTGGCAACAACAATAACAAAAAGACTAAAAATGACTCTCTTGAGGTCTCTTAGTAAGTGCCATTATCTTTGGGGTGTGGGGGTTGTTGTTGTTGTTGTTTTCTTTTTGTGACCACACCCAACAGCTCTCAGGACTAACTCATGGTCCCGCACTCAGGGATCACTCCAGGTGGGGTTTCGGAACCATAAGTGGTAACAGGGATTGATCTCAGATCAACTGTGTGCAAGGCAAGCTCCTTACCTGTTGCATTATCTCTCTGGCCCCAAAATTGCCCTTATGCACTAGGTTTGCTACTTCATTATTTCTTCTCTTCCTCAATTTTAAAACATTATTATCCTGAGACAACACATATTAAATTTATATCATGGGGTGATCAAGAAGAAAGAGAAAGAGATAAGTGGTAGAAGTGCCCATTAATAGGCTACTATGCCATCCTACCCATCATTTAACTCAGGTGGTGACACAAAATGGAAAAATATCTGACCAGATTAGATTTACTTTAACTTGAAGGGGGAGTTGCTGAAGCTGGAATAACACCCACAATTATCTCTGTCAGGCAAGTATGTGTATCAGGTCTTTTATCTCTATTATTTCACCCTTATCAATAATTCCAAGCTGCTGGAGCAACAACTCAGCAGGGAGGGTGTTTGTCTTGCACAAAGCCAACCTGAGTTTGATCCCTGGTATTTTATATGGTACCCTGAGCATTTCCAGGAATAATTCCTGAGAACAGAGCAGGTATTAATCCCTAAACAGTGCCAGGTTTGCTTCCAGAAAAACAATTAAATGTCAAGACAAATATTTCTTCTTTTCTTTATAAGACAACAGGAACTGCAACTGAGAACGATAAAGTAACTTTTTTCCAAAGCACACAATCAAAAATGTTGCATCTAGAATTTCATCTCAAACGTGTGTTGCTTCAAAGACCACCTGTTTCAATGAGAGAAGAATCCCTCAAAGAGACTCAGATATATCCCGCCCTCACTTATGACATGACAAGTCCCAAAACCATTCTCAGCTCACACCTGCCTGCAGTCTTCTTTGAGATGAAGATGTGCTAACCTGAAGGCAGTGATTCATTTTCCACAGATTCTTGGTCTGAAGCTGGCATTCCAGAAAAATAAAAATACATGCGAAAGGGAGAAAGAAATGCAGTTGAAGAGACAGCATTCTTCCAAATTTTAGTAACCCAGTGTAGCATTAAATAATTAACGATGGAGCTGGATGGAGGTGGATGCCATCCCAGGCCACGTGGCTCCGCAACCCCCATCCAGCCGGCGGGTCCCAGGCCCAAGTGAACGGCAAAATCAGACTCATTCAGAGACAGGCATCAGGAAGCATCAGCTTTATTCATGCCCTATCCACCACATGTGTGTGGCCTATCTTATAACCTTTCAAGCATTGCTATACTTAGCCCTGCATCTTAATTCCTTTTAGCCATCTTCCTTTGACCTCCATCCTGGTCAAAGACCAAAAGAGGCAATGACCCAAAAGCCAGAGAACCCAGCAGGGCAAAAGGGGCCTAATCACCTGGCTCCAAGGCTTATCTACCTATTCCAAGACCCCTCCCAGGAATGGGCGGGGTTTTGCAGGTAAGGTCACACCTAATATTCAGTTCCCAAGACCCCTCCCAGAAATGGGCGGGTCTCAGATAGGTACACCTACAACCCAGGTAAACTCATTCTCCCTATCCAAATAGTTTGTAAGCACAGGACTATATGAAGAAGCCAAATTTAGAAAAGGAGATGGTGAAGTGAGCAATGTTTTAGCCCCAATAAATTCCTCCAGCTTGCCAAATGACTGCTTCCTAGAAGTGGTAAGATAAATAAATGGAGAAGAGAGAGTAGCTTATGCAATTCCAGCTTTATGTTAGCCCTTCTCAACTTTTGCCTTCATACCCCACTATTTCCCTGCCCAGTAAGAATCCTTCAGAGATTCTCTCTCCATCACACTGGTATGTTGAAGGGAATCAGTGTGGTACTAACAGATGCTCTGCCTTAACGTTATTAAAAGTTATTGAATGTTTTAAAGTTATTAAAGTTATTGAATATTTCGTGTCCATAAGAACTTTAATAGCAAGGAACCCTGACACCTCTTAATGTGTTCCAAACAAAGGATAACTCAGTAAAATACTTGTTCATGATCCAGAAATAAAACAAAACACATGTACATTATTCACAGTGCAATGCAAATGGTAACCAAGTTCCAAATTCTTGATTTTTATCTAGTATGAGCAAGAGAAAACTTGTTATACAAATTCTTTTCATCTTTCAGATACTTCTGTCATTGTGATTTGAAATTTTAATTTACTAATCGTCAAAGGAACTGTGTGAGGTCTTTTATCCAGGAAGATTGTAGAAATGAACGAGACTTGGAGTCACATTCTCAAGAACCATCTTTACTATGCAATAACAAAAGAATGACAGGGAATTTTTTTGGGGGGGCCACACCCGGCGGCGCTCAGGGGTTACTCCTGGCTGTCTGCTCAGAAATAGCTCCTGGCAGGCACGGGGGACCATATGGGACACCGGGATTCAAACCAACCACCTTTGGTCCTGAATTGGCTGCTTGCAAGGCAAACGCCACTGTGCTATCTCTCCAGGCCTGACAGGGAATTTTTTAAAAGTTACAATATTTCTCATATTTCTAACTATAAAATTTTTGAAGAAAATGTTACAAGGAGCTAAGAACTCACTAAGGCCTAAAAATCATTATGATTTTTAAAAGTAATTTTGAGGGGTCACAAAGCTACACTTGGCAATGCTTAGAGGGAGCATGGTGTGTAGTTCTCAGATTATACATGGAGCCCTATCCATGCCTGGTACATGCTTTTCTCCATTAAAGCATGTTTCTGACCTCAACCAAATCTTAATACTAGTTTATTTAATTTTTTTTCTTTCTTGGATTGTGCTTTTGATTTGGGGATTGGACACATGGGGACTTGGAGCATATACCCAGGCACTATTCTTGTTAATGTTCAATGAACTATATGAGTGATTAAGCCATGGCCAACCACATATATGTCTTATCTCCTGTTTTATCACTCATGCCACCTGTTGTAAATGAAATATTTGCCTAAAATACATTCTTTTAGATAATATATTTTACTGCCTAGCATGCAGCTGATCCAAATTTAATTCCCAGCATTCTATATGGTCTTCTGAGCCTTCTAGGAGTGACCCCAGAGTGCAGAGTTGGGAAGGAATAAACCCTGAGCTCCCTCAAATGTGGCAAAAAAATTACAGAAGATTTTTTCTCATATTTACAGAACTTTTATAATCTTGGATTTTAAAGCTCAACATATTATAATTCCACCCTGGGGAAAGTGAGTATGGAGCAGGGGTCGCCACAGGAAATAATCCAAACCAGGAGTCTTCAGCCTCATGGCACAAGCACAAAAGAAGCTGGCTGAAATATTCGTTTTTATTAGGAACCAAAACCACCCCCATTAGTGGGGAGAGCAAGACAAAGGACCTATCTAGAAACTCTTCCCACTTAGGTGAGTCTTTGACATGTATATAGGAAGTCATCTTTGTTTAGGGTGAAAACCAGTATGAAGCCAACAATTCCCCCTTATCTGTTTACTAAAATGCAGAAATATGAGATAAACCAGAATAAATCATGTTTTAATGTTCTTGACAAGAGACAAAACCCCCAGATAGTTGCTATAAATGTGGCTGTTATTTTGCATAGGCACAGTAAAATCTGGGGAAAAAAAAAAACTTTTAGTCTAAAAGCAAAGTAGACTTTCCCAGGAAGCCTTTGGTTATACTTCCAACTGCAGGCTTTAGTAGTCTAAGTTTGCCTAACCCCAGAGAATCTTTCTTTCATGTCTCAAGAAAAGTTCTCGTGGTGACTGTCATATGCAGGCATAGCACTTGGTTTCTCACAAGTCCTATATTGTTTCCAGGGCATCACAAAGCAAAACCCATATAGCAAGTCATTGCCAAGACATCAGGAAGTATGGCCTAGTTTGCAAGTTGTTGCTAGGGTGGTGCAATCCCTCATTGCCAGGGTACCTTGAAACCTGTCCCTAGTTCTAAAAATGGGACTCAAAGTTTGAAGGTGTATGACCATTATCAGAGCAACTGAAGCTTAAGTCAAGTCGGTATGACAAATATTTAGGGTTAAAGGCCCACTTGCAACATATAAACTTTGGAGTTTTTATCTCTAATAAACAGGAATTCTCTCTTTCATAAGATGTTCCCATTTTACTGGGTCTATGCAAAAAAAGGGAAAAGAAAGACTATAGCCACAAGGTAATATTGGGGCACCAGGTAAATATGGGTAGGTTTTAGTATCTATACTGTTAAATCAGTCCTCAAGCTCCAAAGACAGGACACTGGAGAGATGCAAATATGGAAGCAAACATTGATGCAGGAAATAATCCACATACAAAAGTGGGTGAGATGAGTTCAAGAATTCCAACATGCAAGCTTCTGTTCTTAAGAAGCAGACAGCTCTGTAGAGAAGTCCAGAAATGCAATAGAATGTTTTCCTGAAACCCAGGGTATTTATAAGAAAGAATTAGACCACACCTGGACGTGATTAAGTGGTCTAAACACCAATCCAAGGAACTATATTGAAAGATGTATCCAACCACTGAGTAAACAAGGCATATGCTGAGTGGGAATGGATTTCAGTTAATTTCACATATCCCTCAGAAGAGGTAATACTCTATAATTCCTGATATATATGGTATAATAACAACATTGTTCCCCCTGGAAATACATATAAAGAAATACATATATCCCTTATTTTTCTGCTGAATAAGTCCAAAGAAACAAATAAAGAAATACAGTAAATAAATACACATTAAAATACACATATCCCTGCTATTCTGCTGAAGAAGTCCAAGGTGGGTAGAATATGAATTATTGCTTCATATAATGAGGTGATTTGTCAATTGGTAGCAATAAGAGAGCCAGTGGAAATGTCCTGAAGCTGTTGGATGGATTCACAGGCCAAGATCAGTCCCTGAGCTAGGCCACACCCAAAAAGCCAATTCTGGTCAAGACTGGCAGTCCATGGTGATGAAAGATTGAAAGAGTGCAGGGGGTGGACATGTGGGAGTAGAGTGGTGCTCCAGGACACAAAGAGTGTTGATCTGTAGGGGTAAAGGGGCTTAATATGGAAAACAATAAATCCAGAAGAAATGAGCATAGGGAAACAATAGAAAAGATTTTGTTGAGTGGCAGACATGGGAGGGGGAAAGTAGAAGGGCTATGCACAATATAAACAGACATTATACACAACACAGATGGACATTAGCCTAATATAAAGGTGAGCACCACACATACACACATGAACACACATATAATTGATTGATCACTATATTACAGCTTAAAAACTGACCCATGTAGGGTGGTTAATGTAAATGGGTCAGAATACCTCAAATATAAAGCCAGCAAGTAAGGTAGTGAGGAAATTTTAAGCCAGTTACTGTAATTGTTAATTCCTAGAAATCACTGCTAATGAGGGTTGACTTGGCTACAACAGTGTACTAGGTTAGATTGTGCATACAGCATTCTCAGACCAATTGGTTTTTCCATATTCTGTCCTAAGCATATCACATAATTTATTTCATAAATTGTTAAACATTCTTTTAGAGAAAATTGTAATGATTAAGAGCACTGGGCACTGTAAAGTGAGTGCAGAGCATTCCATTTCTTTCTCTCAGACTCTGTCAACAAAAACATTAGAACATTCAACTAAATCTGGTTCTCTAGGTCCCAGTGAAGTATAAAAGGATATAAGCTACTGAAGACTTCAGAGAAGAGAGGGTATATTTGATCATATCAGAGGGTATATTCATGATCATCTAACACAAACCAGTGTTGTCTTGCTGCAGTTTTACAATAGGCAGTGGAGTGGCCTCCATCCAGTCCACCTCAGTAATTCGAAATAGAAAATAAGTTATGTTTGTTCAAGTTGTTCTTTAAATCAATAACATATTGTGACAAGTCAAGATTTCTAAGGAAAAGCCCACATAGATCTATAATCTTTACTTCTACCTACCCTTGTAAAAAAATTTTTTAGATGTATTAAAAGCATAGATGATAACTTTGACATTATATCTCTTTTAGAGAATCCCACTGAGTCCTGCATGAACTTCAAATAAAACGTGTTGTTATCTATCATTCTTTCTTTTGTGGAAAATAACCTGAGACAATCCTGTAATGTACATTTACTTGTGGATGCTAGTGGCAGAAATAGGAGTATAAAGGACTCAAATGTCCTAGACTTTCTGTAATAAGGTAAGGCACTTGACTGTGGATATGAACTGACCCTGAAAAAGTGTAACAATCATAGTCTCATTGAACTGCTTCTGTCTCTCTGCCAAACATGCTCTGCAGCTTTCAGGATATCAAGATGATCATTATTTTTCCTCTGTTTTTGCCAATTATCTGCTTTATTCAGGTCTTCATGGAGACCATTTATCGTAAGTAGAAACAGTTCATGTGAATCTTGTTGGCTGTATCAGGCAAATTGGTCATTGATCTTCCCAAAGGTTATTTTAAAGTTGTTGAGGATAATATGTCTGTACTGTCCTGCCTACAGGCTTTCATAGTTAGGCCAAATACTTCTGTCACTTTATATTTATGCATCAATGGAATGAACTGGTAATATCATCCTGGTAATAGTTTCAGTTGAAATAATCAGCTAAACATTGAGTACTATACAGGTACTGTAATATTGAGTTCATGTAACAAGTATTTCCTAAGTTATGAAGTTATTGAGAGCTGGACCATACCTCAACCCCCCCCAAAGGTACTAAAATTGTGAATCTGATTACTCCTAAGCCTTGTTATCTCTGCTTTATGGTGACATGTTGGTTTGCTATCCTGATTACCTATTGGAGTTGCTGCAGATTTCTTTTTCTCTTCCTCTTAAATAGCCTGTGTTATATCTGGGAGGTGTAGGAACACTTTGGCTTTGAGAGTAACTTATCCCACTCAACAGAAACTTGTGGATTGGTTATTTGTATAAATTCTGCTTCTGACAAGGCATAACAGAACCCAGAATTTCTTGATGGGGCTGCCATCTATAGAACTATAAGCATGTCTTTTTTCTCAAATGAACTGGTTACCTGCTACCCTTCCTTGTCAATTTTTACCCAAATAGATGACTTAACTGTTTTTGAGCCAGTACTTCTTTTTGTTGTTGTTGCTTTTTATGTTTTTGTTTTTTGGGCCACACCAGTGACGCTCAAGGGTTACTCCTGGCTATGCACTCAGAAATCCCTCCTGGCTTGGGGGACCATATGGGACTCCGGGGGAATCAAACCACGGTCCATCCTAGGATAGATGCTGTACCGTTTGAGCCACCACTCTGACCCCATTGAGTGGGTATTTCTTATAAGTGTCTTTCTGCAGCTGCACAGGACTGCCATTGGGGTAAATTCGGGAAGTTTAGTGAAAATAATGTTAAGGATGTGAAATGGTAGCATACCTCTTCTTCTGTATTTAATAATTGAGTATTGAGGGTTCTGTAAGTGCATTCAACAATGCCTTGTTCCTGAGGATTGTAAGGTATGTTGGTGGTATGTTTTATTTTCCATTCTTTAAAGAATAATTGAAACGTTTTACTAGTGTATGCTTGGCCATTATCAGTTTGATGGTATGGAGAACATCATGAAAGAAAAACAATGTAGTGTAAAGAAACAAATAGTTATAGCTCTTTCAGAAGTCAGAGAGATATCCCATATAAAACAAGAATAAGTGTCAACTATTACATGAATATAGGGTTAACATTTGTAACATCCATCTGCCATTATTCATTTGTCTGCAGACCTTGGGAGTTAGATCCAGCTACATGTGAAGCACTGTAACTGGGCACAGACCTGACATGCCCAGTTGATCTATTTGACTTGTCTCCATTGAATACAATAATGCACATGAATGCAAGGGCCCTTTGTGTATAGTGTTTGATGTGCTTCCATGGTGATGTAAAAAACAAGCACACAGTATCATATGAATGCAGAATGACATCAGACACTAAACCACAATGGCCCCAATTTAAAAGGACTTACCTCTGAATTAGTGGCCATAGAGGGAGCTGAGGGTTATCATACTGAGTGTGCCACTGTTCAGGTAGAACTCAACCCTATAGATTCAGGGGCAAGGGAGCTAGACATGGTGGAAGGTGGCCATGTGTCCTTCTGGACCAATGCTATTTAGCCATATTGCACTCTGTTAGACAGAGAAAGGACAATGAACCTACTCCTTGAAGGCCATGAGGTATTTCTTGCATGGTCTAGTTACTGGTCCAAAATTGTGAAGAGATGATAGAAAGACCAGCACCTGTATCAACCATATATTTAAAATTCATTCCATGGATCTCAAAAGTGGGCACTAAGCCTTTGTAATATTATGTGGTTTTGCAAATGACTATTTGGTAAACAGGTATATTTTAAAAAGATTATCCATTTTCTATTGAGGGCATTTGCACATTTGCAAAAATTAACTGTCTGCATATGTCTGGGCATAGTTATGAACAATATTTTTTACTCTATTGAGGGCATTTGCACATTTGCAAAAATTAACTGCATATGTCTGGGCATAATTATGAACAATATATTTTACTTTTTCTAGATCCCAATCTCACAGTCTTGATTCTATTAGTTTGTATAAAAATTCTTAAAGCCAGGGCTAGAGGGAGGGAGGAAGTGATCAATATTTTAGTGCACAGGCCAATTCAATCTCTGGATCCACAGGGTCCACCATGTGACACAAAAGTTCCATGGGAGCAAATAATGGCCTCTGGAATGTGGACTGATGAGGTGTGGCCCCAAACCAAAAAATAGACAGAGAGTAATTTTTTTTCTTCTGGGCCACACCTGGTGATGCTCAGGGGTTACTCCTGGCTATGTGCTCAGAAATCACTCCTGGCACAGGAGACGATATTGGATGCCTGAGATCAAACCAAGGTCTGTCCTGGGTCCATCTTATATAAGGCAAATGCCCTAGCGCTATGCTATTGCTCTGGCCAGAGTTATATCATAAGGTCCAATGTATGTATTCTATCTTTCTCTCTCTTAGATGAATCTTCAATGTAACTTAAGATTTTCAATCTACTATTAATCCTATGCAAATTATAAAATCATCATGTCAATCAATGCAGTAAGTTTTGCTAATTTTTTTTTTACTGAAAGAATATAAAGTTTTAACTCAATAGAAAGAGAAATTATAGCTAAATATATACATAACAAACTATTGGTACAGACCAATATAGATACATATTTAGAAGAATATACTAATGAAAAATAATTTCAAAAGATTACCAACTGGGCACCATTTTTATAATATTCTTACAATCACAAAACTGTATAAATATTATAAATGAAGTGAACAATAGGTGCAAATCAGGAGAAAAAGAAAGTGGGAGGTAGGGGTGACTATAAAAAATACGTTAACATCCTTGACATGGTGTTACATTATTATTTTTTAAGATGTTGTCAGGGAACTGAGTTGAGGACACAAAGGATCTCTATAACTTCTTAAAATTACATTTAAATATTTTTGTTTTTTGGTTTTTGGGTCACACCCGGCAGCGCTCAGGGGTTATTCCTGGTTCTACACTCAGAAATCACTCCTGGCAGGCTCAGGGGACCATATGGGATGCTGGGATTTTAACCACCATCCTTCTGCATGCAAGGCAAATGCTTTTACCTCCATGCTATCTCTTCAGCCCCTGCATTTAAATCTTTAATGATATCAAAATGAAGACTTTTATTAAAAATAAATAAAAACAAGGCTATACAAAAGATAATAACTATACAAGAAAAAGTAGCTCCAGCAATATTTTCAGCATTAATTAATTAAATTAAATTAATTAAACGGTCAATTAAAGATTAAGTTAATAAACCTTAACAACTGTCACTAACGTTAACTCGATACAACTTCTCAAACTTCATAGCCACTCAAAAGTGGATTTAAATAAATCTTAAACTGTGAACTTCAAAGAGAAAAGGAAATGAGACAGACCCCCAGGAGAAACAGCAAAGAATCTAGTGTTACACAGAATTGTTCCAGGACCTCCCTGAGCACAGACTGTGTGAGAGATCCCAACTTTTTATAAGACAATTTCCGTTTTCTAAAAAAACTCAGAATAGACTAGATCAAAGTCAATAGAGCCTCAGAAATCTTTACAACAATAACTACCATGTACTATTGACGTTGATGATCACAGGAGGCAAAGAGGGATCTAAGGCTAAAAATAAGATTTAACAACTAAATAAAAATGTCTGAATATCAATGTTGTATGTAAACTATGGGCCCACAAATTTTGCAAACCTCAAAAGAGAGGAAAAAACAAAAGGAAATCCATTCCATTTTTCATGACAGCCAACTGCTGAAATTCTGAAAACTAAAAAAAAAAAAAAATATAACAAGGACTTTTTTGAATGTGTAGGGAGCTGACCACAGTACTACAATGGCAGGAATTCTTTTCCCATAGAAGGAAAGAAGCAGTGGCAAAAAGCACACAACATCTCAGTAAAGAAATACTAATGTTCAAAGCTGTCTCTACTGGCAATGATCTTGTGGAGTAAACGACTGAGAAGTACATTTCCCAAGAAGACTGTCTAGGATGATTTTTTCATCATCAAATGGACCTCAGTCATGATATATATGCATAAATGTTCTTGAACATGTGTGTGCATATATATGTGTGTATATAATGTATATATAAGTATCCAAACAGAGAGGACATGAACCCAGAAAGAGGTTTGTGCCCCCAGGAAGAAAAGAGTGTAGAATGAAGAGATATAGCAATAAATATACCACACTATTCTCATGAGTATTTGATTTTTGTTTTTCAGTAGTTTTTAAAGTAACACCAGTTCATGTGATACTATGTACAGGGAAAACTTGAGGCAAAATGTTTCATGAAAAATGGTAAAGGAAAACTATCAAAGACAAGTTCTCTACCCTCTCTAAGTTCTAAAATGTCAATGTGAGCAAGACTATATAAATTATATGTTATGTTTACTACCCAAACTAGTCACTAAAATGTTAGATCAATTAAGCCAAAACTGATTAAGAAAACTACTGAGTGACATAATCAAGGAGATATAGAGGAAAAATACAGGCTGTTTACTCTAATCTGGCATATAAAATAACAAGTCCAGTGAGTGGAAAGTTTCAAAGGTGGGAGAAAGCATTGATTACCAAGTGCTGCCAAAAGTTCTGATCCTTAGGCAATCAAAGTGGCCAGGCATGACAAATCAGAGGGACCATTACTACATTTGTCAGTTCTCCCTCATAATTGTGGTCTTATCTCTACTTTCACCTCTTTGGACAATGGTATTTCCTCCTTGACAATTCCTCTAATATGACTCCTTTTTCTATCACCCATAATATGGTCTAACATGCAAAGGTTGGGGATACTTTAATCTTTACAGTATACTATGTTATTGTGAAAAGAGAGGATGGATGTATTTTAACTAGATGGATTTTTAACTTGCAGGATTATGTGGCACTGAAATGTTGGCTAGTGTATTTCTAATCTAAATATGAATAGGTTATGTGTTATAGAGCTCCCACATATAATATAAAATAAATTATCAGATACTAATTTTGCAGAAATGAGGGCCATAATTTTTCGTGTTTGGAGACCTTATTTAGATCTTAGGGATCACTCCTGGTTCTGCAATTAGGGGTCATACCTGATGGAACTCAGAGGACCATATAGGTTCCAGGGTAAGGCAAGAATTCTACCCACTGTACTATATATCTGGCCCCACAAGTGAACTACAAAGAGACACAAAGGAACAACTTGAACAACTTGAAATTAAACAGCTCAATACTTAACAAGCAGTGGATCAAAGATGAAATCAATGAGGAAATCAAGACTCCTGGAAACAAATGCGAATGAAGACACAATTGGGGGAGGAGAATAGCACAATGGTAGGGCATTTGCCTTGCACAGGGCTGACCCAGAATAAACCCAAGTTTTATTCCCAGCATCCTATATATTCCTCTGAGCCTGCCAGGAGTAATTTCTGAGTGCAAATCCAAGAGTAACCCCTGTCCACTTCTGGGTATGGCCCAACACCCCCCAAAAAGACACAAATTATCAGAATCTGTGGGACACACCAAAAGCAGTACTAAGAGGAAAATGTATAGCTTTACAAGCACACATCAGGATGAAAGAAGGGGCCTACATAAATCACTAAATAACACAGATTATAAAATTATAAAGTGGTCAACAAAATAAACCAAAAATAAGTAGGCAGAAGGAAATAACGAAGCTTAGAGCAGAAATTAATAATGTAGAAATAAAAAATAATCCAGGGCCCGAGAGTTAGCACAATGGCGTTTGCCTTGCAAGCAGCCGATCCAGGACCAAAGGTGGTTGGTTTGAATCCCAGTGTCCCATATGGTCCCCCTTGCCTGCCAGGAGCCATATCTGAGCAGACAGCCAGGAGTAACCCCTGAGCAACGCTGGGTGTGGCCCAAAAACAAACAAAAAAAAGTAATCTAAAAGATCAAAGAAAGTAAAAGTTGGTTCTTTGAAAAAATAAACAAGACCAATCAACCACTAGCAGAACTCACAAAGAGAGGAAAGGAGAGAGAAACTTAATAATCAGGATTATAAAAGAAAGGAGGAAATTGTTACAGATACTACAGAGATTCAAAGGGTAATCAGTGACTACTTTGAGAAATTCGATGTCACAAAACAAAAGAACCTGGAAGAAATGAATTAATTCTTGGACTGTTATAATCTTCCACAGTTGAACCAGGATGATCTAGCATATCCAAACTGACACATCACTATTGAGGAAATTAAAATGGTAAACAAAAACCTTCCCAAAAAACAAAGCCCAAGTCCAGATAAATTCACTAATGTATTCTTTCAAACCTTTCAAGAGGAGATACTACAAAGAACAAAAATGCTTCCAGATAGTTTTTATAAAGCTAATATCACTCTGATACCAAAAGCAGACAAAGATGCTTCAAAAAAAGAAAGAAAACTACAGATCAATATCCCTGGCAAACACAGATGCAAAGATCCTCAACAAAATCCTAGCAAATAGGATAGATCCAATGCCTCATCAAGAATGTTATGCACAATGACCAAGTTGGTTTTATTCCAGAGATGCAAGGATGGATTAACATACATAAATCAATAAATGTAATATACCATATCAACAAAAGAAAATAAAAACCATATGATTCTATCAATAGATGCAGAGAAAGCATTTGATAAGATCCAACAGCCATACATGATTTTAAAAAAAGCTTTCAACAAGATGAGAATGGAGGGAACTTTTCTCAATACAGTCAAGGCCATTAACCCAAGGCCATGGCAAACATACTCAATGGAGACAAATTAAAAGCCTTTGCTCTAAAATTTATTACAAGACTAGGCTGCCCCCTTCTTGGCACTCCTATTTAACCTTAATATAGTACTTGAAGTACTTGTCCTGTGATTAGGCAAGAAAAAGATATCAAGGGCATTCAGATAAAAATGAAAGAAGCCAAGCTCTCACTGTTTGCATATGACATAATACTATATTTAGAAAAACCTAAAGACTACCAAAAAGCTTCTAGAAACAATATATTTGTATAGTAAAGTAGCAGGGTACAATTTTAAAACACAAAAATCAATGGACTTCTTTTTTATATATAAATCTTTATTTAGGCATCATGATTACAAGCATGTTTGTAGTTGGGTTTCAGTCATAAACAGAATACCTCTTGTACGCAATAATAAACAAGAAGAAATGGGCATTAAAAAATAACCTCACTCACAATAGTGCAGCAGATCTCAAATACCTTGGGAGTCAACTTAAATAAAGAGGTGAATGACCTATACAAAGAAAACTACAAAACACTGCTTCAAGAAATAAAGGGCAGGGGTAACCCCAGAACCCCTCTACTGCCTTGCTCCAGATCTCCAGGGCTTCCCCGGGCCACGTGTCTGGGCAAGCCGGTGAGTTGGGCCCCTTGGTGGAGCTTGAAGGTACCCTAGGCTTTCCCCCATTATCCATTCAGCTCCTTAGGGAGGGTCTGGGTGGGGCTCTGAACTTCTGGCCTCCCAGCTTCTTGAAGTCACTGGTAATCTCTTTCCAGTCTATATTTTCAAAATTGCACAAGAAACATTAATAGTTCTTACTATCATTGAATTATGTTTTTATGTATGCAGAATGTCCATTTTGTACTCTGCCCTTTTGCATACCCTTCAAAAGATCATATTTCTCTTTAACTTCCTTAACTCCTATCATCATTACTGCTCATTTACCCTTTCTAACTTAAGTACTGTAGAGTCCTAAGTCACAGACCAAAGTGGTGCCCTGGAGTTAACACCCACCCAACTATTTTAAAAGGCATAAAAAGAACACTTATGTCTTTTCAACATTTAATGGGTGTTTTCTTTGATGGCTATAACTTTTGCTGAATATTTTCTCATACAGTGACAATCCCCCCCCATTTTTTTTTATCTTCTCTATGTGAACTGCTCAATATGGAATTTGGTGTGAAAGAATCCCTCAGTTTAATGCTTATGTTTGAACCAAGTCTTGAGTATTGTTGGAAATGTTCTTACGCCCCCATATACTCTGATGGCGCCACATGGCTTTATTTCTTGTTTGCTTAGGCACACTAAAATGGGAAAATACTATACATACCAATAAGTTCTTATCTAATTGAGATGGGAATACACAAATCTTGTAGTGCAATGGAACCTTACACCCTGAACATTGACATAAAGACCTGGCACAGGCCTCAGAAGAATGGGCATTCTCCATTCACCCCTGATCTAGAGAAGACACCTACAAAACATCCAAGATTGTATATAACATCGCCTGAAGGCATTCCTCTACCAGGGAAGACCCTACAGCTGCTCTGACATCAATCTACTCAAAAGAGACTTCCCTTAACACTGAGAAGACTTAACAAGAACAATGACCTGCTTACTGGACAGGGCTTGCTGTATTGCCCCTTAATTGTGAGGTTTGTCTATAACATCACCTGGAAGCAATCCTCTACCACGGAAGACCCTACCACTGCTCAGACATCGACCTGCTCAAAAGAGACTTCCCTTAACACTGAGAAGACTTAACAATAACGACCTGCTTACAGGACAGGGCTTCCTGCTTTGCCCTTTGATTGTGAGGTGAAACGAGAAGATGCTCCACATCATGACTTCAATGTAGGATATGCAGATTTCAGGATCTTTAGTACAGAAACATGATACCAACAACAGAGACTGTGTGAAAAGTGTGTTGGCACTATGGACAATGTCTTGGATTGGACGATAACTTGCCTGAAGCCTAGGAAACTTCAGGGGTAGGATCTCTTTGTATTTAGGCCAAGGTTGTTCCTTTCCATGCCTCTCATATTTTGGTGGGCCTATGCAAACAACAATTGCCACTCTAACACTGTTTTTACTGCGCTCCTTTGACTCTATTCCTTAAAAAAAAAAAAAACCACTTAAAATTTGAGGTTAACTTAAGCTAATATGCATGTAAATGGAAATGTAAAAAATACTATGCCTCTAATGTTTAAGGAGTTATGTAAGTTTTATGGCTTTAGATTGCCTTGTGTGCTGTTAAGAAATATTAGAATGTGTTACAATCTGGGGACTTGAGGGACAAAGTAATTGTACATGGATTCTGTTTTATTTATCTTAATGTTCTTTGGCTGAAAGTTCAAAGTTAAGATATCAGCAAGGGGACTTCTTCTGAGAATTATGTTATGGGTGATTGTCCTTCCACTGTAACTTTACCTTGTCCTCTTTCTTTGCATCTTTTGTTCTCATAATTCAAAATAAAAAAATTTAAAAAAAAAGAAATAAAGGGCACAAGAAGTGGAGACACATTGTCTGTTCATGGATTGGGAGGATTAACATCATTAAACTGGCAATACTCCCCTAATAATTGTACAGATTTCATTCAATTCCTCTAGGGATACCCATTACATTCTTCAAAGAAGCAGATCAAACACTCCTGGGAATTCATTTTGAACATTAAAACATCCACGAATAGCTAAAGCAACCCTTAGGTAAAAGAATGTGGGAGGCATCACTTTCCCCAACTAAAAATTGTATTACAAAGCAATGTCATTAAAACACTATGGTATTGAAATAAATAGACCTCAGATTAATGAAATAGACTTAAGTATTCAGAGAATGTTCCCCAGGCATACAATCAAATAATCTTTGATAAAGAGGCAAGAAATGAGGAATGGAGCAAGGAAAGCCTCTTCAACAAGTAGTGTTGGAAAAACTGGTCAGTCACATGCAAAAATAAAAGTGAACCTACACACAATGAATGCTTCATACAAAGGTCAAATCTAAATGAAATAAAGAGCTTGATATAAGACCCAAAATCATAAGGTATATAGAAGAACACCTAAGTAAAATATTTTATGACATTGCAACTAACGTTACGGAGGAAACATCATTGTCCAAGCAAATGAAAGCAGAGATAAACAAATGGTACTATATAAAACTGAGAAGCTTCTGAACCTTTGTTCAATAAGTACCTAGCTTTTTCTTCCAATGTTTTGTCTCTTGCTTTCTTATTGACTCCTTTATCATTGTTGGTTTGAAGTTTTTCTTCAAGTTCTTTTATGATATTCTCCAACTATAATTCTGCTATTATAGATTGCTAATATGTTTTTTATTTTCCTTAATTTCATTTGTATAGATTCTCTCATCTTCTGTAAAAATTCTTCTTTGAGTTGGTTGAATTGTTCATCTATGGATTTCTTAATCCCCTGGATAATGATTCCTTGATTTCTACTGCAATGACATTCATTGCACTTTTAGGTCCTCATCTATTAGGCTCTGTGATTTGGTGAAATTGGAAACTTTCTAGGACTTCTCTATATTCTCAGCTGCTAGTATCTACATTAATTTTCCCATAATTTTTTTTGCATTGCATGGGCTTGATACATGAGAAAGGGAATAAAATCAACTTAGCGAGTTCCACTATAATTTGTAGATCCTATTGTAGTTGGTGATGAGCCAGTGATATCACAGTTCCCTGAAGAAGAGGCACCTATATAATATACTAGACTATTAAAGATGGATAACAAAATATTGAAGAAATTTTAAAAGTGTCCTTCGTAATAATTTCCAGGCTTTTCCAACAAGGTAATAGAAGGAAATTTCTCATGAGAAATCAGCTAATGCTCTATCAAAAAGCCTCACTGAGGGCAGAAAGGATTTGATTTCCTTTTTTTTTTTTTTTTTTTGAAATAGCCAAGACAATGACAAGGGTATCATAACTCAGTAATGCATGCACCTAGAATATTCCTTAACTATCAGAGCAGCTATTAATTCCATATGTTACAACAGTGTGAGGCTTTTTGCTATGAAAATAGAGTCATTCTAATGGACCATATAATGGAGCTATAGCATCAGTTGGCCATTGGAGCCTAGCAAAGAGCAGTAACCATACTTTTTCTCCAGGGGTAAACCTAGAAAGGTAGGATTTTTGGAGCTGGTCCATTAAAAAGTTAATTCTTTTTGAGCTTCAGGGGTTAACTGCCTTGGGCTATCCAGGATAGAGTTCCCCTTCAAGAGTTGGAACTTCCAAGGAGGGGCAAATATAATTAATGACACCCAGCAGTTCTTTTAAGGCATTAAGATTTCTGAGATCTTTCAGATGAATGAAGATTTTGGGGGGACACGCTGTAGTGTGTTCCAAGAATATAGCTCAAATATTCATATGAGGACAGTGTCTGAATTTTCTCTTGGCAACCTGTAAACCAGTCAGTGGCAAGCATGTCATTATATTCCTCATATAGCCTCTGAAGCTAACATGCAAGCAATATATCATCCATATAGTAAATAATATAGGCAAGAGCAAGATATAAAACCGTATCAACAAAATATTGACATATATAGGTGAGTTGGTCATTCCCTGAGGTAAAGCAGTCCACTGAAATCTATGCAAGGACATTCTGTTATTAAGAGAAGGAATGAAAAATGCAGAGCAATTAGAGTTCTGTGGATGTATAAGGATGTATAGGTATATTGTAGAAGCAGTCTTTTTAAGTTAATCACAACCAGGGTGCTGGAGCTACAGCACAGTGATAAGGTGTTTGCTTGGATGTGGCCAATACAGGACAAACCCCAGTTTGAATCCCAGCATCCCATATAATCTCCCAAGCCTGCTAGGAATGACTTTTAAGTGCAGAGCCAAAAGTAACCTCTGAGTGCCACCGGATGTGACCCAAAAAACAAACCAAAAAAAAAAAAAGTTAATCACAACCAGTGGTCAGTTTTTAGGAATCACAGTGGGGCAGGAAAGCTGAGTTGCAGGGTTTCCCTGGGAACCACTGTAGAATCAATATTCCTATGTCAATTAACAACTGTCATTTGCCTGATTATTTAATATAACAAAAACAGAATTCCATTCTGAAAATGAGGTTTTAATTTTTTTTCTTGGTTTTTGGGCCACACCCGGCAGTGCTCAGGGGTTACTCCCGGCTGTCTGTTCAGAAATGGCTCCTGGCAGGCACAGGGGACCACATGGGACACCAGGATTCGAACAAACCACCTTTGGTCCTGGATCGGCTGCTTGCAAGGCAAACGCCACTGTGCTATCTCTCCAGGCCCAGTTTTAATATTTTAAGCTAATATTTAAACACTGTAAGCTGTTTTTCTACAAAATCTACTAGTGTCTTTAATTTTATATTATTAAGGGCTACCATGGCATCCACACAGTAACATATGAATGCAGAATGGACTCAAACACTGAACCACAATGGCCCCAATTTAAAAAGAGGGGCCTCTGAATTAGTGGCCATGGAGGGAGCTGGGAAATATTGTACTAAGTGTGCCACTGTTCATGTAGATCTTGACCCCATAGATTCAAGGGCAAGGGAACTACATATGGTAGAAGGTGGCCATATAGCACTCTGTTGGACAGAGAAAAGGACAATGAACCTACTCCTTGAAGGCTATGAGGTATCTCTTGCATGGCCCAGTTACTGGTCCAGAATTGTGAGGAGATGATAGAAACATCAGCACCTGTGCAAACATATATTTAAGTTTCTTACTTAGACCTCACTCAGCCTTTGTAATATTATGTGGTTTTGCAAATGACTATTCAGTAAACTAATATATTTTCAAAGACTATTCATTCTCTATTGAATTCATTTGCACATGTGCAAAAATTAACTGGCTACATATGCCTGGGTTTAGTTAGTTAGTTTGCTGTTTTAGATCCCAATCTCACAGTGTTGATTCTATTAGAGTTGTATAAAAATTCTTAAAGTCAGGGCTAGAGAGAGAGAGAGAGAGAGAGAGAGAGAGAGAGAGAGAGAGAAGACAAGGGGGAGAGAGAAGGAGAGAGGGAGAGAGAGGGAGAGAGAGGGAGAGAGAGGGAGAGAGAGGGAGAGAGAGGGAGAGAGAGGGAGAGGAAGAAGGAGGGAGAGAGAGAAGGAGAGAGAGGGAGAGGGAGAGAGAGAGGGAGGAAGAGAAATTAGTATGTTAATGCACAGGCCAATTCAATCTCTGGATCCACAGAGTCTACCATGTGACACAAGTAATGGCCTTTGGAGTGTGGACTGGTAAAATTGAAAGTAATATCTTTTATATTCTTTTTGGGCCATACCCTGTTTCATTCAGGAATTACTCCTGGCAATGAGCTCAGAAATCGCTACTGGCTTGGGGGCAATCCTGGATCCGCTGTGTGCAAGGCAAATGACTTACCACTGTGCTATCGCTCAGGTGCAGAGAGCAATATCGTAAGGTCGAGTGTATATATTCTATCGTTCTCCTAGCTAAATTTGCAATGTTACTTAAGATTTTCAGTCTGCTATTAATCCTATGCAAATTCTAAAAACATCGTGTCAATCAATGCGGTAAGTTTTGTTAAGTTTTTTTGACTGAAAAAATAAAAAGTTATAACTCAATAGAAAAAGAAATAGTAACTAAACATATAAGCACAAATTATTGGTACAGCACCAATCTCAATAAATATTTAGAAGAATATACTAATGAAAAATAATTTCAAAAGATTACCTACTGGATACCATTTTATAATATTCTTACAATCACAAAACTATAGAAATAATATAAATGGAGTGAACAGTAGGTGCGAAGCAGGAGAAAAAGAAAGTGGGAGGTAGGGGTGAGTAGAAAAGAAAAATGTTAGCATTCTTGACATGGTGTTACATTATTATTTTTTAAGATGCTGTCAGGGAACTGAGTTGAGGACACAAAGGATCACTATAGCTTCTTAAAATTACATTTAAATCTTTAATGGCATCAAAATGAAGACTTGTTATTAAAAATAAATAAAACAAAGCTATACAAAAGATAATAGCTATACAAGCGAAAGTAGCTCCAGCAATATTATCCACATCACATTTAAATGGTCAATTAAAGATTAAGTTAATAAACCTTAACAACTGTCACTAACATTTTAACTCTATACAACTCAGCAAACAGCATAGGCACTCAAAAGTGGATTAATATAAATCATAAACTGTGCACCTCAAAGAGAAAAGGAAATGAGAAAGACCCCCCCTCCCAGGAGAAACAGCAAAGGATCAAGTGTCTGCTTTGCTTGTCTGAAGCCTCGAGACTGAGTAACACAGAATTGCCCCCAGGATCTCAATGAGCACTGTGTGAGAGCTCCCAACCTTTTATAAGACAATTTCTGTTTTCTAAAAAAAATTCAAAATAGACCAGATGAAAGTCAAATGAGCCTCAGACATCTTTTGTACAATAACTAGCATGTACTATTGATGTTGCTAGTCACAGGAGGCAAAGAGTCTAAGACTGAAAGTAAGATTTAACAACTAAATGAAAATGTCTAAACTCTAATGAAATATATAAACTATGGGCCCAAGAATTTTGCAAACCTCAAAACAGGGGTAAAAAAAGGAAGCAAATCCATTCCATTGTTCATAACAACCAACTTTGAATCTGAAAACTAAAATATTTCTAAGAGATGTTTCTGACTGTGGAGGGAGCTGACACAGAGCCTACAGAGAAAGCAGTACTACAATGGCAGGGATTCTCTTCCCATAGCAGGAAGGAAGGACAGGAGAAAAGCACACAGCATCTCTCAATAAAGAAATACTAATGTTCAAAGCTGCCTCCACTGGCAATGATCTTATGGAGTAAAAGACTGAGAAGTACTTTTCCCAAGAAGACTGTCTAAGATGACTTTTTATTATCAAATGGACTTCAGTCATGATATATATGTACAAATGTTCTTGAACATGTGTGTGCATATACATGTGTGTACATCATATATATATATAGGTATCAAAACAGAGAGAAATTAACCCAGAAAGAGGTTTTGGTCCCCAGGAAGAAAAGAGTGTCAAATGAGGAGACAAGAATGAGACACTATCCTCATGAAGATTTGATTTTTGTTTTTCAGTAATTTTTCAAGTAACACCAGTTCATGTGATACAGGGAAAACTTGAGGCAAAACGTTTCATGAAAAATGGTAAAGAAAAGCTAACAAAGACAAGGTTTCTACTTTCTTCAAGTTCTAAAATGTCAATGTGAGCAAGACTATATAAATTATATATGTATATTTACTCCCCAGCTAGTCACTAAATTATGAGATCAATTAAGCTAAAACTGATTATGAAAATTGAGTGACATAATCAAGGAGGTATAGAGGAAAAATACAGGTTTTTATTCTCTCACCAGCGGCATATAAAATAACAAGTCCCGTGAGTGGAAAGTTTCAAAGATGGGAGAAAGTAGTGATTACAGAGTTTAAAATCTTAGAAAAGGAGAGAAATGGTAGTGGGGAAAGAAGGGAATGACCTGAAAGTATTATGGGAACAAAGGGGCAAGTTATTTACATATATCTAAAACTACACACACACACACACACACACACACACACACACACACACTATAAAGAATCTGGTAATGAACAAACAGTCCTGGAGTAAGCCCTGAAACACTTAATCAAAAAGTCTAGATAAATAAAAGACAGATTGCTAGGAAATGTGGTTCATTTGTAAAGCACCTCCTGGCAACTCTGAACCCCAGGGTGAAAAACCCAACGCTAGGGGGCAAAAAGAGCAGGGATGATGAAGGAACATTTAAAAATCACTCAGCTGAGGATGGAGAGAAAGTACAGTGGATAAGGCACTTGCCTTGATTATAGCCAATCTGGGATCAATATCTGGCGATTCATATGGTGCTTTAGGTCCCTTTAGGAGTGATCATTAGGAGAGAGCCAAGAATAATCCCTGAACATTAAGGGGTGTAATCCTCAAACCAAAAATTAACAAAATAAATAAACGATAAAAATGACTCAATTACATGATGCCACAATAGGAAATACGTTTCAAATATAACAAGATCTGGTATAAAAACATTGTGAAAGAATAAAAAAACAATAGACCATACAAATTTAGGAAGTTTAAGTGCTGCTTATTATTTCTTAAAATAGTCCTTACAATATATGAATATATATTTTTGAAAATATATTTTCTCGGTTTGTGATGTGACTTTTTTCATCACTAGACAATTTGATATTAAATAAAAATCAAATAATAAATTAGAAGATTCAAACTTTTGTATTATTTTAAAATATGTAAGTGAATAATAAGGGGCCAGAGCAACAGTAGAGTAGCAATGGGTAGGGCATTTGCCTTGCATGTGATCCACCCGGGTTCAAAATAGGCATCCCATATGGTCTCCCAAGCCTACCAGGAGTGATTTCTGAGCGCCGAGCCAGGAGTAACCCCTGAGCATCACCAGGTGTGGCCCTCACAGGAAATGAATAATAAGCAGATGAGAAGGTGCTAAGTATCATTTTCACTAAGGACATAAAAAAAATGAAACTTCCTGCAACAGAGCTTGGCAGTTTCATAAAACGTTTGATATAAACTTTACATGTGACACAACAACTTCATTCCGCCTTGTTTTACTCCCACTACTCAGAAGCACATAGGTGATTACCATGTTAATCAATAATGCCCAGTGGGTGCTAATTTTATTAGATGTTTGTATATACACATAAAAAATTTAATTGAAGACAAATCCAAACACTTTTAGAAGAAAATATGTAAAAAAAAATTGCTTGGGACTTTGGGATTCACAAAAAATTCTTAAATATAACATCAAAGATTAATCCAGAATAGAAATTGAGACATTAGAATTGATTAAAATTTAGAATATATTATTTGAAATTGTTATATGTCTGGTAATAATTTGTATTCAGAATGTATATACAAATTCCAAATCTCGAGGGCGGGTCTCCAGAACGTGAAAACCGGCGGGCTTTCGCAGAAGCCAGCTGCCCTGTTTGGGACATCAGGCAGGGAAAAGCCACGAATCTGCGCCCGCCCAGTGGAGCCTAACTGTGAGTGCTCCTTGTAAATGTTTCTCTACTGTCCTCTTGCGTGAAACTCTTGGGAGTGGGGCCAAAGAGGCTCCAGAAATCTGCTCTCCCAGACGCCATTTCCAGGGCGGGTCTCCAGAACGTGAAAACCGGCGGGCTTTCGCAGAAGCCAGCTGCCCTGTTTGGGACATCAGGCAGGGAAAAGCCACGAATCTGCGCGCGCCCAGTGGAGCCTAACTATGAGTGCTCCTTGTAAGTGTTTCTCTACTGTCCTCTTGCGTGAAACTCTTGGGAGTGGGGCCAAAGAGGCTCCAGAAATCTGCTCTCCCAGACGCCATTTCCAGGGCGGGTCTCCAGAACGTGAAAACCGGCGGGCTTTCGCAGAAGCCAGCTGCCCTGTTTGGGACATCAGGCAGGGAAAAGCCACGAATCTGCGCGCGCCCAGTGGAGCCTAACTGTGAGTGTTCCTTGTAAGTGTTTCTCTACTGTCCTCTTGCGTGAAACTCTTGGGAGTGGGGCCAAAGAGGCTCCAGAAATCTGCTCTCCCAGACACCATTTCCAGGGCGGGTCTCCAGAAAGTGAAAACCGGCGGGGTTTCGCAGAAGCCAGCTGCCCTGTTTGGGACATCAGGCAGGGAAAAGCCACGAATCTGCGAGCGCCCAGTGGAGCCTAACTGTGAGTGCTCCTTGTAAGTGTTTCTCTACTGTCCTCTTGCGTGAAACTCTTGGGAGTGGGGCAAAAGAGGCTCCAGCAGAGGCCGCTTCGCTACGCGGCCGTGCGCTCTTTCTAAGAAAAGAACACCATCGTAACAAGAAGAAAAAATCACACTAAGAACTGAGCTATAACACAGAAGCAAGCATTCCTCTTCGAACTGTCTTCTCCGTTGAATGCTTGGGCCTAAGATTTGATCCAGTGTGAGGCTTCACCCACGGAGGACTCCCTTCCCTTAGAGACAAGTCAGCCCATCCAGAAAAGGCGGAGCCAGAGAAGTGTGCTGCCTACATCATATAGCCAATGAATACCACCAGAACACGTAGAAAAAACCACAATACAAGTGTGACAATGGGAAAACAACGCAGGCCAGCATCAGACATAGAGAATGAAGAGGACAATTCTGATGACCATATAATGGCCAACCAACTAATCAACCTCTCAGATAAGGACTTTAGACTAGCAATATGGAATATGTTCAAAGAACTCAAAGAAACCATGAATCGAGTTGAACAGAACACTAATAAGAACCAAGAAAATATGAAGACAGAAATCACAAAACTCCAAACTGAAATAACATATCAATTAACAAGCCTGAAAAAGTCAGTAAACGAAGTGAATGACAAAATGGATAAGCTCTGGGACAGGGTATCAGAAGCTGAGAATAGACTTGGTGCTGTGGAAGATGAGATACATAACAATTCCATACAGCAGGAGAGATTGGACAAAAAACTTAAAGCAAATGAGCAGACAACGGAAAAATTAGTCAAAGAATGGGAACAGAATAAAATAGAAGTCTATGATAAGATCAACAGAAACAACTTAAGAATCATTGGAGTCCCAGAGACCCAGGAAGAAAATTCCCAGGAAGAATCAATGGTCAAGAACATCATTAAAGAGAAACTTCCAGAGCTAAAGAATATAGGTGATCAAATCCTACATGCTCGAAGAGTACCAACCAAAAGAGACCCCAGAAAAAACACCCCAAGACACATCCTAGTCACAATGACAAATCCCACAGATAGAGACAGAATTCTGAAAACAGCAAGATCAAAAGGGGAAATTACGTTCAAGCAAGCTTCCCTGAGATTTACAGCAGACCTGTCACCAGAAACACTCAATGCCAGAAAGCAGTGGTGGGATATTGTGACAAGACTGAATGAAATGAATGCTTCACCCAGAATACTATACCCAGCAAAACTCACTTTCCGGTTTGACGGAAGAATACATGGTTTCACAGACAAAAAACAGCTCAGAAACTTCACAGACACAAAACCAGTCTTAAGAGAAAAACTGAAAGACCTAATCTAAGACAAGACTACCCAAAAGACACACCAAATTTTGAAATAAAAATGGCGTTAAATCCCAAGACAATTCTTTCTCTCAACATCAATGGACTAAATGCACCAGTTAAGAGACACAGAGTGGCTAAGTGGATCAAAAAACTCAATCCAACCTTCTGCTGCCTACAAGAAACGCACCTGAATAGTCAGAACAAACATAGACTCAAAATAAAAGGCTGGAGAAAAATTATCCAAGCAAACAACACCCATAAAAAAGCTGGAGTGGCCATACTAATATCAGATAATGCAAACTTTATACTCAGGAATGTTGTAAGGGACAAAGATGGACATTTTATATTAATCAAGGGGTATGTAGAGCAGGAAGAAATAACTCTCCTAAACATATATGCACCGAATGAGGGGCCAGCAAAATATTTAATACAACTGTTGACAAGTCTGAAAAATAATATCAATAACAACACAATAATTGTGGGGGACCTTAACACGGCTTTGTCAACACTGGATAGGTCAACCAGACTGAAACCCAACAAGAATATACTAGACCTGAGGAGAGAAATGGAAGAAAGAGGCTTAGTGGATATATATAGGACACTCCACCCCCAGAAATCTGGATACACATTCTTCTCCAATGTACATGGGACATTCTCCAGGATAGACTACATGCTGGCACATAAAACATACCTCCATAAGATCAAAAAGATAGAAATTTTGCAGACTGCCTTTGCTGACCACAAGGCTCTGAAATTATTTGTGAACTCCAAAGGGACTCAGAAGAAAAACCTTAACACCTGGAAGTTAAACAGCCTCATACTCAATAACCAGTAGGTCCGAGATGAAATCAAAGAGGAAATCAAAAGGTTCCTGGAAACAAATGACAATCAAGACACAAACTATCAGAACTTATGGGACACAGCAAAAGCAGTACTGAGAGGAAAATTTATAGCTTTGCAAGCACACATCAGGAAGGAAGAAGGAGCTTACCTGAGTAGCCTAATGACACAGCTAATAGAACTAGAAAATGCTCAACAAAAGGACCCAAAAATAGGAAGACAGAAGGAAATAACAAAGCTGAGAGCAGAAATCAATGAAGTGGAAACCCAAAAAACAATCCGAAAGATCAACGAAAGCAGAAGTTGGTTCTTTAAAAAAATAAACAAGATTGATAGACCACTGGCAAACCTAACAAAGAAAGAGAGAGAGAGAAACTTGATAACTCGTATTAGGAATGAAAAAGGAGAGATCACTACTGATATGAGAGAGATTCAAAGGGTAATCAGAAACTACTTTGAGAAACTCTACGCCACTAAAAATGAGAACCTGGAAGAAATGGATAAATTCTTGGACTCTTATAATCTTCCACGGTTGAAGGAAGAGGATGTAGCATATCTAAACACCCCCATCACCATAGATGAAATTAGAATGGTAATCAAAGGTCTGCCGAAAAACAAAAGCCCAGGCCCAGATGGATTCACTAATGAATTCTTTCAAACTTTCCAAGAGGAACTACTACCAATCCTGGCAAGAATCTTTCATGAAATTGAACAAACGGAAACACTTCCAAATAGCTTTTATGAAGCCAACATCACCTTGATACCTAAACCAGACAGAGATGCTACAAAAAAAGAAAATTACAGACCAATATCGCTGATGAATGCAGATGCAAATATCCTCAACAAAATCCTGGCAAATAGGATTCAATGCCTCATTAAGAAGATCATCCACTATGATCAAGTAGGTTTCATCCCAGGAATGCAAGGCTGGTTTAACATCCGTAAATCTATCAACATCATACACAACATGAATAACAAGAAAAATAAAAACCACATGATCATATCAATAGATGCAGAGAAAGCATTTGATAAGGTCCAACACCCATTCTTGATCAAAACTCTCAGCAAGATGGGAATGGAAGGAACCTTTCTCAATCTAGTTGAAGCCATCTACCACAAGCCAACGGCAAATATTATCCTCAATGGAGAAAAACTAAAAGCCTTCCCTCTAAATTCTGGTACAAGACAAGGCTGTCCTCTCTCACCACTCCTATTCAACATAGCACTGGAAGTACTTGCTATAGTGATTAGGCAAGAAAAGGATATCAAGGGAATCCAGATAGGAGAGGAAGAAGTCAAGCTCTCACTGTTTGCAGATGACATGATACTCTACTTAGAAAACCCTAAAGACTCTACCAAAAAGCTTCTAGAAACAATAGACTCATATAGCAAGGTGGCAGGCTACAAAATTAACACACAAAAATCAATGGCCTTTCTATACACCAACAGTAATAAGGAAGAAATGGACATTAAGAAAACAACCCCATTCACAATAGTGCCACACAAACTCAAATATCTTGGAATCAACTTGACTAAAAATGTGAAGGACCTATACAGAGAGAACTATAAAACTCTGCTCCAAGAAATAAGAGAGGACACGCGGAAATGCAAATGCATACCCTGCTCGTGGATTGGCAGGATTAACATCATCAAAATGGCAATGCTCCCCAAGGCATTATACAGATTTAATGCTATCCCTCTAAAGATACCCATGACATTCTTCAAAGAAGTGGATCAGACACTTTTGAAATTCATTTGGAACAATAAACACCCTTGAATAGCCAAAGCAATCATTGGGAAAAAGAATATGGGAGGAATTACTTTCCCCAACTTTAAACTGTACTACAAAGCAATAGTTATCAAAACAGCATGGTATTGGAATAAGGACAGGCCCTCAAATCAGTGGAATAGGCTTGAAGACTCAGAAAATTTTCCCCAGACATACAATCAACTAATTTTTGATAAAGGAGCAGGAAACCCTAAATGGAGCAGGGAAAGCCTCTTCAACAAGTGGTGTTGGCACAATTGGATAGCTGCTTGCAAAAAATTGAACTTAGACCCCCAGCTATCATCATGTACGAAGGTAAAATCCAAATGGATTAAAGACCTCGATATCAGCCCCAAAACCATAAGATATATAGAACAGCACATAGGCAAGACACTCCAGGACATTACAGGCATCTTCAAGGAGGAAACTGCACTCTCCAAGCAAGTGAAAGCAGAGATTAACAGATGGGAATATATTAAGCTGAGAAGCTTCTGCACCTCAAAGGAAATAGTGCCCAGGATACAAGAGCCACCCACTGAGTGGGAGAAACTGTTCACCCAATACCCATCAGATAAGGGGCTAATCTCCAAAATATACAAGGCACTGACAGAACTTTACAAGAAAAAAACATCTAATCCCATCAAAAAATGGGGAGAAGAAATGAACAGACACTTTGACAAAAAAGAAATACAAATGGCCAAAAGACACATGAAAAAGTGCTCCACATCACTAATCATCAGGGAGATGCAAATCAAAACAACGATGAGATACCACCTCACACCACAGAGAATGGCACACATCACAAAGAATGAGAATAAACAGTGTTGGCGGGGATGTGGAGAGAAAGGAACTCTTATCCACTGCTGGTGGGAATGCCGTCTAGTTCAACCTTTATGGAAAGCGATATGGAGATTCCTCCAAAAACTTGAAATCGAGCTCCCATATGATCCAGCTATACCACTCCTAGGAATATACCCTAAGAACACAAAAATACAGTACAAAAACCCCTTCCTTACACCCATATTCATTGCAGCACTATTTACCATAGCAAGACTCTGGAAACAACCAAGATGCCCTTCAACAGATGAATGGCTAAAGAAACTGTGGTACATATACACAATGGAATATTATGCAGCTGTTAGGAGAGATGAAGTCATGAAATTTTCCTATACATGGATGTACACGGAATCTATTATGCTGAGTGAAATAAGCCAGAGAGAGAGAGAAAAACACAGAATGGTCTCACTCATCTATGGGTTTTAAGAGAAATGAAAGACATTCTTGCAATAATAATTTTTAGACACAAAAGAGAAAAGAGCTGGAAGTTCCAGCTCACCACAGGAAGCTCACCACAAAGAGTGATGAGTTTAACTAGAGAAATAACTACATTCTGAACTTTCCTAATAATGAGAATGTATGAGGGAAATGGAGAGCCTGTTTAGAGTACAGGCAGGGGTTAGGTGGGGAGGAGGGAGACTTGGGACATTGGTGGTGGGAATGTTGCACTGGTGATGGGTGGCGTTCTTTACATGACTGAAACCCAAACACAATCATGTATGTAATCAAGGTGTTTAAATAAAAAAAATTTAAAAAAATTTTTAAAAAAATTCCAAATCTCTAGAATAAGAAATAATCCCAAGTTATTAAATTTAACTTATTAAAGTTATTATTAAATAATCCCTGATAACCAAGGGAATGTTCAACAAAGCATCCTCAATGCTTAACAGACCCCCCAGAATGATCTCTCGTATGTGAAATGTAAAGGCACAGAGTATGGAAATAACCAATGGTCAAAAACAACAAAAGCAGTAAACTGGTCTACAGAACTAAACTTAACAAGGTGGGGGGGCCCCATTGGGACAAAGGTAAAAGGAAGTGGCCACAGAGGTGAAAAATATGATGTTGGAACATAGTGTGCACAAAACCTTAACATGAATAGTATTGTAAATCACACTGCTTCAAATGAAATAACTTTTAAACACCTCCTATAAGGTATTTGTTCAGTTGCTACTTACTCATTAAATAATTACATCATCTGTACCTAGTAAACCTCTCAGATAAAGAGGCAGTTTCTTTTTACTGTGGAAGTGAAAATACTGCTGATGAAACTCAAGACTATAAGGTCTATTTCAGAGAACTCTGATACAACCCCCACTTTATACCGGCCTATTCAAAAGTGTCACCTCAGTTTCCTATCCTTAGAAAGTAAAGTAAGAGCAGGTCATAAAACAGAAGAAAAATAGCATTTCTTTGGGGCAACAAAAAATATCACAGTTATATGCAAAACATACCTTTCAAAAGGGTTTTCACAGGAGGGTCCTCCTCCCACCTAATAATTGAACGAAGGACTAAATCTAAAAACTAAGGCTGACATGGCCATGAAAAAACTTTGTAGAAATTTTGATATGCCTAAGTCAAAAATATCACAGTCTTACCATTGAGGGATTAATCACTACTCCATTCCTCCTACTTAAAAACTTATAATCATCTATGTAAATCATCAGAAAACATCAATTCAACATTTTCTCTTACGTTATGGAAAAGGATGGGAGACTAATGCTGCTGTTTAGTCATGACTTTATTTGAAAAAATATTTACACAATTACCTCTAGTCCCCTATTGTTGGAATCATTTGCGTCTCCACCTACATATCTTTCTAATCTTTCCATAGCTTTATATCCTGTAGGCCCTCACTAGAATTTGGAATCAACACTGACAAAAGTTCTATTTAGGAGAACACCTTTCTTTTCAAAATCTTACCCAGAGCAATCTGGACATCTTCCGAAAACTATAGATGAAAGGATTCATCATTGGACCCATAAAGTTATAAAACACAGTGGATATTTTCTCTTGGTCAGGAGACCCAGCGACAGAAGGCTTAAGATACATGAAAGCAGCTGATCCAATGAAAAGACAGACTGTGATTATGTGGGAGCTGCAGGTACTGAAGGCTTTGGACCTACCCTCTGTGGAATTGATGCGCAGGATGCTGGAGATTATCAAAGTATACGACAGTGAGATGGTGAAGGTGGGTACAACAACATTGATACCCACGATGATGAAAACTGCCAGCTCATTGAGGTGTATGCTGCTACAGGAGAGACGGAGGAGAGGGTAGATGTCACACATGTAGTGGTTGACAATATTGCTATCACAGAAGTTGACTTTCATCGTACAGACTGTGTGGGTTGTGGCACCTAAAACCCCCATCATATACGCGGCCAGCAGCAGTGCAAGACAGACTGCAGGAGACATAGTGACCCTGTAAAGCAGTGGCTTGCAGATGGCCACATAGCGGTCATAAGCCATGGCTGTCAAAAGATAGCACTCGCCAATGATGATGAAGCAGAAGAAAAAGAGCTGGGCCATGCACTGAGCATAAGGAATGATGTTCTCTGTTACAAAACTAACCAGCATTCTGGGGGGGGTGGTGACAGATGCATAGCAGAGGTCAATCAAGGAGAAGTTGAAAAGGAAGAAGTACATGGGGGTGCGCAGGTGAGAGCTGAGCCCAATAAGAACCAGCAAGCCCATGTTCCCTAGCATGGTCATCATATAGATTCCTGAGAAAACAAAGAAGAGAGGAAGCTGTAGTTCAGGTTGCTGTGTTAAACCCAGGAGGATAAAGTAGGTCACTGAGGAACCATTTTCTGGAGCCATTCTCCCCTAGGATATATCTGCAGGAAGAAGACAAGAGGTTAATGGCCAAATGAGACTGAATCACAAAACGAGAATGAATTGCAGCCCACATTAATGTCTTTTCTTTCTCTGATAAAGTTTGAGAAAATCTTTTAAGATATTGGTTAGAAAACTATAAAAATCAAGTTTTGTGGAAATAGAGTTCAGGACTATCATGAACACCCCCAATTCTACTGGCATCTTTTTTACCCTTCTTGGGTGGTCAAAATAAAATACAGTAATGGTCAGTGGCCAATCGTCATGACCTGAAAGAGAAGACCCATATTTGAAGGAAGTGAATTTTAGAATCAGGGGAATGAGGGGGCATGGGGACACAGCTCTTTATGCTCACCCTTCTGCCACAGGCCACTTCTGAGTCCAGGAAGTCCTCCCCTTGATCTGATCTCACCGAGGATCAATTTGAGGAGGAAGCAATCCAGAATCAAGATGACTCTTCCTGTCCGTGTCTGGGAAAGATGGGCTGAAGACTGGGAGTACAGATCTGAGAGATCCAGGCTTGGAGAAGTCTTGAGTGGCAAAAGATGGTTTCTGGGGCTGGCTTAGCCTGAAGTGTCCTCACCAGTAAACAGTCTCAGCCAGGACTAAAAGATTCATCTGCTAGGCTGGCCCAAGGGAGTTTATGAACTGGGAAATCCTCAAGACCTGATTAGGACTCTTCAATTAAACATGTTTACCCACTGTCTTCCCCCAAGGACTGACATTACACACACACAAAAAGAAATCAGTTACTCTAGGACCTTCATGGTTCCAAATAGAACAATACTGACTCATAGGAAGTGGACCAATTTGTATCAATTTTGTTTGGTAGCCAAATTGCACAAATTCCAAATAGAGAAAATCAAGTGACTATACTTTCCTATGTCACAGACCTTATCCATGTGTGAAATACACTACATTAGTTTGCATCCCATATCATGACACATATCATCGTGCGCTCATACACAAGGATATCTACAAATTAAAATGGCAGGGACTTTTGTCTCTTTCCTTAAGTTGTCTCTTCTCCATTCTCTCTCTCCCTTCTTTCTCTTGTTCTTTGCCTTTCTCTGACTTTCTCTCTCTCACCCCCAATATGGAGAACATTATCTGGCAGGTACAGTAAGAACTGAATAAATATTTGTATACCAAAAATAAGAGCATGAGAATTCCTTTTTTCATCCCTCCTGGCACTGCAACAGATTGCCTGCCCCCTAAGCAAAGGCATCTATCATGAGTGGGAAAGAATATCAGTAAGATGTCAAAGGCCACTGTATAATTCATTAGGCCACTCAAGATAACCCCAGACCAAAGGAACTTATCTCAGAACAGAATGGGTTTGTGTCCCTCATGAGTATTCTACAGAGAATGTCTCCCAACTCTCCTCCTGTGGACTAGAGTGAAGACTCAGATCTAGAGGTAGATTTTGGTAAGAGAAGAAAATCAAAGGAATTCAAATAGGGAAAGAGGAATTCAAACTATCTGTATTTTGCAGATGACATGATGATATACTTGGAAAATTCTAAAGAGTCCACAGTAAAACTCCTAGAAACAATAAACCAATACAGCAAGTTGGCTGGTTACAAAGTCAATACACAAAAGACAGTAACATTTCTCTATACAAATAATGAAGTAGAGGAGAGAGAGATTAAGAATACAACTCCATTTAAAATAGTACCAAAAAACATCAAGTACCTAGGAATCAACCTTACAAGGGAAGTGAAGGACCTATACCAGGCAAACTTCAAAACACTTCAGAAAGAAATCGAAGATGATCTAGGGAAATGGAAGAACATCCCATGCTCATGGGAATCAACATAGTCAAAATGACTATCCTACCCAAACTTCTATATAGATTTAACGCAATCCCCACCCAAATTCAGACATCATTCTTTAAAGACTTAGAACAATCAATCATAAAATTCATCTGGAACCACAAAAGACCCAGAATAGCCAAACACATCCTAAAAAACAGGAAGTTGGGGGGCATCTCTTTACCTAACCTGAAGCTATACTATAAAGCCATAGTGACCAAAACAGCATGGTACTGGTACAAGGACAGAGCCTCAGATCAGTGGGTTAGAACAGAATTTCGAGACATAAGCCACCAGATATACAGTCAACTAATATTTGACAAAAGAGCCAAGAACTTGAAATGGGACAAAGAAAGTCTTTTCAACAAATGGTGTTGGTACAACTGGGAAACCATTTGTAAGAAATTGAAAATTGACTCATACCTCAACCCATATACAAAAGTCAACTCAAAATGAATTAAAGACCTTGAAATCAGACCCAAATCTATAAATTTTATTGAGGAAAAATAGGCAGAATACTTGAAGACCTATATATCAAAAAAGTCTTTGATGATAGAATGCCAATGGCAAGAACTTTAGCATCAAACATAAACAAATGGGACTACACCAAACTAAAAAGCTTCTGAATGGCAAAAGAAACCCTACTTAACACAAGAAGACAATGAACTGAATGGGAAAAATCTTTGCACTCAACATGTCAGATAAAGGGATGATATTCAGAATATACAAAGCACTCAGAAAGCTGAACCCCCCAAAAAACCAAATAAAGCCATAGAAAAATGGGGAGATGAAATGAATTGACTCTTCTCTGACAAAGACCAAAAGATGGCCAACAAACACATGAAAACATGCTCACCTTCATTCATCATTAGGGAAATTCAAATCAAGATAACAATGAGGTACCACCTTACACCAGTGAGGATGCCTCACATCAAAAATAATGGGAACAATCTCTGTTGGCAGGGATGCAGTATGAAAGGCACTCTCATCCACTGCTGGTGGGAATGAATGCCCCCTAGTCCGACACCTATGGAGAACAGTCTGGAGAGTGCTCAAAGAACTCAGAATTGAGCTGCCATTTGACCCAGCAATTGCTCTCCTAGGAATCTACCCCCAAGTTGGAAGGACATTTATCCCAAAGTATGTGTGCACCCCACTATTTATCTCAGCACTCAGTATAATAGTCAGGTCTTGGAACCAACCTCGATGTCCAACAACAGATGAATGGATCATTAAGATGTGGTACATATACACAATGGAATATTACATGACAGTCAGAAATGATACAATCACAGACTTTGCAGCAACCTGGATGGACCTAGAACATATTATGATAAACGAAGTAAGTCAGAAGACAAAAGATAAACACAGAATGATATCACTATTCTGAAGCACCTAGAACATACACCTTATATACAACTAATACTCAACAATCAAATAACAGGGTTTAACAGGGTAGAAGCTTCAAACACTGTAACAGTCAACATATACCGGAGAGCAGTGCCCAAAACACATGGAAGAGGAACAACACAAACTCTTGACTACACATTATACCATCTCATTAAAACTCTTCACCCTCAGTTCTTAATCCATTAGGCATCAAGACTAATCTCCTACCCCAACGAACCAATACCCAGCACCCAAGTGAAAGGACAACCAGTCAAACTGACACCTCGTCCCCTGCAAGAAAAGGCAACCAACTCCCCTGCTGACTCATGCTGCACGGTCCTCCTTACCAACCCTTCTTAACTTGGACTGTTACTTGAAACCGGATTTAGCGCTAAAAGTATCCCCAATGCAAGAACTCCTCCCAAGACCTTCCTGCCGCAAAGCTTTTGCCATTCTCAAGAGGGTCAGATTGTGTGATGAAAAGGCGCCCGGGAACCCACACACCACAAGAAAACCTCAAAAGACAATGGGGGAAACCAATACTTCCATCATACGTATAAGACCTGTATTACACTACCTCTTTACCTGCTTTTCCCCTAATGTAGTCTCTTGCATCACTTTGCTCCTTTAATTACTTTTTTACCTCATTTTTTAAAATCTTTTTTCTTTTTATATATATACGTGAGCACATATATTTTTATTTCTATTTTTATCTTTTTTGGGTGTGTGACCTGTTTTTGTTTCCTTCTCTCTCTACCCTCAAATGAACCAGCAATATAATGTAGCACCATTTCTCCCTGCAAAGGCACACTAAAAAAAGGGGGAAGTCTTAAGTATAAAAACGTGCTCTTATCTACTAGGGATAAGAACTCATACTTGTTTACAATACAGCAGCATCTCCCACCTTGAAAATATGTCACATGAACCCAACTTAAACCCCAGGTGATTAGACATCAACCGTCCAGCCTTGAACTCTGGATCACAGACATAGAAATGACACAGTTCTTCACAACATCCACAAGAAACAAATCCCATTCGGGACATCCTTAATACTGCCTGGACGCCAACAAGTGCCAGCTCTAATATGATATCCTGACAACAAGGAAACTGGGAACAACTTGACCTAAGAGCAGGTTATACTACCTCACCAGCTAATGATAAGACAAAATCAGAAGACTTGTCACCCTTTGGTCTGTCCAAATGCCAAGATCGCAATTTACAGATGACTGGCTGATAGAACCATGACCTGACTGTATGTATCCTGGGACCAATAAAAAAGGCCTAGTCTAGGGATTGAGCTATGACCTTCACTACAACCATGACCTCTAGTTCCAGAGGTCTGTTTGAGACAATTTGCAATGGAATGGGTCTTCTGGAAACATAATGAAAGCTATCCCAGGCCCCACCCTAGGATCAGCGCAAAGACCAAGACCACCAACCACAGAAGAAAGATTAAAATGACACTTTGGGAACAGAACTTCTAGAACCACAAAGAAAGACTTCATCATAAATTCCAATCCCCTGGGCCCGGAGGGATAGCACAGCGGCATTTGCCTTGCAAGCAGCCGATCCAGGACCAAAGGTGGTTGGTTCAAATCCTGGTGTCCCATATGGTCCCCCATGCCTGCCAGGAGCTATTTCTGAGCAGACAGCCAGGAGTAACCCCTGAGCACCGCCGGGTGTGGCCCAGAAACCAAAAAAAAAAAAAAAAAATCCAATCCCTGACCTGTGCAGACACCGAGATCTCTAGATACAGAGGTCTGATTATATCACCCAGGACAGAGCAGAGCAGAAGTCACAAAAGCACCAAGAGGAGAGTAAATGAACCTGACAGGAGTCTATAGTTAATCCCATGACAATATACTTCAAGGGCGAAGAAACCCTGTATCTCTTAGGCCAAGGGAATTCCTTTCTGAATGACCCCATTATTTATTGTACCTGTGCAGGAAGGAAGAAAAAAGAAAAAAAAGGCAAAAAAAAGCACAAAACAATTTTCTTTTTTCATTATCTAGTTTTTGTCGATTTCTTTGTTTTGGTGTGGTTATTAAAGTTGTTGTCTCCATATATATTTGGTTATTTTTCTTCTTTTCTTTTCTTCCTTTATGTGCTCTGCCATGTTTTTTTATCTCAAGACCATGGCCTTTATGTGGTGGTTATCTTTATTATTGTTGGAGTGCTCACTGGATGTTTTACTTGACACTTCTTTTTGTACTGTTGTCATGTTTCACCATCCTTTTCCCCTTCGTCTCTCAAACCTAGGATGAGAGTCTCCAGAAGGACTCTGCCCATTTTCAACATATTTGATTTTCCCCCCAGTTTAGTACCTTTCTCTTTTTCAAACAAAACCACATAACTTGAACTATCTAGTCCTGCCTCCCAATTAGAGTGGGAAATAATGGAGATACCAAGACCAAACAGGTGTAGGACCTCTAAGTAGTAAGCTAGGCACAGAGGGGACCACTTATTCTAGCAGCCCTGGGGATGAGGGAGGAGGATATGGGAGGTAGGACAGGAGCGGAAGTGCAGGGAGGACAATTCGGTGATGGGAACTGCCCTGTTTTTATGTTAATATGTACCTAAAATATTATCGTCAATGATATGTAAGCCACTATGATTAAAATAAATATTATATTTTTAAAAAAAAGCACTCAAAAGCAAAAATCCAGTGATGTCTCCATAGGGGCCATTAGGACTCCCCCAGATGTACAGTAAATTAATATTTGAAAAAGGGGCAAAATACACAAAGTGAAACAAGGAAAGTCTCTTCAACAAGTGGTTTTAAAATAACTGCACACCTGCATGCACTTGACCTCTCTTTTACGCCATAAAGAAAGATCAAGTCAGAATGGATTAAAGACCTTGATATCAGACCTGAAACTAAAAGATACATAGAGGAAAATCTAAGAAAAAAGTCCATGACATTGAGACTAAAGGCACTTCAAGGAGGAAACACTACTGTCAAAGCAAGTGGAAGCAAAGATAAACAAATAAACAGTGCTGACAGGGATGTGGAGAGAAAAGAACTTTTATCCACTGATAGTAGGAATGCCCTCTAGTCCAATCTTTATGGAAAGTGATATGGTGATTCCTCCAAAAACTGGAAATTGAGCTCCCTTATGATCTAACTATACCACTCCTAGGTATATACTCTAGGGACACAAAAATACAATACAAAAATCCCTCCTCGGGCCCGGAGAGATAGCACAGCGGTGTTTGCCTTGCAAGCAGCCGATCCAGGACCTAAGGTGGTTGGTTCAAATCCCGGTGTCCCATATGGTCCCCCGTGCCTGCCAGAGCAGACAGCCAGGAGTAACCCCTGAGCACAGCCGGGTGTGGCCCAAAAACCAAAAAAAAAAAAAAAAATCCCTCCTCACACATATAGTCATTACCACACTATTTACAATAGCCAGACTCTGGAAACAACCAAGATGCCTTCAACAGATGAATGACTAAAAAACTGTGGTATACATACACAATGGAATATTATGCAGCCATCGAGAGATGAAGTCATGAAATTTTCCTATACATGGATGTACATGGAATCTATTATGCTGAGTGAAATAAGTCAGAGGGAGAGAGATAGACACAGAATAGTCTCCCTATTCTATGGGTTTTAAGAAAAATAAAAGATATTTTTGCAATAATCCCCAGAGAAGATTATTATTATCCTATTATTATTCTAAAGAGAGGAGGACTGGAAGGTCCAGCTACGACATGAAGCTCACCACAGAGTGGTGAATGAAATTAGAGAAATAACTATACTGAGAACTATCAGAACAACTATACTGAGAACTATCAGAACAATGTGAATGAATGAGGGAAGTAGAAAGCCTTTCTAGAATACAAGTTGGGTGGGGTGGGAAGGAGGGAGATTTGAGACTTGGTGATGGGAATGTTGCACTGGTGAAGGGTGGTGTTCTTTACATGACTGAAACCCAACTACAGTTATATTTGTAATCAAGGTGTTTAAATGAATATTTTTTAAAAATGAGACTACACTAAATTGAGATGCTTCTGCACTTCAAAGGAAACAGTGACTAGGATACAAAGATTACCCATAGACTGGGAGAAAATTTTACCCATTGTGTTGGGTCACTGATTCTACCCTCATCAATAATTGTACTCCACACTAGGGTGTGACCTGATGATAGTACATTGGATTATTTCTTACTTGGTATTCTTCTTTCACCCTAGGGTGGTACCTGATTCTTGCCAATAAAGCAAGGGAATAATAAAAGGAAGGCTGGGGCTCATTCTTCAATCTTCTGCCACTGAACTGCACTCCATCGTAGGAGCAGAAAGCTTTTGTGGTTTGAATTTCTTGATTGAGCACTGGATTTCCTGAGCCCATTCTTGTATCTTTTCACTGTGTGTATTATTTTCTGCGTATCTCTACAACTGGAACTGTTCCCCCTGGACAGTTCCCCCTAGTCAGACACGGGAACTGCTTTTACTCTCTGGGAGCTCGGTGGGAATCAAACTTTAACCAATCTCCTAGAGAATGTGACACTTCACCAATGTCCATCTGACAAGGGATAATATGTAAGATATACAAGATACTGAAAACTTAACAAGAAAAAATATTATCTAATCCCATCAAAAATGAGAAGAAACAAACATTTTCTCAAAGAAGAAACAAAGATGAGCAAAAGGCACATGAAAAAAATGCTCCACATCAATAATCACAAGGAGATGCAAATTAAAACAACAATGAAGTATCATCTCACACCACAGAGACTGGCACACATCACAAAAAAAGTATAGACAGGGGCCGGAGAGATAGCATGGAGGTAATGCATTTGCCTTGCATGCAGAAGGATGATGGTTGGAATCCCAGCATCCCATATGGTCCCCTGAGCCTGCCAAGAGCGATTTTTGAATGTAGAGCCAGGAGTAACCCCTGAGTGTTGTTGGGTGTGACCCTCCCAGAAAAAGAATAGACAGTGTTGGCATGGACTCAGGAAGAAAGGAACTCTCATTCACTTCTGATGAGAATGCAGACTGATAGACAGATATAACAATATGGTTATTCCTCAAAAAACTAGAAAATTAGCTTCCTTGTCATCCAGCAATACCACTCGTAGGGATATACACTCAGTGTTAAGTTACACCTTATTTTACCTAAAACAAAGATCACCCCTGGTGTCTTTTTATCCATTTGTTTAACTTGGTTTTAACTAAAACAAAGATTCATTTATATGTAAACCTGAGTGGCACAGGCTCAGAATAGCCTGAGATATCTACCCTTACTATATCCTTGTTGTCCCAACTGGAAGTGATCTCTGTACTCAATAAAAACAGTTCTAGCAAAGCAGCTTGCTAGAGATATGAGACCGAAGATTGCGAGACTATACGTGTTTCATTGTCAGCCTGGTTTGAATTATTTAATGCACGACCCTGATTCAGACTCATTCAACTGGGGTTGCAAAGATGGTGCAAGGGGTGATTTTACAACTAGGAACACAAAATCACAATACAAAGTTCCCTCTACACTCCTCAGTTCATCACAACACTATTTATAATAGCCAGAATCTGGAAATGACCCAGGTGTCTGACAACAGATGAGTGGCAAAAGAAACTGTGGTACATTTACACAATGGAATACTATGCAGCTGTTCAGAATAATGAAGTCATGATGTTTTTACTTATACATGGATAGAAATGGAGATTATTATGCTGAGTGAATTAAGTCAGAGGGAGAGGAATAAAAATAGAATGATATGGAAGACTTCTGCTCCATCCTGGATGGTAAAATCAGGTCTCTGTACAGAGATCTCAGTCTCTGCACAGATCAAGGATGGAACTTATGATGAAGTCTTTCTTTGTATTTCTAGAAGTTCTGTTCCCTCGGTGTCATTTTTTTTTGTTTTTTCGGGCCACATCCGTTTGATGCTCAGGGATTACTTCTGGCTAAGCGCTCAGAAATCGCCCCTGGCTTGGGGGGACCATACGGGATGCTGGGGATCAAACTGTGGTCGCATTCCTTCCTTGGCTAGCACTTGCAAGGCAGACACCTTACCTCTAGCGCCACCTCACCAGCCCCCCTCGGTGTCATTTTAATCCATCTTCTGTGGTTGGTGGTCTTGGTCCTTGCGCTGACACTAGGATGGAGCCTGGGATAGCGTCTTTTGTTATGTTTCCAGAAGACCCATTCAGTTGCTATTGAGATCTCTAGATATAGAGACCTGATTTTACCACCCAGGACGGAGCAGAAGTCTTCCATACACCACAAAAGCACCAGTGGGAGAGTAAATGAACTAGAAAGGAGTCTATAGATATATAGACAATATACTCCAAGGATGGAGAAACCCTGTATCTCTTAGACCAAGGGAATTCCTTTTTGAATGACCCCAATGTTTACTTGCCAGTGCAGGAGGAATAAAAAAGACAAAAAGCACAAAATAATCTTTTTTTATCTATCTAATTTTTGTTGATTTCTTTGATTTGGTGTAGATATTGAACTTCTTGTCTCCATTTTTATTTATTTATTTTTCTTTCCACTTTCCTCTTCTTCAGTTTTGTGCTCTGTCATGTTTTTTATTTCAAAACCATGGCTATTATGTGGTGCCTATCTTTATTGCTGTAGTGCTCACTGGATATTTTATTTGATACTTCTTTTTATACTGTTATGGTGTTTCACCTTCTTTTTCCCCCTTGTCTCTCAAACCGAGGATGAGAGCCTCTAGAAGGACTCTTCCCATTTTCAGCACATTTGATTTTTACTCATTTTATTACTTTTCTCTTCTTCAAACAAAACCACTTAACTTGAACTATCTAGTCCCACCTCCCAATTAGAGGGGGATACAATGGAGGTACCATGACCAAACAGTTGTAAAATCACTAAATAGTAAGCTAGGCACAGAGGGGACCACTCATTCTAGCAGCCCCGGGGGTGAGGGTGGAGGATATGGGAGGCAGGACAGGAACAAAAGTGGAGGGAGGACAATTCGGTGGTGGGAATTCCCCTGATTCAATGTTAATATGTACCTAAAATATTACTGTGAGCGATATGTAAGCCACTATGATTAAAATAAAAATGATAAAAAATAGAATAATATCCCTCAACTGTAGGATATAAGAAAAATAAAAGTATGATTGATACCCAAGGCATTCTACAAAGAATTGAATCAAACACTCCTGAAATTCATTTGGAAAAAAACCCCACAAATAGCTAGAGCAACCCTTGGGAATAGGACTAGGGAAGGGATCACCTTCCCCAACTTTAAACAAGAAACAAATTACTTAGTTCTGAGTTAAGAATACCAAGTGAGGGGCAGGCCTAATTAATATCTCCCAGCAGTTTTTGATAGTCATTGAGTGTTTAAAGATCTTTTAGGTAGATCGAAATTTTATGAAGACATACCATAGTGCACTTGACATAATCCAGATATTCATATGATGGCATTTGAATTTTTTTCTGTTGCTACATGTAATCCAGATGCTGGAAAATTTCTCATAACCTCCTCTTATAGGCTTTGAAGCTCTCTATAATTGGGACATGCTATCAAAATATCATCCATGTGGTGGATAACATAAGCATTACAAACCTAGTGCAAGAAGGACATACAACTAAATCAACAAAATACTGACACACAGTTGGTGAGTTAGTCATTCCCTGTAAAACAATATTGAAATGGACTCATAGGTATCTTATGATTTAAAAAAAGAATGGAGATTGAAAATCATTTATAAGGCCCCATACCAGAAGCTTTCTCCCTAGCATGAGGAGTGCTGGGAGGCTTGGCAGGCCCCCAGCCGTCCTTGTCTTTTTCCCCTGACTCCAGGCCTTCTCTGGGTGCCAGCCCAGATGGCCAGAAGTGGTTTCAGATGGACGCTTAGTGGGCCTCAGGTTCCCCCCTCCCTCCGTACTCCAGGGGGGAGGTGCATGGGGAGGAGGGCAGGCAGACATCTGGCTTCCAGTTTCCTCTTTGATTCTGGAGACCAGCTCTTGCCAGGTATATGGTTTAGGGAAGCCCCATACCAGAACTTTTCTCCCTAGCCTGGGGAGTGCTGGGAGGCGTGGCAGGCCCCCAGCAGTCCTTGTCTTTTTCCCCTGACTCCAGGCCTTCCCTGGGTGCCAGCTCAGATGGCCAGAAGTGGGTTCAGGTGGACTCTTAGTCGTCCTCAGGCTTCCCCCCTCCCTCCGTACTCCAGGGGGGAGGTGCATGGGGATGAGGGCGGGCAGACATCTGGCTTCCGATTTTGTCCTTGATTCTGGAGACCAGCTCTTGCCAGGTATAGGGTTTTTCTCCCCTGGACTTTAGCCTTTCCCTGGACACCGGTCTAGGTGGACTCTATAGGGGGTCAACAGGCTTTCCCCCTATCTCTCCCTACACTAATGGGAATGCACTCTGGGAGGAGGGCAGGCTGTTCTAGCACTGATTTATATTGGGACAGTCAGTGGAAATTTTTTCTCTTTTTTTCATATTGATATTATTGTGTGCATATATTCTATATATCCATAATATCCATCTTGTATTGGGACCTTGATACTGCCCTACAAAGCTCATTTCTAATATTTTACTGCCTCAGTCCCAACCCTTACTTCCCCCCATCCTCCCATGTAGGTGCAGCAAATGACATGAAGCTCACCACACAGAATGATAAGTGCAGTTAGAGAAATAACTATACTGAAAACTATCATAACAATGTGAATGAATGAGGGGGGAAAAAAGCCTGTCTCGAGTACAGGTGTGGGTGGGGTGGGGAGTAGGTAGATCTGGGAAATTGGTGGTGGGAATCCTGCACTGGTGAAGGGGGGTGTTCTTTACATGACTGTAACCATACAAGTACAATTATATTTGTAATCACGGTGTTTAAATAAAGATAATTTAAAAAAAAAGAAAATCATTTATAGTCATCTGGATGATTGTGTATATTGTAGAAACAGTCTTTAATGCCAATCACTACTAGATGCCAGTTTCTACAAAAAATTACAAGAGAAGGAAGAACAGATTCAATGACATTGAGATCATTGTAGCATTAACATCATACAAGTTAATCAATATTCACCATTTACTTGATTTTTTGGTAGTACAATACAGGGGGTTTCCATTCAGAAAAGGATATTTCTATGTGTCCAACTTTAACTGTTTCTCCACTAAATTAGTAAGCGCCCTTAGTTTTATTTTATTAAGGAGACACTGGGAAGTCCAGACTGCATGGTTAGATTTCCAATGAATGAGGAGTAGTGTTGGGTACTGTGCCTCAGTGACCCCAATTAGAAAAAGCAAGTCCTATCAATTATGAGCTAAAAAAGTGGTGTATGGATTTACTTAAGAAGAAATTGTGAACTTAGCACACCACTGATAATGTAGATCCTGTCCCCATTAATTCATGGGAATGGGAGGCACATATGGTTGGATTGTGGCTATATTTCCTTCAGTGTTATTGCCTTTCAGCCTATTAACACTCTGTTGCACAGAGGAAGAAAGCATAGTGCATATTGAAGCAATCTGAAGCTGAAACCTCATGCAGCAAATCCAGGACATTGGAGAGACACAGGTTTGGAAGCAAACGCTGACACATAAACAAGCCACACACGATTCAGGGGATACAAAACAGGTCAGGAACTCCAACATGCAAGCCTTCTCCTAAGAAGCAGATAGCTCAGTGGTGGAAAATTAAAATTGCAAGCGGTTTTTCCCTGAGACCCAGATCTTTATTACCAAGCACAGACCACACCCTGGGGTAGAGAACAGGTGGTCTAAGGCACCAATGAAAAGGATGTTTCCATCCAAAGGCACTTCCAACCAACAAGTAACAAGAATATCCTGAATAGGATGGAACCCAGTTAATCCAACAGAAAGCCATAGGAATATCCTTCAGAGCCCAATTATGAGGCCAGTAATGAGTGGACATGATGGAGAGATATGCCCCTGTTTCGATCATACCCCTGAATTGCTTGCCATCAATTTCTAGGATTACTAGGGATATATTATTGAACAGGCTACAAGTGAATGCCACCAGGGGGTCTGTAGAAGCTGCTAGAAGATTAGTGCTGCCAAAAGTTTCAATCCTTGGGCAATCAGAATGGCCAGGCATGACAAATGAAAAATATCAAGAGTTATGCTATACATTCTCCCTTTTTAAATGTCCAAATCATAGGGACCATTACTACAATTATCAGTTTTTCCCTCATAATTGGGGTCTTATCTCTGCTTTAACCTACTTGGACAATAATAGACTTTCTTCCTTGACAATGACTTTAAACTGACTCCTTTTTCTAATGTCCATAATATGGTCTAAAATGTCAAGGTTGGGGAAACTTTAATATTTACAGTATACTATGTTATTGTGAAATAGAAGATGGATGTATTTTAGCTACCATATTTTCCTGCGTATAAGACGATCCCCTAATTTTGCAGTTAAAACATAGGTTTAGGCCTATATTTGCTGTATCAGACAGAACGTTCCTGTGCTGCAACTGTATGTACCACAGTGAGCCAATCACAACAAGCAAAGGTTCAAAGGTTATACTGTCATAGACTTCCTTTCTGACTCTAGCTAATCTGAATAGGCTTTTGACAGTGTAGATTTGGGTCCAGAATATTGTCTAATTTGCATGCATAAAAAGCCTGCTTGGATTGGCTGAGTTAGAGAGGTGGTCCAAGCAGCCTTGCAGTGATTGGTCCCTTATCATAGGCACCTTTTCTGGCAATTTCCTGGTGGGTCAGTTAATCTCCCCCACTACATGAACCAAACAACACCCCATCCTTGGACCCTAGCACTGAAGCACCAACACGGTTAGCTGGGTTTTGCCAGAAGTGGCCCCCAGATCTCCTGAGTACTGTTTGGGAGCCCCCAAGAAAGAGATTTGGAAACTCTGTGGCCTGATTTTTTTTGTTTTATTTAGCGGCATATTGAAACATTTTTTCGGGATATACTCGGTGTACAAGACGACCCCGATTTTCGGTTGACTATTTTTTTGTTTCAAAAGTCGTCTTATATGCCGAAAAATACGGTAGATGGATTTTTAATTTGCAGGATTGTGTGGCACTAAAATGTTGGCTAGTGTATTTCTAATCTAAATATTTAATAGGTTATGTGTTATAGAACTCCCACATATAATATAAAATAAATTATCAGATACTAATTTTGCAGAAATGAGGGCCATAATTCTTCATGTTTGGAGACCTTACTTAGATTAGGGGTCATTCCTGGTTCTGCAATTAGAGGTCATTCCTGGTGGTACTCAGAGGACCATATAGGTTGCAGGGTAAGGCACACATTCTACCCATTGTACTATATATCTGGCCCCAGAAGTGAACTACAAAGAGACACTGAGGAAAATCTTTAACACCTGGAAATTAAACAGCTCAATTCTGAACAACCAGTGGGTCAGAGGTGAAATCAAAGAGGACATCAAAAGATTTCTGTAAATAAATGTGAATGAAGACACAAATTGGGGAGAAGGATAGCACAGCAGTAGGGCATTTACCTTGCACAGGGCCAAACCAGGACAGGCCCAAGTTAGATTCTCAGCATCCTATATATTTCTCTGAGCCTACCAGAAGTAATTTCTATTTTTAAATGAATTCTTTATTTAAACACCGTGATTATAAACATAATTATAGTTGGGTTTCAGTCATAACAAGAACATTCCCATTCACCAGTGTAACCTTCCCATCACCAATGCTCCCTTCTCTTCACTCTCCCACCCCCTGCCTGTATTTGAGACAGGCTATCTGCATCCCTCACTCACTGACGTTGTTATAATTCTCAGTGTAGTTTTTTTCTCTAACTGCACTCACCACTTTTGTAATGAGCTTCATATCTTGAGCTGGTCCTTTCGACCCTCAACTCTGAGAATTATTTCAATGTCTTTACTTTTTCTTAAAACCCATATATGAGTGAGACTATTTTGTGTCTCTCTCTCCCTATGACTAATTACACTCAGCATAATAGATTCCATGTACATCCATGTATAGGAAAATTTCATGACTTCAGAATATGTAAGACACATCAAAAGTGTCTTGCATCAGGGGCCAAAGAGATAGCATGGAGGTAAGGTGTTTGCCTTGCATTTGCAAAAGGTCAGTGGTTTGAATCCCGGCATCCCATATGGTCCCCCGAGCCTGCCAGAAGTTATTTCTGAGCGTAGAGCCAGGAGTAACCCCTGAGCGCTACCAGGTGTGACTCCCCCCACCCCAAAAAGCGTCTTACATCAAAAGTGATACTAAGAAGAAAATGTATAGCTTTGTAAGCACACATCAGGATGAAAGAAGGAGCTTACATAAATAACTTAATAACACATATAAAATTATAAAGTGATCAACAAAATTAACCAAATAAGTAGGCAGAAAGAAATAACAAAGCTTAGAGCAGAAATTAATGATGTAGAAATTTAAAAAAACAATCCAAAAGATCAATAAAAGCAAAGGAAGTTCTTTGAAAAAATAAACAAGATCAATAAGTCACTAGCAAAACTTATAAAAAGAGGGAGGGAGAGAAACTTAAACAGCTTTATAAATAAAAGGGGGAGATTATTATAGATATTACAGAGATTGAAGGGATAATCAGTGACTACTTTGAGAAATACTATGTCATAATACAAAAGAACCTGGAATAAATGGATAAATTATTGCACCGTTATATAATCTTTCACAGTTGAACTAGTATATCTAAACAAACCCATAACTATTGAGTAAATTAAAATGGCAATCAAAAGCCTTCCAAAAAAAACGAAAGCCCACTCCCAGATGGATTCACTAACGAATCCTTTCAAACCTTTCAAGAGGACATACTACCAATCCTTTCAGGCTCTTTCAGGAAATTGAAGAAACAATAACACATCCAAAGTTTTTATGAAGCTAACATTACCCTGAGACTTAAAAGAGACAGAGATGCTGCAAAAAATAAATAAAACTAGAGACCAATATCCCTGATGAACACAGATGCAAAGATCCTCAACAAAACCCTAGCAAATACATTTCAATGTCTCATCAAGAACGTTGTACACCATTACTAAGTAGGTCTTATTCCAGAGATGCAAGGCTGGTTTAACATATATAAATCAATCAATGTAATATACCATATCAACAAAAGAAAAATAAAAACCAAATGGTCATATCAATAGATGCAGAGAAAGGATTTGATAAGGTCAATACCCATTCATGATAAAAACTCTCAACAAGATGGGAATGGAAGGAACTTTTCTCAACATAGTCAAGGCCATTAACCTAAGCCCATGGCAAATATTATACTCAATGAAGACACACCAAAAGCCTTTCCTCTAAAATTTGGTAAAAGCCAAGGCTGCCCCTTCTTGGCACTCCTATTTAACCTTAACATAGTACATGAAGTACTTGCCATGTGAGTAGGCAAGAAAAATATATCAAGGGCATCCAGATAGAAAAGGAAGAAGCCAAGCTCTCACTATTTGCATATGACATAATACTATATTTAGAAAATCGTAAAGACTGTGAAAAAGTTGCTAGAAACAATATATTTATATAGTAAAGTGGTGAGTTACAAAATTAAAACACACATCAATGGACATCTTATACACCAATAATAATAGAGAAGAAATGGGCATTTAAAAAATCCCACTCACAATAGTGCAACTGAAACTCAAATACCTTGGGAGTCAACTTAACTAAAGAGGTGAATGACCTATACAAAGAAAACTACAAAACACTACTTCAAGAAATAAAAGAGGACACAATAAAATGGAGACACATAACCTGTTCATAGATTGGGAGGATTAACATCATTAAAATGGCAATACTCCCCTAAGCATTGTATAGATTTTATTCAATTCCTCTAGGAATACCCAGGACATTCTTCAAAGAAGCAGATCAAACACTCCTGGAATTCATTTGTAACATTAAATGCCCAGGAATAGCTAAATCAACCCTTAGGGAAAAGAATGTGGGGGGCATCATTTTACCCAACTTTAAATTGTATTACAAAGCAATAGTTATTAAAACACCATAGTCAGTCCCGGGGAGATAGCACAGTGGTGTTTGCCTTGCAAGCAGCCGATCCAAGACCAAAGGTGGTTGGTTTGAATCCCGGTGTCCCATATGGTCCCCCGTGCCTGCCAGGAGCTATTTCTGAGCAGACAGCCAGGAGTAACCCCTGAGCACCGCCGGGTGTGACCCAAAAAACAAACAAACAAACAAAAAACATAGTCTTGGAATAAAGATAGAACTTCAGATCAATGGAATAGATTTGAGTATTCAGAGAATGTTCCTCAGGCATACGATCAAATAATATTTTTTTCTCTTTTATTTATTTATTTATTTTTATAATTTTTTTATTTTGAATTCCGAGAACAAAAGATGCAAAGAAAGAGGATAAGGTAAAGTTACAGTGGAAGGACAATCACCCATAACATAATTATCAGAAGTCCCCTTGCTGATATCTTAACTTTGAACTTTCACCAAAGAAAGTTAAGATAAATAAAACAGAATCCATGTGCAATTACTTTGTCCCTCAAGTCCCCAGATTGTAGCACATTATAATATTTCTTAACAGCACACAAGGCAATCTAAAGCCATCAAACTTACGTAACTCTTTAAACATTAGAGGCATTTTTTTTACATTTTTTTTTACATTTCCATGTACATGCATATTAGCTTAAGTTAACCTCAAATTTTAAGTGGGTGCGTTTTAAGGATTAGAGTCAAAGGAGCACAGTAAAAATGGTGTTAGAGTGGCAATTGTTGTTTGCATAGGCCCACCAAAATATGAGAGGCATGGAAAGGAATAACCTTGGCCTAAATACAAAGAGATCCTACCCCTGAAGTTTCCTGGAATAAGACCAGCTCTAGGCCTCAGGAAAGTTATCGTTCGATCCAAGACATTGTCTGTAGTGCCAACACACTTTTCACACAGTCTCTGTTGTTGGTCTCATGTTTCTGTATTAAAGATTCTGGAATCTGCATGTCCTACATTGAAGTCATGATGTGGAGTGCCTTCTCGTTTCACCTCACCATGAAAGGGCAATGCAGGAAGCCCTTTCCTGTAAGCAGGTTGTTGTTGTTAAGTCTTCTCAGTGTTAAGGGAAGTCTCTTTTGAGCAGGACGATGTCTGAGCAGTGGTAGGGTCTTCCGTGGTAGAGGATTGCTTCCAGGTGATGTTATAGACAAACCTCACAATTAAGGGGCAATACAGCAAGCCCTGTCCAGTAAGCAGGTCTTTGTTCTTGTTGTCTTCTCAGTGTTAAGGGGTATTTCTTTTGAGTAGATGTCAGAGCAGCTGTAGGGTCTTTCCTGGTACAGGAATGCCACCAGGTGATGTTATATACAACCTTGGATGTTTTGTAAATGTCTTCTGTAGATCAAGGGGTGAATGGAGAATGCCCATTCTTCTGAGGCCTGTGCCAGGTCTTTATGTCAATGTTCAGGGTGTAAGGTCTCATTGCACTACAAGATTTGTGTGTTCCCATTTTTATTAGATAAGAACTTATTGGTATGTATAGTATTTTTCCATGTTAGTGTGCCTACACAAACAAGATATAAAGCCACGTGGTGCTATCAGATATATGGGGGCATAAGAACATTTCCAACAAGACCCATGACTTGGTTCAAACATAAGTATTAAACTGAGGGATTCTTTCACACCAAATTCCATATTGAGCAGTTCACAAAGAGAAGATAAAAAACATGGGGGGGATCATCACTGTATAAGAAAGTATTTAGCAAAAGTTATAGCCGTCAAAGAAAACACCCATAAAATGTTGAAAAGATATGTGTCCTTTTTATGCCTTTTAAAATAGTTGGGTGGGTGTTAACTCTAGGGCACCACTTTGGTCTGTGACTTAGGACTCAACAGTACTTAAGTTAGAAAGGGTATAAAAGGAGTAATGATGATAGGAGTTAAAGAAGTTAAAGAGAAATATGAACTTATGAAGGGGTATGCAAAAGGGCAGAGTACAAAATGGACATTCTGCATACATAAAAACATAATTCAATGATAGTGAGTACTATTAAAGTTTCTTGTGAGAGTACTATTAAAGTTTCTTGTGAGAGTACTATTACAGTTTCTTGTGAGAGTACTATTAATGTTTCTTGTGAGAGTACTATTAATGTTTCTTGTGAGAGTACAATTAATGTTTCTTGTTTTTTGAAAATGTAGACTGGACAGAGATTACCAGTGCCAGCCAATCCTCCTCCTGCTAGACTCCCGGCTCCCAGGAAGGAGAGATCCTTCAAGAAGCTGGGAGACCAGAAGCTCAGAGCCCCACCCAGACCCTCCCAGCCGCATGGATAGTGGGGGAAGGCCTAGGGTACCTTCAAGCTCCACCAAGGGACCCAACTCACCGGCTTGCCCAGGCGTGTGGCCCGGGGAAGCCCTGGAGATCTGGAGCAAGGCAGCAGAGGGGTGCTGGGGTTACCCAAGTCCCGCACCCCCCCTAGGCCTGGCCAAGCAGGCCTCCGGCATGGCGGGGGCCTGCCAAATCTCCTCCTGCTAGACTCCCGGCTCCCAGGAAGGAGAGATCCTTCAAGAAGCTGGGAGACCAGAAGCTCCGCGATCAAATAATATTTGATAAAGAGGCAGGAAATAAAAAATGGAGCAAGGAAAGCCTCTTCAACAAGTAGTGTTTAGACAACTGATTAGTCACATGCAAGAAAGTGAACCTGACCCTCCACCTAATGCCATATACAAAGGTCAAATCCAAATCAATTAAAGACCTTGTTAGTAGACCTGGAATCATAAGGTACATAGAAGAATACATAAGTAAAATACTTTATAACATTGCAACTAAAGTCAAGGAGGAAACACCACTGTCCAAACAAGTGGAAGCAGAGATAAACAAATGGGACTATATTAAACTGAGAAGCTTCTGAACTTCAAAGGAAACTGACTAGGATACAAAGGCCACCCATGGAATGGGAGAAACTATTTATCCAATAGATAAATGTCTAATATCTAAGATATACAAGGAACTGACAGAACTTAACAAGAATAAAAGCTTAACCCCATCAACAATTGGGAGAAGGAATGAATAGACACTTCCAAAAAGATGAAATACAGGTGGCCAAAAGACACATGGAAAAAATGCTCCACATCACTAATCATCAGGGAGATGCAAATCAAAACAACAATGATGTACCATCTCACACTATAGTGACTAGAACACATCACAAAAAAAAACAAGAACAATCAGTGTTGGCAGGCATGTAGAGAGAAAGGAACTCTCATTAACTGCTGGTGAGAATTCCATCAATTCCAGCCTATCTATCTATCTATCTATCTATCTATCTATCTATCTATCTATCTATGGATATACCCTAGGAACACAAAAAATGCCCTCTGCATGCCTACATACATTGCAGCTGTATTTACAATAGCCAGAATCTGGAAACAACCTGGATGCCCAACAACAGATCAGTGGTTAAATGTGGTGTACCCCAAGACCCACCCATTTCTGGGAGGGGTCTAGGGAACCGGATAATAGGTGTGACCCTACCTGCAAGACCTCCCATTCCTGGGAGGGGTCGGGAAAAAGTTAGATAAGCCTGGGACGAAAGGGATTCGGCCCTTTTGTCTCTTGGCCGGCTTTTGGATCTTTGGGCTGCATGGAGCCCAAAGGGAAGATGGCTAACAGGAGATAAGATGCAGGGCTAGCAAAATAATGCTGTGCTTGAAAGGTTGACATAGGCCACACACCTGTGGTGGCTAGGGCATGAATAAAGATGATTCTTCCTGAAGCCTGCGTGTGAGTGAGTGATTTCACCTGGGCCTGGGACCCGGCCGGCTGGATGGAGTTGCAGAGCCATGTGGCCTGGGGTGGCAGAAAGGAATCCATCGCCATCCATTGCCATCCAGCCCCATCGTTAATTATTTGATTCTACAAATGGCGCTCCGAACTTTGACCTGAATCCTGAACCCAAAAAATCAGCAAAAATGGTGAGATTTCTGCTCTTCTGTTTGATTTTCGCTTTGTTCAGATGCAGTCAGCCCAAAGTGTTTGGCCACGTAAAGCCATGTTCAAAGATGGCCGCAACCCCTTCTAGGGGCATAAGGGCAACTGAAAGTACAAAGGTGAAAGCTTGCATCACCTCCAGCCCAGGCCCAGGCCCAGAACTAAAACTTTGTTACAAAAACCAAAAACCTCGGCCTCTTCAAAAACTTATTAAAAGTCTAAATTGGAAATGCAGGAGAAAAAAGACTGTATTTAAAGTGGACTGATTTTCTAAAAATGACCTTTGGCTTGAATTTGGATTTCGACTTTGGAAATTTCGAACTGAACTTTTAGTTTAAATCACTTGGAAAGCGCCCTGTGAAGATGTGGGCCATAAGCTGCTTCCAAAGTGCGCCCGGAGAAAAGAAAAGGCAGCGGTGAAGCCCCTCCAGCATCAGAAAAGCGGCAAAAAGCTCCTATTGGCCCAGAAGCAGGAACGCCTCAGCTCAGCTCAGCTCAGCTTTTGCTCCGCTGCGAGCCTGAAAAGGTAAAACAGCAGGAGCGAAAAAAAAAACCGTCCAAAGTGATGCCCAGAGGGGAAAAGCGGCTGGGCTCGGCTCGTGGTATCTCGGCTGGGATCGGCTGGGCTGGGCTCAGTTTGGCCCGTAAAAGCGAAAAACCTGGAATCCACCCTCCAGCAAACCGGCAGCAGGCGGCGGAACCGGCAACCTCATGGTCTACAAAACCATCTGCGGGGCCTAAAACTAAAAGGAAGCCACGTGGTGAAATCAGCGTGGGACAAAACAACATCTGAACTTTAAAAGTTTAAAGAAGCCACGTGGTGAGATCAGCATGGAACAAATTAATCATCTAAACTATGGTTTTAGGTGTAGAAAATTAGTGGGTCGTTATATTTTACTCATAGTTGGTGATGGGATAAATTTTAGTTAGTTAGTGGTTAAAAAATAAAAATAGAAATCAACGAAGTGGAAACTCAAAAAACAATCCGAAAGATCAACGAAAGCAGAAGTTGGTTCTTTGAAAAAATAAACAAGATTGATAGACCACTGGCAAACCTAACAAAGAAAGAGAGAGAGAGAAACTTGATAACTCGTATCAGGAATGAAAAAGGAGAGATCACTACTGATATGACAGAGATTCAAAGGGTAATCAGAAACTACTTTGAAAAACTCTACGCCACTAAAAATGAGAACCTGGAAGAAATGGATAAATTCTTGGACTCTTATAATCTTCCACGGTTGAAGGAAGAGGATGTAGCATATCTAAACACCCCCATCACCATTGATGAAATTAAAACAGTAATCAAATGTCTGCCGAAAAACAAAAGCCCAGGTCCAGATGGATTCACTAATGAATTCTATCAAACTTTCCAAGAGGAACTACTGCCAATCTTGGCAAGACTCTTTCATGAAATTGAACAAACAGAAACACTTCCAAATAGCTTTTATGAAGCCAACATCACCTTGATACCTAAACCAGACAGAGACGCTACCAAAAAAGAAAATTACAGACCAATATCACTGATGAATGCAGATGCAAAGATCCTCAACAAAATCCTGGCAAATAGGATTCAATGCCTCATTAAGAAGATCATCCACTACGATCAAGTAGGTTTCATCCCAGGAATGCAAGGCTGGTTTAACATCCGTAAATCTATCAACATAATACACAACATCAATAACAAGAAAAATAAAAACCACATGATCATATCAATAGATGCAGAGAAAGCATTTGATAAGGTCCAACACCCATTCTTGATCAAAACTCTCAGCAAGATGGGAATGGAGGGAACCTTTCTCAATATAGTGAAGGCCATCTACCACAAGCCAGTGGCAAATATTATCCTCAATGGAGAAAAACTGAAAGCCTTCCCTCTAAATTCTGGCACAAGACAAGGCTGTCCTCTCTCACCACTCCTATTCAACATAGCACTGGAAGTACTTGCTATAGCGATTAGGCAAGAAAAGGATATCAAGGGAATTCAGATAGGAAAGGAAGAAGTCAAGCTCTCACTGTTTGCAGATGACATGATACTCTACTTAGAAAACCCTAAAGACTCTATCAAAAAGCTTCTAGAAACAATAGACTCATATAGCAAGGTGGCAGGCTACAAAATTAACACACAAAAATCAATGGCCTTTCTATACACCAACAGTAATAAAGAAGAAATGGACATTAAGAAAACAACCCCATTCACAATAGTACCACACAAACTCAAATATCTTGGAATCAACTTGACTAAATATGTGAAGGACCTATACAAAGAAAACTATAAAACTCTGCTCCAAGAAATAAGAGAGGACACACGGAAATGGAAACACATACCCTGCTCATGGATTGGCAGGATTAACATCATCAAAATGTCAATACTCCCCAAGGCATTATACAGATTTAATGCCATCCCTCTAAAGATACCCATGACATTCTTCAAAGAAGTGGATCAGACACTTTTGAAATTCATTTGGAACAATAAACACCCTCGAATAGCTAAAGCAATCATTGGGAAAAAGAATATGGGAGGAATTACTTTTCCCAACTTTAAACTGTACTACAAAGCAACAGTTATCAAAACAGCATGGTATTGGAATAAGGATAGGTCCTCAGATCAGTGGAATAGGCTTGAATACTCAGAAAATGTTCCCCAGAGATACAACCATCTAATTTTTGATAAAGGAGCAGGAAATCCTAAATGGAGCAGGGAAAGCCTCTTCAACAAGTGGTGTTGGCACAATTGGATAGCCACTTGCAAAAAATTAAACTTAGACCCCCAGCTAACATCATGTACAAAGGTAAAATCCAAATGGATTAAAGACCTCGATATCAGCCCCAAAACCATAAGATATATAGAACAGCACATAGGCAAAACACTCCAGGACATTACAGGCATCTTCAAGGAGGAAACTGCACTCTCCAAGCAAGTGAAAGCAGAGATTAACAGATGGGAATATATTAAGCTGAGAAGCTTCTGCACCTCAAAGGAAATAGTGCCCAGGATACAAGAGCCACCCACTGAGTGGGAGAAACTATTCACCCAATACCCATCAGATAAGGGGCTAATCTCCAAAATATACAAGGCACTGACAGAACTTTACAAGAAAAAAACATCTAACCCCATCAAAAAATGGGGAGAAGAAATGAACAGACACTTTGACAAAGAAGAAATACGCATGGCCAAAAGACACATGAAAAAATGTTCCACATCACTAATCATCAGGGAGATGCAAATCAAAACAACGATGAGATACCACCTCACACCCCAGAGAATGGCACACATCACAAAGAATGAGAATAAACAGTGTTGGCGGGGATGTGGAGAGAAAGGAACTCTTATCCACTGCTGGTGGGAATGCTGTCTAGTTCAACCTTTATGGAAAGCGATATGGAGATTCCTCCAAAAACTGGAAATCGAGCTCCCATACGATCCAGCTATACCACTCCTAGGAATATACCCTAGGAACACAAAAATACAATACAAAAACCCCTTCCTTACACCTATATTCATTGCAGCTCTATTTACCATAGCAAGACTCTGGAAACAACCAAGATGCCCTTCAACAGATGAATGGCTAAAGAAACTGTGGTACATATACACAATGGAATATTATGCAGCTGTCAGGAGAGATGAAGTCATGAAATTTTCCTATACATGGATGTACATGGAATCTATTATGCTGAGTGAAATAAGTCAGAGAGAGAGAGAAAAACGCAGAATGGTCTCACTCATCTATGGGTTTTAAGAAAAATGAAAGACACCCTTGTAATAATAATTTTCAGACACAAAAGAGAAAAGAGCTGGAAGTTCCAGCTCACCTCAGGAAGCTCACCACAAAGAGTGATGAGTTTAGTTAGAGAAATAACTACATTTTGAACTGTCCTAATATTGAGAATGTATGAGGGAAATGTAGAGCCTGTTTAGGGTACAGGCGGGGGTTGGGTGGGGAGGAGGGTGATTTGGGACTTGGGTGATGGGAATGTTGCACTGGTGATGGGTGGTGTTCCTTTTATGACTGAAACCCAAACACAATCATGTATGTAATCAAGGTGTTTAAATAAAAAAAAAATTAAAAAAAAAAAAATAAAATAAAAATAAAAGGGAAGTAATTCAGTTTAGCTCATTTAAACATCTAATTTCTAACCACCTGCATCTTTGTCTTAAGTCATTTTCTTTATAATTTAAATGTGTTTTGTTGTCTTTCAAAGTTAATATTTTCAATTGCAAAATGTTTTACTGTGTACTTTAATGTACTTAGCCTGTTTTTAAAATGTATGTTATGCATGTATGCTAAAGTACTTGTGTATAGGAAATATATAGGAACATTGAAGTTCCCCCAATATAGTTTAAAAGTATAGGAACATGAAAGTTCCAAAATAGTGCTTGGTAAAAAAGCATTAATAAAATTTTAGGTTACAGGTGTAAAGTATATTTTGCAAAAATATGTTTTTGAAAAGGGCTGGTATATTAATTTTCACTTTATTACGTTGGCGCATTAAAATATTTAAAAAAGGGGGAAATGTGGTGTACCCCAAGACCCACCCATTTCTGGGAGGGGTCTAGGGAACCGGATAATAGGTGTGACCCTACCTGCAAGACCTCCCATTCCTGGGAGGGGTCGGGAAAAAGTTAGATAAGCCTGGGACGAAAGGGATTCGGCCCTTTTGTCTCTTGGCCGGCTTTTGGATCTTTGGGCCGCATGGAGCCCAAAGGGAAGATGGCTAACAGGAGATAAGATGCAGGGCTAGCAAAATAATGCTGTGCTTGAAAGGTTGACATAGGCCACACACCTGTGGTGGCTAGGGCATGAATAAAGATGATTCTTCCTGAAGCCTGCGTGTGAGTGAGTGATTTCACCTGGGCCTGGGACCCGGCCGGCTGGATGGAGTTGCAGAGCCATGTGGCCTGGGGTGGCAGAAAGGAATCCATCGCCATCCATCGCCATCCAGCCCCATCGTTAATTATTTGATTCTACAGTTAAAGAAACTGTAGTATATATATGCACAATGGAATATTACACAACTGTCAGAAAAAACGAAGCCATGAAATTTTCCTATACATGGATGGACATGAAAAGTATTATGTTGAGTAAAATGAGTCATAAGGAGTATATAAAGACAGAATTGGCTCACTCATCTGTGTGATTTAAGAAAACTAAAATATATTATTGTAATAATACCCATTGATAATAGAGATGAGGGCTGGAAGGACCGGCACATGACATGAAACTTACCACAAGAGTGGTGAGTTCAGTTAGAGAAATATCTACATTAATAACTATCATGACAATGGTAGTGAGTGAGAAATATAATGCTTCTTTGAAATCAGGTAGAGGGTGGAGGAGGGGGAGTTGGGGAGCATTGGTGGTAGAAAGGTCACACTGGTAAAGGGGGGGGTGTACTTTTTAAGACTTAAATCCAACTGCAGACATATTTGCAACCATGGTGCTTAAATAAAGATATTATTTTTAAAAGACAGTATAGTAATAATACACAGAGATAATAGACATGTGTGTCCATTATATATGAAACTTAACACAAAGAATAGTAATCACAGTTAGAGAAATAACTACACTAACAACTATCATGACAATGATAATGAGAGAGATAAATAGAATGACTATCTCAAAGAGGGGCAGGGGTGGGGAAGTAAGGAAATAGGGTCATTGGTGGCAGGAAGGTTTCACTGGTGAAGGGAGGGTGTACATTGTAATTTCTGAAACCCTACTTTTTAATGTCTGAAACCCTACAAAAATAAAAATATTTCATCCCACACAAGGCATGGATAGAAAACAGCTGGGAAAGATTGGCACAAGCTAGTATAAGCTGGAAATGCCTAACACAGATTAGCATGAGCCGGAACTAAATGGTACATGTTGGCATCAAGAGCTTAGGCTGCCATAGACAGGCAGTTTGGTACCAATTGGCATGTACTGAGACACATTAGCAGTGGTTGACATGAGTTGGTATCCAGAAGAATAAAACTGCATGCAAGGCAAGAATGATTTGGTACTGACTGGCACAGACTGACAGACTTACATGGACTGGTATTACCTAGCATTGTTAAGAAGTTTGTCATTGGGGCCAGAGAGATAGCATGGAGGTAGAGCGTTTACCTTGCATGCAGAAGGACAGTGGTTTGAATCCCGGCATCCCATATGGTCCCCTGAGCCTGCCAGGAGCGATTTCTGAGTGCAGAGCCCGGAGTAACCCCTGAGCGCTGCCGGGTGTGACCCCCCAAAAAAAAGAAGTTTGTCATGGGTTGGCATAGGTTGGTGCCAATGGGCACTGACTCTCATGTGGGCAAAGCTGGTACAAACTGTCATGTGTTGGCATAAACTGGCACTGGATGGCATTAAAATAGATTGGCATTAGTTAGAAATTAATGGTATGGGTTGGTACTGCATGGACTTTTAGTGATTATCTCTACTGTAAGATTGCATAAGGTGGCATTAGTGAGTACGATTGGTATTCACCCAACACAGAGTGATAGACTAACAAAGTTTAGCATTGATTTGTACAGGCCGCCATTAGTTCACATGAACTAGCATGGCACATGCTGGCACTGGTTGATATGAGATGACACTGACTGGCAGATGTCCAATTGGCACAGGGAGGAACAGGCTAATACTGACACATATCTGTATAGACTAGCATGTTGGTATGAGCTGTCAGTTTGACAAATATTTGTACAAATGCCACATGTTGGTACAGACTGGAATCAGCTGGCATAGAATGTCCCCTAGTGGCAAGTGACATCAATTGGCACAGGTTGACAGACTAGCATAGGTTATTAGTGATAGGTAAGACTCATGAATTTGTATCAATTGTCACAGATTGATAAACTAGCATGGTTAGTAGTGATAGACAAGACTCTTGATTTTTGTATCAAATGACACAGATTGAGCATACTGGCATTGGTTGGCACTATCTGGCATGAACTGTTACAGGCTACCATCACTTGGAATGAACTGCCATAGGCATGTGTTGTTATGGAATGGTGTGCACCAGTCTTCTGGGTATGAACTGGCACTGGTTATTGTGGGTTTTTATTGACCCAGATTGGCATAGGCTGGCAAGGGTTGGTATGGGTTGACATTGACTGGCATGGGCTAACAGACTTACATGTTAGGAAGAATTATCAAGGTTGGCCCAAACTGACATGGATTCGCACAGTATGTCTAAGATATTGGTTCATGGCAGACTGGTACAAGTTAGCATAAAGTCTTGCATTGGTGTGAAATGACTAGGTTGGCAAATAGGTTGGCAAATGCTAGCAGTGATATTCGCAGGTTTATATATACTGGCACAAACTGGAATGTTGGCATGAACTGCTCATGGTTAATCTTGGCTAACTCAAATTTGCACTGATGAGCACAAGAGACACCAACTGATAACTTGCTATTGTCTGGTATATGCTGGCATGGACTGGTACATATAGGCATTTAGTTTTCATAAGTTGGTACTGATGCTGGTGGCATTAAGTTGGCATGAACTTAACTTAAAGACTGGCACAAGTTTGCATGGACTGACACCCAATGGCACTAGGCTATGAATTTGTATGGGTTGGCATTAGCATGTCAAACTGACACAGTGGCATCAAAAGTCACATGTAGATATAGACTAAAATAGCAAGGTTGGCATCAACTGGCATGCATTGGAATGGGTGGGTATTGATCAGCACTGACAGGGATAACATTGACTATTGGGTTGTCAGCTACCACAAGTTGGAGTAGACTGAGACATTGGCACTGACTAGAATTGGCTGAGATGGGCTATTGTAGGATAGAATTAACCAGTATAGTCTTGGGTTTACCGGCATCACTAGCACAGACCAGCATAGAGAGACATGGAATGGGTTTGCACTGACTTGATAGCTTGGCACCAACTGACATATGTTGTCACTAACACATATTAGGGGGAACTTCTATTAGGGTCAACTTACACATATGTCCTTCTAAGGAACACCAAAAAACAGGCAGGGAAATCTTCTTAGAGGAAATGAGGTCTCATCTGAGTGCCCAGAACTAAACAAGTGGAGGTTGCTGAAGGTGCTCCCACATATTAGGTACATATTAGGGTCAACTGGTACAGTCTGGTACAGACTAGCATTTGGCAATACATAAATTGGCACATGTTGGCATATACTGGTGTGTATTGGAATGGACAAGTACAGTTAGCATGGGATGGCACTTTATGGCATGGGTTGGCATCTTATGGTAACTTGGCATTATCTGGCATGGAGAAACAAGTCAGCACAAGCTGCTCAGACTGTTATATTAGAGTGATTGGCATGTGGTAGTATATACTGGCATGAGGTAGCACTGGTACTATGAAATCATCACTTGTGTTCATTCATTCACTCCAGCTCATGCTCATTGATCAAGTGATCAAAGTATTTCAGGAGCTCTGGGTACATCATGGCATGAGTCTAAGGAGGATACACACTGAAGGGTGCTCACTCCCATACTCACTTCTATGAGGGTCACATCCTTAACCCTTGTGGATACCTCTTTTGGAGTAAACTGGATTCCCAGGAGAAAAGGCATGCAAATACCAGGGGGTGCACACACCAGACATGGGTTCCAGACCTAGGGTCATCTTCCTTTAAACTCATGGCAAGATGACATTGCACAGAATGATTGTCTTTTAGTAACTACTACAACAACAACAATGCACTACCTAAGTACTTATGTAAGTCATGTATTTGGGATTTGTGACCGATGTCCTTGAAAGAACTAAGTGTGTTTGTGGGTTTATTGAGGAAAGAATATTTTTAATGAAAGACCAAGAAATACAGCTCTCAAAAAAACTAGCACTGAGACCAGAAACAGAGCAAGAGAAGGAAAAGTAAAAAAGGGAACATTCTAGAAATGGCAAGTAGAGTGCAGAGTCCTAGGGGTAAGCAGCCCAGGGTTTAACCAATAGCAGTTCATGCCAACATTCCAGTTCGTGCTAGTATATGCCAACCTGTGAAAGTCACTGCTGGCATTTGCCAATCTGTGTCAATTCCCACCAACCCAAGACTTTATGCTAACTTGTACCAGTCTGCCATGAACCAATATCTTGGACCATACTGTGCCAATACATTTCCATTTGTGCCAACCTTGCCAATTCTTCCTAACATGTAAGTTTGTCAGCCTATGCCAGTCAATGTCAAACCATACCAACCCTTGCCAGTCTATGCCAATCTGTATCAATGAAAACCCACAATAGCCAGTGCCAGTCCATACCCAAAAGCACCAGTGCTCACCATTTCATAAGATGAAGAGGCAGAGGAGCTGGGTCGGGGCCTTCATTCACACAGGCTGTGGGACTCAGTCTTCCTTTTAAAAGACAAATTGACAGCTTCCGGGGGACTTGAGCAACGAAGTGATCAAATCTTACTGTGTTTTTACCTATTTTTGTTTTGGGGGGTCTCCCAAAGTTGCTCAGGAAACACAGGTGCACCACTCTAATTCCCAGCCCAATAATGTGATGTTGCTTGGACCTTGCAGTACCTGGCATATTTAATGCCACCCCCACCAGTACTTGAGAGCCCAGAATGTACCCAGTGATGCTCAAAGGACCATGTGCCATCGAGAATCAATGCCGGGTAAAGTGTGTGCTCAAAGTGTACCCCAACCACTTTCTATATTCTGATCCCAAAAAATTCTATTTTAATAGAATAATCACTGTTGTGGGAACAACTGATTAGAGGAAGGCAGAAGTGGAAGCAAAAAATGTCTCCAAGGATGCTATTGACCAGCCCAAGGGTTCAGGGTTAATTTTGACTATGGAAGTGGCAAAGGGAGAAAGGAGTGAAAAAGACCAAGTTGGCGTCATTTGCAAGCAGAGTAGAGGAGCTGAGCAGATAGTCTTAGAGACAACTGGTTGGTAGCCCAGCAGAGAAAGCAGTAATTAAGTCCTTCTGAGGAACACAAAGAAGGCGTCAGGGAAAGCTTCTTAGAGGAAATGAGGTCTCACTTGAGTGTCCAGAACTAGATAGGTGGAGGCTGCTAAAGCTGCTCCCCACAGTACTCCGGCAGCTGCAAAGGCTGTGCAGTGCCCATGAACATCTCAGAATAGGACAGAAGTGGGGCCGTAGAGATAGCCTGGAGGGTTTGCCTTGCATGCAGAAAAATGGTGCTCTGAGTCCCAGCATCACATATGGTCCCCAGAGCCTGCCAGGAGCAATTTCTGAGCATAGAGCCAAGAGTAAACCCCTGAGCACTGCCGGGTGTGACCCAAAAACCAACCAACCCCCCAAAAAAAGAAAGAAAAGCACAGAAGTGCAAGGTGATCAGGTGGTAGTGGAAAGAAGGAAGATGTGAGGAGAAATTTAAGAATCTTAATTTTTCATATCAAAGTAAGAACTAGAAATCAGAAATGCAGATTTTTGCAGCTCTCTAACTCTCGTCTTCTAATTTTCTTTTGATTTCTTAGCATCCATAGGTGTTAAATAAGGTCACTAAACCAGGTAGTGTTTAACTAACTGACAATATAACTGACAATCTCATAAAATCTACAACCTCTTTCTTCCAAATATTTATAACTACACAAAACTAAGCACTCTAAAATTGTTTATGGAGTATGTAAACTCATCTCTAAAACCCTCGATCAAATAACTTATAAAGGCATTTTCAACTCTAGAAATATGATTCTGGAAGAAAGTATCAATGCAAATATACCGGTATTAACATATTAAGTACCAAAGTAGTATTCTTTCAGTAATATACATAAGAAGGGTGAAAGAAGAGAAAAAGAAGGGAGGAGAGGGGAGAAGAGTAGAGGAGAGAGGAGGGGAGGGGAGACAAAGGAGAAGAGAGGAGAGAAGAGAAAAGTAGAGGAGAAGGGAAGGGAAGAAAGGAGAGGGGAAGTGGGGAGGGGAGGAAAGTGAAGAGGAAGGGAAAGGAGAAGGGAGGGAAAGGAAAATAGAGTAGGGGAGGAGAGCAGTGGGGAGGAGAAGAGGAGGGAGACAAAAGGAGAGGAGAGGAGAGTTTTGGATTCTATGATCCTTCAGAAAAGACATTTGCATTCCTATGTTCATTGCAGCTCTGTTCACAAGAGCCAAAAATGTGGAAATAACCAAAGTGCCCCAAAGCAGGTGATTTGAGAGAGAAATTATGTTGCACATACACAATAGAATACTACTCTGTTATAAGAAGAGATGAAAAAATGAAATTTGCCTCTATGTGAATGGATCTGAAAGGTGTGGTGCTGAGTGAAGTTAGTCAGGAGAGGACCAACACAGAACAATCACATCCAGGATATGAAGAAACACAGTAGAAGAATAACACACATGCCAAACAACAGAAAATGAGAACTTGTCTTCAGTAGGAATCTTAGCAAAGGAAGCAGACCCTGGTAGAAGGCTGTGCTGGAATGTGTTGTGTAGGAATCCCTAGAACTAACAGCACCATGGTGCCCAAAATAAGAGGTAGAGAGGAAGGAGAAGGAAAGGGAGAAGAGAGGTTAGAGGAGGAGGGGTGGAGAGAGGAAGAGGAGGAAAGATTGGGACAAAGGAGGGGAAGGAGAAGACTGGGCAGAAGGGAAAGAAGCAGAGGGGAGGGGAGAAAAAAGGGAGGAGGAGAAGAGCGGATAGGAGAAGGATGAAGAGGAGAGGGGTGGAGAAGAGGAGATAAGAAGGAAGGAAAGAGAAGAAGAGGAGGGAGGAGGAGTAGAAAGAGGAGTAGAGGAGAAGGGGAAGGGAGAGGGGAGGAAAGTGGAGAAGAGAAAGGGGAGGAGAGTGGAAAGGGAGAGGGAAGGAAAGGGGAGAAGAGAAAGGGGAAGAGAGGGAAGGGAAGAGTAGAGGAGATGAGGGATGAGAGTAGGAAAGAGAGGGATGAGGGTAAAGTAAGGGAAAGAGAAGCAAGGGAAGAAGAAGGAAAGGGGAAGGAAAGGAAGGGAAGGGGAGAGAAGGGGAGCAATGGGAAGAGAGGGGAGGGCCTGACACTACACATAAAGAATACAAAATAGATTGGCTATGAACACCACAGGGAAGGCCAGAAAACCCACATCTCAGGTCAGTCATCTGAAGAACTAGAAGAGTCTGGATATCACTGATTTTGAACTCAATAATACATGTTTGGAAGTAGCTGACTTCCAGATCAGTCACTGTTCTAAGTCCCCTCCGTCGCCTGTGCCCACTGGATCCTTTGAGGCCTTCTCAATAAACCCTGGGGGGCGGGCAGGGATTAGAATTCTTGAGGAATAGACAATGAGGTCAACCACAGTCTGCCCATTGCTCTGTCAATACTGTTGTAGATCAAGAAGCCCGTGAGTGCTGCACACGCTGCTCACCTTTCATAGAAATCAGGCCAGCCCAAAGAATCCCCTCTGTCAAGGATCCCACTACCACCTCACTTCTACCATCTTAAATCTTCAATGTTTCCACCTCCTTGAATCCCAGTGCAAATTGGAATAACTAAATTCTTGGTTCAGATTTGCAAAAACATTGAGCAAAAAGTCTCTTACTCCTTAGGCCATCTCTGTTCCTGGACAACGACTTCTGCTTGTTTTATAACTCACCAGAGTCATTTGGTCAAACAAAAGGAACTTACTTGCAAACAATCAATCATTTTAAGTGTTCTCCTTAAATCATGTTTTGATTCAGTTTTATATCCCAGAGACTTCACCATGAGGTTCATAAACACACAAATACAGAAATGAGGCAAGTTGTTTGTATGTTGAATCTTTTGACCCATCATGAAATCTTGTAGGCAAGAGAATTTTTAAATTCCTCTTACATCCCTTTAGTATATCAAGAGTCTAGATCTGAAAACAGACTGTCACCTTCGGAATGTTCCAGAGAAAAAAAAAGAGAAGTCACAAATGGAAACAAAATGGGAAGTCAAGGACCATGATACCATCTGACTGCATAGCCTCGTGGAGAGATAAAAAGCCAGGGAGAAGGGTGGTCTTTTTCTGCTTTTCCTGAGGTCTCATGAGCAATAGGCCCACAGAACTACACAGACTGTGGCCACAGTGAAGTCTCCCAGAAGAAGCAGGACAGCAAGGCAAGGACAGGCTGGCAGTAGCCTTCCTAGCACACCTCAATTTCCATGTAACATGGAATGTTATGTGTTCCCAATTGGGAATATATTTGCTGACAAAGAGGGAAAGATAGTTTGGAGCAGGGAAACAGTGCTGGGCCATTCTGTTCTGCACACTCAAGGCAGAGTGAGCAGAACTGTGCATTGAGAAACCCAACCAGGGAGAAAAATCCAAGTGATGCCATGGGATCTATACTCCAGACCACAGGGCAGGGCAAGGCTCACTTCTGGCCAGAAAGCTAAGGTTCACAGAAATCTGTCAGGATGGGAAGACTCACTCACCTGTCTAGTCACACAGACAAATCATAGCCGAAACCAAACACACAGCAACAGTTTGCCAGGTGGTGTCCCCGAGCCCTCAGCTGCTGCAGTGCCCAGAGAGCAAACACCAGGCAGTGCCCCTCCATGCCACTCTACACCCTTCAATGGATGAGCACAGTCATTTGTTTGTCTGGAAATAAGGACCATTTACTAACTTCAAAACTCTTGTTTGAATTTATACACAGAAAAAAAATGGTAGACATCTCTAAATTTAGCTCTCCTCCCTACTCTTGAGAAAAGTAATACTTGTAAAGAAAATCATATTAGTTATGGAAAATTAGAGAAGTTTTACTGCATTTGTGCATCCGACTCTATCCATTAACACAAGGCCTCAGCATCAGGACAGGACAGGAAAGAGGCCAATATGTGATTCTGACCCATCCTTTGATTCTCAAGTCTTCTTTCTGCCTCAATAGCTTCTTTCAAATAGCTCTTAATGGCTCTAAACCACAGACTCTTCGCCCCAGCTTCCTTTTTTCCTCCAACCTTAAGTCTCTCCCCAGTTTTGCATTGGACTAATGTTTCTATCCCTGCATAGCAGGACAAAGAGCTGAGCAGGCATCTGAGAGAGAGAAGTTTCAGAAAACTCATTTCTTTTTCTAGCGGGGGGTCAAGTCTGGGGTGGGCAACCCTGAAGTCAAGAACAGCAGAGGAGCAGCTGAGGATAGTGTGCAGGGTTCTTCTGTGCAGGAGACTGACCTATGACAGCCTCACACTGCTTCACAGATGCCCCTTCTCTACTTAGTGCTCCAGGGTCCCAAGAGCATCCTTCTGCCTTCTCCATAGCCTCTTCATGGCCATTATCACATCCTTGTTTCTTAGGGTGTAGATGGCCGGGTTCAGCATGGGCGTGACCATTGTGTAGAGCACTGAAACGGCCTTGTCCATGGGGAAAGTCCGGAAGGGCCGGGCATAGATGTAGATGCAGGGCACAAAGATGATGGTGACCACAGCCAGGTGGGAGGCACAGGTGGAAAGGGCCTTGCTGCGGGCCTCCCACGAGTGACTGCGGAGCATGAGTAACAGGGCCGTGTAAGAGCCCAGCAGCACCAGGAAACACATGAGTGTCACCAGACCGTTGTTGGAAACCATCAACAGCTCCAGGGCAAAGGTGTCGGTGCAGGCCAGCTTGATGAGTTGTGGCACGTCGCAGTAAAAGTTGTCCAGCTTGTCAGGCCCGCAGAAGGGCAAGTGGACGGTCAGCCCTATCTGCACGATGGAGTGGATGAACCCCCCGACCCAGGAAGCTGCCATGAGGGACCCACATACCGTTCGATTCATTATCAGCATGTAGCGCAGGGGCTGGGAAATGGCCACATAGCGGTCATAGGCCATGACGGTCAACAGAAAGATCTTGATGCCCCCAATGAAGTGGAAGAAAAAGAGCTGGGTGAGGCAGCCCCCGAAGGAGATGACAGGGTTGCCTGAAAGCAAGTCCACCAGCATTCGAGGTGCTGTGATTGAGGAGTAGCAGAAGTCTAGGAAGGACAGATTGCCCAAAAGGAAGTACATGGTGGTGTGTAAGCGGGGGTCTGAGGTGACGATAGCCACGATGAGGAGATTTCCCGTTACAGTCATAAGGTAGATGACAGAGAAGAGAACAAAGAAGAGGAGCCGAAGTTCCCATATCTGAGAGAGCCCTAGGAAGACAAAACCTGTCACCTGTGAAGAATTGGCTGGATTCATCTGCATGGCATGGACCTGCTGAGGAAATAGATAATGCTCATCACGGGTCCCAAAAACCTCTCAGAAACCATTTCTTCCTCCCTCCAAGCCAGGCCAAGTCTCTCCTCCCTCGTTTATCAGAATATGGTTCAGCAGGAGCACAAAACACAAGATAGAACCAATACTATTTAGAATAGAAGGCAACAGTAGAGCAGAGAGTATTAACATTTAATAATAATAATAATAATAATAATAAAATAATAATCTGCTTGCTGTAATATTATTTTAGGTGAAAGGTAAGGAGAGTGAATTTGTAAATGAAAAAGGAACTCCAAATTGGCTATAGGTTTCTAAAAGACATCTAGGAAAGGAGGAAGTCTTTCTTAGAAGCCTGAGGAGATGTGAGACCTCAGAGAAAGAGCATTTCATTCTCTCCAGGATGTCTCTTAGTAGGTTAAAGAACCACAGGAGATGCTCAATTTGTGCTAACATTAGAGAAAAGAGTTTCGGTGGTGAAAGGAGCAAAGACCCAGCAGGATCAATATAGACCTCAGTTTCACACCAAGGTCTGTATAACATAGGCAAATGATGCTCTTTTTGCAGTTTTCTTTATGGAGAAATGAAAACGTCTTATATAATTGGCTTGTACATAAAATTCAATCATACATAGAATCATTGCTAGCCTAATGCATAGAAGAGCCCCAGAGAGCAATAACTTAAATAAGTACCAGCTGTATCTTGAACTACAAAACATAGTTTAAGGGTCAGAAATAGGGTGGGACAGAAATACTGCACTTCAAGAGAGAAAGAACAGATTGAAGAAATTATGTGGGGCTGTGGACCTCAAGGAAAATCTTGGTCAAGACACCATGTCCTACTTGAAACAGAAACGACAGTAAGAACAGAAAAGGATAGAAGGCAAATAGTGACCTCAACCTCTGACAATGTCAAGTTAAATGGTTTCAACTTTCTGGTTGAAACTGTTAACCTAACAAAAGTCACAAATCTATGCCTGTGAACTTTTTTTAGGCAACCTACAATTATTTACTTATTCTATGCAAGTAAATTTAGGCTTTCACTTAGAAGGCTATTATATGTTAGGAGCATAATGCCCCGCCTCTTGAGAATATATGTTCCAATGTTAGAGTTTTGGAGCAGGGCATAATAAAATCAGACAGTCACACAGTTTAGTTGTGGCATTTTCCCATTCCATTCACTTAAGAATTTAAAATTTGCAAATGTGAGCAATGGAGGTAGGTCAATGGGTGAGGAATAATTGCCACTTTCCCTCCATTACTAGGATTACAGATCTTTCAACTTATTCATTAGGAAGTTGACTTAAGTGAAGGTGTATATTTCAGAAAGAAAAACCCTTAAATCTAATCATGAATTAAATTCCTCATTTTAATAGTGGGGAGACCCCTGCAGGAAGACAGTCTTGGCTCCAGCAGTTCTCCACAGCTGAGTACCAGAAGGGAGAAGTGACAGGCACCAAGTGTGCTTAGTACTGGCCCAACCCAGTCTCAGCTTTGCACCACATTCAACCAGTTTAGGGTCAAACAACTAGAAGCAAAAAGAGAAGAACCCTAAGAAAATACCCTAATCAGCTTGAGTTCACTTACCAGAATCTCCACTTTCAAGACACCACAACAGTGCATAGATATATATATTTAGGTCAGCATATTTATGACAGCAAAGACCTCAAGAAGCCCCTGGGAGGGGTGAAGGGAATGGAAAAAAAACTAGTTTTAGTGCAAAGGGATTTCTGACAGAGCCAGAGAGAAATAGCAGTTTGGGGCAGGCAAACACGCCTAGTTCTCGCTGAGCCAGATGTCAGCAGGGACCAGGCCCAGGGCCAGAGCACAGATGGGCAACTCAAAAAACCATTCCCAATGGATAAATTAATAGACTTTCCCTTCAGCTAAGAGCATGTGTATCATACAACAACCAAGGAAACCAAAGATTACAGTTATTATTTCTGCCCACAGCTCTTGTTTTCCTATCTTTATGCCACAGCCTACTATAGCCTAAATTAATATGCAAAGATTAAAATGAAGAAATAAATCAATGGTAAGATCCATTGAGAATGAGAGTTCAAGTTAGCTACCTTTAACCAGCTACCTCTAACTCCAATCTGCCTTTACTGCTCTATTAATTACTTCGTTGCATCATTAATCATGTTAAGAATTTGAAAGGACACTTGTGCAAATGACAGTATTTTATGTACATTAGTGAAATATCTGGCCCCAATTCCTCACATGTTGAGGTCTAAGAAATTCAAAAATGTAAGAAAAAAAAAAGAAATTCAAAAATGTGCAAATTGACTGAGCAATTATTATATACTGATACTAGAAAAGTATATAATGCCTAAAATTAAATTTAAAATATAGAATAATAAAAAATAAAAATAAGAAATAAATATAAATAAATAAATAAAATATAGAATATAAATTAACTCAGAGGCTAGAGAAAACTACAGCCTTAAGTACTAGCATATTAAAGCAGTTTAAATAGCTTAAGAATCTCAATGAAATAAGTCCTCAAAAATATAAAAAAGGAAGATAACACTTAAGCTTTAAGGGTTAAAGGCCATAGTGGATAAATACATTAAAAAACATTTTCAAATGAATATATATACTAAGCCCTTATACAGAGACAAATCTGAGGAGATACCATTGTCTTTGTTTAAAAATGATAATGGTTTGTTTGGGAGAGGCTGTCTATCTGGGCTTTGAGGCTCTTTCTCTTCCTGAAGCTTCTTCAGGAAGCAATGACAAGTATTCAATGGACTATGTGATGAAATACAGTAGCTCACCTAATTATGTGTTTATTTCTCTTCCTTGAGTCTTTTCCAATTATATGTTTTCCTCATTATTTCCAGGATGTGCTAGGCACTTTTCTGCTTCACGGCCTTTAGTTTGGGATTTTATTTGGAGCACTTCTCTCGGATTTCTGCTTCATTTAAATCTCTTACTATTCCCCCCATGCCTTACATTGCTTTGTTTATTCTTTATTAGTATAGCATTTCTCACAATCTGCATGCATTTATGTTACTGAATGTCATGTATATTCTATAAAAGAAAAAAGCTTCTGCAGGATCTCCAAATGAGGATAAAAGTTTCCTTCCCAAATCCTCAATTTCAAATGCTTATTAAATGGAAAAAAATAAATCCTTGTCAGTGACCTTGAATCCTGCTCTACCTTGGTCCCTTCCTAATGCTAACTCCTCCTGGAACACGTAACTGGAGGCTCTGCTCCTTTTAGATAAACACTCTCTAACTTCTTTTCCCATCTCCGCTGGGCCTGTGTGGGAAAATACTGACTCCCTTTGTCTCTCCCTCACAGGACATATGCAGCCTATGCTTCTGGCTGGGGTCAAAGGTCAAGCCGCATGGATTCCATGACTGTTGGCAGCCCAGAAAGCAGGCTGGCCTTTCTATATGAATAGTGCCAAATGAACCACATCTCAGTTCCACAGGTGACTTCAGCTTCTGCCACTGCCAATAACTGAGCCACCCCTGAGTCACCGAAAGACAAGTACTAACTTCTTCAAGACAGAGAAGAAACATGTGAGGTAGTGGGGCGCTCTCAGCCCAACAGCCCCACTCAAGATGGAAAATCTAGAGCACAGAAATATCCATGCCATCAACTTATTTTTATCATCCTGGATCCTAATCACTGTGACAATAGGAATGGTGGTGGAAGATTGGATTTACCTGAAGACGGAAAATGAGGTCGTCAGCCACAGTCCTTGGAAGAGATGCCTGGACCTGTTTCAAGAAGGTCAGAACCCTAATGTGGAAAGAGGTGGTTTGGGGGAAGAGGGGAGGATTTCACTTTGCCTGATTCCTTAGCCATCTCCCCAACAAACTCATTTTGCTCTGGGGACCCCCATTCCATATCCACATCAAGGTTGAGCCCTCAATAGCTCTGTAGCTTCAATTGGAGGAGCACAGACTAAATGCCGAACTTTGAAGAAACTTGTTCACAGCAGTTTACACACCAGCAGAAATCAGGCATGAGGGTTTGAAAAGATCCAACTGCCAACTGCTGAAGGATGCATGGAACTAGAGAGACTCTCTTGTTCCATCATAATGTGGATAAAATCTTAAGACTTCACACATAGAAGGCGCATGCTTTCCCAATGAGATACAAGAATTTATGGAAGAGACCCTTGTAAACACTAAATTGACTAGGGCAGAAGAGGGCACCTGGTGACCCTTGGTTCCCATTCATAATTGGGCCCCTTGCCTCATCATTACTTAATCTGGCCTTTTACTCCATTCCAAATTTCACCTGTACATCCCATGGTTCTCAGCTGGAAATGAGCCCCCAAATGAGAGTCACTGCCCACTCAACCTGGTTTCTGCTTCCCAACAGATGACACAGAACATGTCAGGATCATGATGGTCACCATTCTCATCCTCAGCTTCTTCCAGAACTTTTTCCTGGGCTTGAAGTTCACTTATATGATTTCTCAGAAAGAACATTCCTGCTTCATCTCGATTGCCCTCAGTTTCTTCACAGGTAACTGCCTGGGCTCCTCTAGAAACAAGCTGTCCATCTATTTGCTCTGGGGAGTAGGGGGAGTCCAGGTTGCTATCTCTGGCACACTCAGCCTTCCTAGGCGTTGGGTTCAGACGCACAACTTCACCAGTTCTACTGCTGACAAAACTTGGCTTTATAGACAAGGGCCAGGGTACAGGGTGGAGATATCGGGCAGGGGCTAGGTAAGACATAAGGCCTGAATCAAAGAGCCAAAACTCCTCAAAAGGTCCTATTGTCTCTTTCTGTCTGGACTTCAGGTGTGTTTTTGCTCATCACATTTCTGGTGTACCACTACAACATCAAGCAAGGCTGTAAAAGGTTCTATATTAATTACAAGATCACTTGGATCACTTTCATGAACTACCTGAACGTGCCTTTTCTCCTGCTCTCAGGTGAGTCTCCGCAGCACCTGAAGGACAGGGATAACCTCTCCCTCCCTGAAGGAGGGAATGGGAAAGGATGAGAAGGAGATTCCAGCAAGGGAAAAAGGAGGTACACCTGAGTGGCAAAGGGCTAGAAGTTCCAGTGGACTCAGGGTCCGAGACAAGTTCATGATACAAGAGGATGAAGTGGGCTGAGCACATACTCAATGAGCTTGACTCCAAGACAATCTCAGTTCCTCCTTTTCAGTCCTCCATGCCTCCTCCACATTCAAAGTCCAAACTGAGCCCCAGACAGATCCCTTAATGCACTGAGCACATGCTTTGCATGCTGGAGGTTTCCCTAAATGCTTCCAGGAGTAATCTCTGACACCCACCATCCACCAGGTGTGGACCCTAAAAACAGGAAGGAAAATCACAAGACTGATGACTTGTGACATGAGCAGGTGCCCTGAGTGTACAGGTTAGTGCCATGGCAGTGTTGCAAAATTACCACCAGCCCATACTGGCACCTATCCTTTCCTCCCTGTCTTAAGATTTCACTTGGAATTGTACTTCCTAGCTCAGGAGCACAAACTCTTTAAAAAAAAAACAACTTATGATTTTGTTGATCTGTATGTCTGGTGCATCAGTTATTCCACACACACTACCCCACCAGGTGGGTGCAAATAGTTCCAAAGCTTTGGAGCAGAGAACCAATGTGAAGATAAAGGTCTGATTCTCTGTCACTCCTTCATGCCTTTTCTTTTCCCAGGAATCCTCTCTCTTCTGCTGTATTCCAGTAATTCTCCTTTCCAAAACATCATTCATCTGCCTTCCAGACGTAAAGTGAGTGAGACACAATCCAGGGATTCTGGCAACGTTACGTCACCAGCAACCCAAACAATGCCTCGAAGTATTGTCCACAGGCACTCAGAGGACCAGGACAGGCCTCCCGAGCACAAGCACCGTGTAACCTGGGCTCTTGACTGACATTCTCATCTTTCAGGAACGTCTCGACGGAATAGCAACCATTGTGTGGTGGTGTGTTGTGTGTGTATCTAAATATGTTGTCTGCCTTTGGCATGATGCAAATGATGTAATTGGACTGGGATCAAGAAGATCCAAGAGATGGCTTATTTGGAGAGGACAGGAATTCTAGTTTGTTCAGTTCTCTTTCCCAATTGTCATTGTTAATAAAAAAAAATCATTAGTAATAAAATAAAATAAACTGTTTTATTACTTAATATTGCTCTACTCTACACATCACAGATATTTAACATGCCTTCTACTATGATACACTTCAATTATTAAGAATACAAAACAACATAACACCACTGCACAAATGAAACTTGAGCTTCATGTCATGTTTCAGTTGTGTTTAAAGCAACTACTATTCTCCTAAAATATCTCCTAATCTCATTTTGCTAACCTGTTTCTCTTTTTTTTGTTTTTTTTTGTTTGTTTGTTTGTTTTGGGGGGTCACACCCGGTGACACTCAGAGGTTACTCCTGGCTATGTGCTCAGAAACCGCTCCTGGGTTGGGGAACAATATGGGACGCTGGGGGATTGAACCAAGGTCCGTCCTAGGTTCAGCTAGCGTCGGCAAGGCAGAAGCGATACCACTCTGTGCCACTGCTCTGGCCCCTGTTTCTCATATTTTAATGAGCATTGCTTATCATTTTTTATTTGTTTTGTTGTTTGTTTTGGGGCCACACTCAGCAGTGCACAAGGGTTACATCTGACTATGCTATCATGCCTGGCAGGCTTGAGGAAACATGGGATTTTTGAGAATCAAACCTGGTTGTCCATGTGCAAGGCAAATGCTCTATCTGCTGTGCTATAGCTCCAGTCTTCAAGGTTCATTTTTACTATTGCTCTTCATATAAATTAGCTTTCCAATTATTCAAAACTAATTCAATGTCACTCTATTAATTGTTTTTGTGATGTATTGATAAATTTATTTTTCTATTTCATTTACCTGAACCAATTATTAAGCTTTCGATGGTAGGGACAGAATGGTAGTACAGGGGTTAAATTATTTGCTTTGCCATGGCTAACCAAAGTTAGATCTTCATAACAAATATGGCCCCCTATATAGTATCTGGGATGACTCCTGAGCACAGAACCATGTGGAGTAAACTCCTGAAAACTGTTGAATGTGTTCAATAAGTTTCTATGGTAGAGATATTATAAAGCACATTGTCTGGTTGATGAAAATGTGACAGCTTCCTTTTCTTCTATTACAAACTATGCTCTAAACATGCTTATGCATAGCTCCCTTCATCCGTGAGCAGGAATTTTTCTACATCATACACCTAGAATTAGAATAACCAAATCAGAAAGCATATTTTATTTGAAGTTGCCTAAACACTGACATTCTCTAAAATGTGGCTGTAAAAATTTCTGCTTCTGACCAAGTATATGAAAGCTCTGGTTTCTCTGACCTTGGGCAATACTTGTGGCATTGGTCTTTTTACTTTATTATGAAGAAACTTCCTGGAGAAGGAGTGTGGGCTGATGGTGCTGCCCACTGAAGTATACCTAACCATGACCAGTGGACCATGTAATGCAGGCTGAGTGTCTCTCCCTGAAACCACCTGCCATCATCAGTTTTAGTCTCTAACCTATGACTAAACCTTTCAATGTTATTATTGAAGTTTGGGCTTTTCTATATAAATCAACTGCCAGTTGTTTTTCTTATGTATTATTTTTGGTTTGGAGTTTATATTATAATTACTAATTACTTAGTGCCTTGGCTTTTAATTTTGATGTGTTCTTGTTTCTACAGAGGTAGTCGAGTGGAATGTCATTGAAAGTTGGTGCCTATTTATAGATGCCAAAGTGAAAAATGCCACCTCTTAGGAGTACAGAAATGATGGGGGTTGGGAGTAAGCCTTAAGTACAATTGGTGGGTGCTTTCTGTTTGGTCATTTAAAGACAGATGAGGGAAGATTCCACTGAGTAATGTTCTTCTGAGAAGGAAGCAAGAGGTCAACTGTGAAAATAGTTGGTGCAATCCTGAATCTTATTGAAGAAAACCTTTTCCTGGGGGCTGAAGAGATAATACAGTGGGCAAAGTGCTTGCCTTGCACACACCCAACTCAGGTTCTATCCCTTGCACCACATATGCTCCTCCAAAGCCCCACCAGAAGTGATCCAAAAATGAACAAAAATTCCTTTCCTCCTCTTTACTCCAACTTTGGCTAATTATTAGTAAGCATATGTTATAAGTTCAATCTTACATACCTTCCCTTTGAATGCATATTTAACCAGAATATTTTCTTTTTTTTTCTTTTTGGACCACACCCTGTGATGGTCAGGGGTTACTCCTGGCTATGAACTCAGAAATTGCTCCTGGCTCAGGGGACCATATGGGACGCTGGGGATCGAACCAAGTTCCGTCCTAGATTGGCCGCGTGCAAGGCAAACATCCTACCACTGTGCTATTGCTCCGGGCCCCACCAGAATATTTTATTATATAATTCTTTTTCCCATTTATTTCTACAATAACCTCCATCATGTATTCAAATCCACATGCATAGAAGTCGGTTTCTAATATTTCTACTAGATCACATTGTCTACTCATACTTTACTACGAAAAGAGTTTATGTTGTATATAGCTATAAGCCCTTGTTCTTAGTTCTTTGGTAATATTTTAGAATTTCTCTCCAGAGAGATCTTTTGTTCATCACGGGTGATTTGCACTTTTGTGCACTGAAATATCTTGTATTATTTTTTTAGTTTATTATTGGTACAAAGTGCTTTTTTTTTGTTTGTTTGATTGTTTTGGAATTCAGGTCTTACTCCTGGCTCTGCACTCAGGGATCACTCCTTGCAGGGTGAATGGGGTCATAAGGAGTGGCAGGAACAGAACACTGGCCAACCACTTGCAAAGCAAGGGCTCTGCCCACAGTATGGCTCTAGTCCCATAAGTGATTTTTTTTTTTTTTTTGGTTTTTGGGCCACACCCGGAGTTGCTCAGGGGTTACTCCTGGCTATCTGCTCAGAAATAGCTCCTGGCAGGCACAGGGGGAAACCATATGGGACACCAGGATTCGAACCAACCACCTTAGGTCCTGGATCGGCTGCTTGCAAGGCAAAAGCTGCTGTGCTATTTCTCCAGGCCCAAGTGATTTTTTTTTTTAATTTAAATTTTAGTTTTGATTTTGGGCCCAGACCCAGCAGTGCTCTGGGGTTACTCCTGGCTCTGCACTTAATAACTACTCCTGGTGGTGCACAAGGGATCATATTGGGGTATGGGGGGTCAAACCTGATCAAATCTGGATCAGGCAAGTATATATCTAGCATCTTATCTGCTGTACCATCTCACCAGCCCAATGTTGATTTTTTTTTTAAATCTAGAAACTACTCAAGTCTTACTAGAAGTTCAAGTTACTTCTCTATGGATTTTCTTCTCTGATTCTTGGGGGTGAAATTATTTACAGAAAAGGCTATGGTTATAGTTTTGTAGTAATTGTATCCCTAGCTTCTCTTATTTTTCTTACTCACTAGCTCAGACCTATGATAAATGTATGTGTATAGCTGTAGTATATTCAAGGACTTACCATTATATCTCTAACTTGCAGAGCCCATTTATCAAAAGCAGCTGATTAATCTTATCAACTTTTTAATGCAGTTCCTGAAATAAATCATTTTCCCTCTATTTTTAATAATAGAGGTCTAGGAATAATAACCATCAGGTCAAGGAATCAGCAGGAGAACATTTGCTTTGTAGGTGTGAAGCCTAGGTTCAATCCTGACACCACAAAATTAACAAATAATTATCTCATAATTATTTTCTGTATTTTACTGTAAGATTACCAAACATAAAAGAAATAATACGATTACCATCCACACCCTACTACCTAACTTTTAAAAGGTCTTAACATTATGCCCTTTATGTTTTAAATTAGGCTTATAGATTTGAGTGATGCTCTTATACAATTTTCTCCAAATGGAGCCAAAGCACCTAGGGCACTTGCTTTGCCTGTTGCTGAAATGGGTTCGATCCCCAGCACCTCTTATGGTTTCTTGAACCCACCAGGAGTGACTCCTGAGCATGGAGCTAGGAATAAGACCTAAGAACCACCAGATATGCCCTCCACCCCCAAAAAGAATTTCCTCCAAACTAATTTTCTTTCCTTCTCCTTCGTTTGTTTGTTCACTTGCTTTGAGGACAGAGAACTCAAAGGACTTACTTCTGATTCCCAAGGGTCGCTCCTAGGTGCTGGGGATAAAACCTGGGTCTCTACTATTGTCTTGGCCCCTCCGTCTATTTTATTTAACACTTTGCATACATACCTCAGGAAATCTCCCCAATTTAATCCTAACCGAGCTGAGAGGAATTTTCTAATTATTTTAGATTTCCTGAATCTTGAAATATGGGCCACAATGCCTCGTTCTTGGGTACAAAGCAAGGGGCTCCAAAGCAGTGCAGACACCCTTCCTAGGGTGCAAGGATGCTGAGTAGCTCGGGCCCTATAGCTCCAGGGTTTGTTATACCAGCCACTCTAAAAGTACTTGGAGACCCCCAGGGTTGCACCTGGAAGTGCTCAGAGCTCACATGAGAACAGATAGTCCAGAGAGAGCCCATGAAAGTACAGAGAGCAAATAGGGATCAGCCACAAGGAAGTCACACATCTTTACCCCTGAGCTACCTCTCTAACCCTTTCAGTTTCTTGTGCTCTGCTTTCCGTTTTGTTTTCATTTGGAAAGAATATTCTTGAGCAGACTTTAAAATCACACACATGCATCTGAAAACGTTTGCAAAGTCTGTAGAGAACATTCTTATGTAACCAGAACTCAGAATGAGAAACATTTTTAACAACTCCCTAGCAGCCTCCTTTATGCCTTTCCAGTGCTAAGGGACTGCCTATAGGCTTTTAAAAGCTATAGGACTTTTATCTTTAGCAAAGATAAAATAGCAAAGTCATGCATGGGGCTGGAGAGAGAGTTCAAATGGTAGAGCACATGCGAGTACATGCATGAACCTGAATCTGTTTTCTGGTCCCCTGAGTACTGCCAGATGGTGGCCCCCAACAACCCCAGGCACAGCTCCAGTGGCTTTCACATACTGCCACACTAAGCACTGCTAGGTATGACCCTACTGATCAAAAGAAATTTGAGAGCCTTCAGCTGGTACCCTGTCTGCCTTTCTACATAAAGCATCCTCTGAGCGATGCTGTGTACCATAACAACTGTCACTGCCACAGAAAAGCCCATGAATAAGTCACTCAGTACATTTGTCCACTCTCCACTGTAGACAGCAGGGTGCTCCCAGTTGGGACTAAGTCTGTACTGGTACAATAGTTTTCGCCTTCATATACATGCATAAACAATTGTGCTAGTCGTTCTCTTCAAAGGGTATTTACATATTCTACATAGCTACAGTCAAAATGTTTGGCCTTAGAGCAAGTCACAGACCTTTTCTTGGGGGACAGAGGTGAGGGGACGAGAAGGTGGGAAAGGACCTCCATAGCCATGCTGGTCAGACCCTACAGTACCAGGGACGTCAAGGCCACTATGGGGCTGCTCAGACTTGAATGTGGTTTAATTAATACAAAACTGCAGCATCAGAGATTAATTTTGTATTAATACAAAATATGCAGCACATGTTAAAATGGCGGTCCAAATGACAACACAATAGTCCACTGCATTGTTAACAAAAATGTGAGATATACTATATACTAATATATATGTGTATTATATGTAGATAGTGATCAGAGCAGTACAGAAAGTACAAGTAAAATATAAGGCCTAATTTATAAATCATGCCATTCTCGTGACTGATAATAAGAACCAAGGAAGTTTTTAAGCTGGAATCTGCTTGCCTACACATGTACAAATGTTTTTCCCACACAGTGGACAAAGGAAAATCTATACCATTGTAAACTTTGTAACTACAAGATTCACTTGCAAATAACTGAATATAATCCCCTCTGGGACAATTAAAACTTTTTCTAAACACTGCAAGCTCTGGAGACCAGAAAGAAAAATTTAATAATTATACACCAAAATCAGGAATACTGTGCTTCATTAGAAGTATTCATCTAATTCAGGATCTGGATCAATTAACAATCTTATTTTGGTCCTGCTTCTATGACCCAGACAATAATTTCAAGAACAAGAGAGATTCTTTACCTGGGTTTTTGTTTCTATTTCATTTCTGTTTGGTTTTACTCTCTCTCTCTCTCTCTCTCTCTCTCTCGCTCTCTCTCTCTCTCTTTGTCTCTCTCTCTCTCATCTTCCTCTCTCTCCTCTTTCCCTGTTCCCTAATCATTTACAAAACTAAATTTATTCAAGTAAATTTATTAAAGTACATTTATTATTCAAGTAAAGGAAACAACTTGCTAGGAGCTTTTATTCTTCCAACGTTAGAGGGTTTAAAAATGGTCTTTCATGGGGTAGTCTAAAATCAATATTAAAAAAATTGGTTGCATCTCTATATGCCAGAAATGTAAAAGAAGTTTTTGTTTCTTTGTTTTGTTTTTGGGCCACACCCAGCAGCACTCAGAGGTTACTCCTAGAAGGCTCGAGGAACCATATGGGATTCCAGGAATTAAACCTGGGACATCCACTTCAAGGCAAACATTCTACTTGCTGTGCTTTTGCTCCAGCACCAAGAAACATATAAGTTTTTTGGTTGTTTTGGGGGGGTCATTTGTTTGGTTTGGTTTTTGTTGTTGTTTTTGTTTGTTTTGGGGCCACACCCGGTGATGCTCAGGGGTTACTCCTTCTCTGTGCTCAGAAATACCCCCCATGGCTCAGAGGACCATATGGGATGTCAAGAGATCGAACAGTGGTCTGTCCTAGGTCAGTTGAGTGCAAGGCAAATGCTTTATCTCTGTGCCACCTCTAACCCCAAAATATATAAGTTTTTAAAATGATATTTTACTGGCATAAAAATAATTAATAACCTAGTAATAAATTGAATAAAAGAGAGAAAAGACTTGTAGTTTGAAAACTATAAATCACTGTTACATAGGAAAAAGAGGAGATAAAAAATAGGAGACATAAAGAGATGGAAAGATAGTCCATGCTCATGGGCTGAAAATGATAACATTGTAGAAGCAACCACCTTCCCCAAAGCATTCAGTACAAGCCCTATCAAAATCCTAAAATAAAATTTCTCAAGGAAACAAAGTAATCATTACTGAAATTTGTATAGACTTCCAACATATCCCAAATATCCAAAGTAATCCTAAGACAAAAGAACAGAGGCATCATGTTACTTGATTTCAAAATATACTACAAAGCTGTAGTCATTAAATAAGTGTGGTATTGGCATAAAAAAAAGAACATACAGTTTAATGAAACAAAATTGAGAGCACCCAAGCAAACCCTCACATAATTAATTTGCAATAATGAAGTACAGGGCAAAATATGGGTAAAGGAAAGTTCTTTTCAATAAATGGTGCAGGAAAATTAGGCACAAGCAAAAGAATGAAATGCTACCACTAACTCACACAATACACCAAAGTTAACTCAAAGTAGATTAAAGACTTGGATATTAAAGTGGAACATAAAATGCATCAATGAAAACATAAGCACTCTCTGGTGATACTGCTTTTGGTTGTATCATTCTTCAGTGCTTCTGACTTTAATGACATGAGATTATATCAAACTGAAAATTTCTGGGCTGGAAAATTTCTGTAAGATGCTGTAAGAGAAAGATGCTTACTTTATATGTGAACAATCACTATTCAAATTTCCAGAAATATTAGGGCCCTCTTCTGAGCAGGGAGCCAGAAATAGTCCCTGAGTACCACAAGATATGACCCAGTACACCCCCCCTAAAGAAGACAAATCCATAATTTTTAAATAACAATTTTAGTACTACAAAAGTAATGCTTGCAAAATGAACACATCCTATTTAATGGTTAAAACTATTAACACACAATATATCAAAAAGGGGGTAAATAGAGCCAAGGTAAATACGGAGTGCACAAAATTCAACAACAACAAAAAAAATCCCAATCAATAAAAAGTGAATATAAGAAATGAGCAGTCTACAAAGGAAGCAGAGTTGTCTTATGGCATTGCACTTATACCAGATCTGGGTATCATTTGGTTTCTTAAATTACCTATGTAGGCTTGGGAGATGACACAGAGCAGGAATCCTTGAGTCCTAGCACCTAGAGAACCCTGAACATCACTTTGGTGGCCCTGCTGGTCCCTAATGCCAAGGACCCAAGCATCACACATTGTCAGACCTTACCATTGAATAATTTGATTGGTTGGTCAAATATTGCCATGAAAGGTCCTCAGGTCCCCTAAGCAGTGCTTTTCTTATATAATAAGGTGATCTTTATTATGACATGCTTGTTATCCATAAATAAATGCTCTTTTACTTAGGAGAAAAAAATAAAATACCTGGCAGGTACTTCTCAAGGAAGACATGCAGAGATGGTCAACAGATACATGAAAAAAATGCTCCATTATCATTTGGAGTCAGGGAAATGTAAATCAAAGCAACATTGGACACCATATTGGGACTGATGAGAAGGAACCCTACATTAAAAAGGCCAGAAACAGCAAGTGTTGGCAAGGGGATGTGGAGAAATAAGAATTGTCAGACACTGAGAGTGGGGAAGTAAACTGTGCCTGCCTCTCTGAAAAAATGATATGGAAAACTCTCAAAATATTAAAAAAAAATAGGTCTACCATGTGATCCAGCATTTCCACAATTAATTCATAAAAGGAAGAATACAAAGATGCTTAAGAGAAGCTATCTGCAGACCTGTGACTACTATAGGCCTGTCTACAACAGTCAAGATGCAGAAACAACCCAAGGCCCACTACATACAAGCATCAAGAGATGTGGCAATATATGCACAAGGGGCTTAATGGACTTCAAGGAAACACGTGAGTCTTGTGTTTTGCAACAATAGAGATAGAACTGAAGAGGGCCAGGCCAAGGGAAGTCAGAAGGAGAAAATCAAGTGTCAGAGGATCTCACAAGTGGGATATAGAGAAGCAAATCAGAGGAACAGGGGGAGAGGAAGTAAACATACCTGTGGAATCCGGAAAGCCCCAAGAGAAGGAGTTCAACAGACAATGGGGGGTGGGGGATAGAAGGATATTGGTTATGGCATAACAACATAAAGTGGTATGACCAAAATAAGAGTCATGTAAACTGTTATCATAAATTAATTTGTTTCTCTTCTATAAAAAGTAACAAATTCATGTGGTAAAGAAAGAAATTGGAAACAGTTGTGACTATTTTGAACTTTTAATTTACCATCGTGGGAAAAATTAAATTTTCTAGTCACTATATTTTCATTACTAAAGCACTAAAATAAAATCCTAATGGCATTATATTTATTAAAAGAATTTCAATAATTTTGCCTTTGTAATTATTAGATAAAAACATTTCTCTGAATATGTTACAATTTCTTAGCCTCTCAAATACTTTCTTACATTGAGTTATTAATCTTTTTCATTTGAGATATTGTAGAAATAACATAACTTTCCAACATTAAATAAGCTCTGGGTTTAGAGTATAATTAACACCACAAATTTAATGTCTGTCCTACACCAAAAAATTTGCCTCCTTTCCCTTCCAGTCAGCACCATTAGTTATTTTAGCCTAGAGGCTTTTTTCCCTGTTCACATGTTTTATTTGTCTTGCACTTATTAGCGAAGTCATTCTGTTCTACATTGTTAGCGTTATATTTTAAAATATATCCCTAAGTTGTGGCCAGAGAGATAGCATAATGGTAGGGCGTTTACCTTGCAAGCAGCCGACCCAGGACCAAAGGTGGTTAGAATCCTGGCATTCATTATGGTCCTTCCAGGATCAATTTCTGAGCACTGAGCCCTAAGGAGTAACCCCTAAGTGCCATCAGGTATGGCCCAAAAATCAATATATACATATCTATATGTACATATATATTCCAAAATTACACTAAATTACTTTGGAAATGTGACATTACCTGGTGATATTTCCTTATTTAAAAATATATGTTTTTGTATTATATTATTATATTTTATTGCATTTATTATATTATATGCCATAAAACTGAGCTTTCTTCCAAATACACAGGTTACTAAGTAACTAAGTGCACAGGCCCCAGAGATAAGAAACCCTGGGGAACAGCTGGTTTTTAAAATTCCTGACAGAAAATGCATGAACTGAGAAGCCAAGTCACAGATTTCTCTGTACCCTTCTTGGTAGCTGTGACTATCGGAGACTGAAGGATGACATGGTTTCAAGGACCCTCCTCACCAGTGAAGTGACAGGAGAGGAGGTGAGAAGCTCAGCGTGAGTCTTGGAGGCAAAGGTCAGTCTCAGATATGCAGCTTCCATTTCAGAGCATCAGAATGTACTTGAAAATCAGCTTCTTTGTGTCCACATGAACATGAGTGTTATGTATGACTGAGGGTCACCCAACTAGTGGTTTGGGGAACAAGCCAGGATGCCCTGGGATGTCCTACTGACCTAAGTAACTGATTGACCATCTGACTTAATCTGCCAAGTCACCAGCCCCTAATGTCAAGTTAAAATACAGCAATACACAGTGGTAGGGCGTTTGCCTTTTATGCAGCCAACCTGGTTTCCATCCCCAGCATCCCATATCATTCCTCGAAACTACCAGGAGCAATTTTTGAGTGAAGAGCCAGGAGTAATCCCTGAGCACAGTCAGGTGTGGCCGAAAAACAAACAAAAATACTGCAAATAGACTGCCTAAAAATATGTTCTCCCTTACAGCCTTACGCAATCTTCACAGTTCTCTTTGGAAGTACTGGTCTTCTTTTTTACAGGATAAAATGTGAATTCAGGCTCTCTGATGAGGCAAACATCAACACGTGAGCCTAAGAGTTGGTGTTGAAACAAAATGCCACCTTTGTGCTAATGGGTGCTTTCATGAAAAGGAACTGGGACAAGAAAGATTATACAGGGATTAAGGCAGTCATAGGTCTTGCATAAATCTTGGTTTGATTCACAGGACCACATATAGGCCCCAGTGCACTGCCAAGAGTGACCCCTGAGTACAGAGTAAGTCATAAAGCTGAACGCAGCCAGGCACTCCACAAAGCAACAACAAAACAAAACAAAACAAAACAAAAACTGAGCTTTGATAAGTCAGTCAAACTTCAAAAAGAAGTATTTATTCCTACACTGCATGTGGCTACTAAGTTTTGAAGTGTGGTTTCTTTGATTTGAAAAGTCTGTTTTAAGGGTAAAATAGTAAATTTCAACAATTATTAGAATAACGAAGTATCTCCAAATTATAAATTTTATTAATACATGCTGAAATAATACATTTATCAACAGAGCTGAATAAAATATTTTAAGTTGTTTGGTTTTATATTTCACAAAATATCATCTAGAACATATTAAGCTGCTCATATGTCTATGTTTCATTCCTACATTATATTTCTACTAAGAAAAATAGATTATTTATTATTATTTATTATAATTTTTATTATCACCCAAAGGCAGCACTGTATAATACTTAAAATATTTTTTTTTTGGTTTTTGGGGCACACCCGACCTTGCTCAGGGGTTACTCCTGGCTGTCTGCTCAGAAACAGCTCCTGGCAGGCACGGGGGACCATATGGGACACCGGGATTCGAACCAACCACCTTTGGTCCTGGATTGGCTTCTTGCAAGGCAAACGCCCTGTGCTATCTCTCCGGGCCCTTAAAATATCATTTTAATAACAGCGTTGCTGCATTGAAATGTTTAAAAAAACATCTTTAACATTGCCCACTTGCTTTTGATTTCTTAAAACTACAGTGGTAATCAGGCATGTAGGTTATTTTAATTGTTTGATTTAGAGGACAGCACATCCAGTGATGCTCAAAGGTCACTCCTGGATCCGCACTCAGGAATTATTCCTGGCAGTGCTCAAGGGACCTTATGGGATCAAACCTAGATTGACTTAGTGCAAGGCAAATGTCCTACCCTCTGTATTCTTGCTCCAGCATCTGTATAGATAATTCTAGAAAGGGATCAAACATACAACCAAATAAAATATTATCCTAGATTGGTGAAATCTTCTGCTTAATTCCTATTTAAATAAAGATTGTGACAGCAGCAATAAATATAGCATTGGCTAATACTATCCATTTTTATGTGGATTAATACAAACATATCTATTAAGAAGACGAATACACTACACTTCCATGGAACTTGTCTAGTCATGCAGGTTGTCTTAGATGCTTTCAATGATGAGCTCAAAATGATCATGAGGTGCTTTCTGGCACAAAGAAGCAGGGAGAAGTTCAGAGGAAATAGAGAATGAAGAAATGGGCTAGAGAGATAAAACAACAGGCACTTGATTTGCATGCATGTAGATGGTCCCCAAAGCATAGCCAGGGCAGAGCCAAGTAGAATCCCTGAGCATTGCAGGCATGACCCCAAAACAAAACAAAGCCAAATGAAGAAAAAGGACTTCAACTCTAGAAGAAATTAACCTACAAAGCACCTCTCAAACTTAATGCACACACACATGCAGGGGTCTTGCTAAACTGAAGGCCCCGATTCAAATGGCAGGAGACGGAGCTGATAGTCTACATATGGACAAGATTCCAGATAGACTTTTCCTCATCCATGGACCAGACCTGAGCATTGAGAACCCAACAGATACATTTAAGGAGTAGGAAAAAAAAAAAAACCAGACAGACTTGAAGAGAAGACAAATGGTTTCAGGACATGAAATACAACAGAACATATTGAGAAGACATTCTATTTTGAGAGAGCACCTGACAGAAAGGAGAGGAACTGCTGAGTTAAGATGAGATGAGAACAGTTACTATGTCTGGGGACTCAGGATAGACTGAAGGGATGGATGCAAAAGGGCATTTACTCTATGTGGGAATTCAACACAGCCTGGAGGGATGCAGGAGAGCAGCAGCAAAGTGACACAGAGCAGAGGAAAAGTATGCATGATGGTAGTGAAAGGCACTATGCAGACAGTAGTTCTTAAACATGCTGGGATATTTCTGTCCACGGAGTCTCCATAATTCGACTCCCTCATGCTTGCTCATTGGCATGAGATAACGAGAATGGAAGACCCAGGACACTTCAGCAAACAGGGAAGGCATCTAAACCATCCCTCTCTCCTTTGCACCATTTCCCTATGGGTCCACACGAGGGCAGAAGGGCAGTTCCAAGAGAGGAGCCGCGCATTGCAGAATCTGGATGCCTTTGAGAAAGCAGCCAGTGGAAATAGAAAACATCTTGGCTCTAGAGACTCACATGTGAAATCAGGAGGCACCTCCACCATGGGAAGCACAGTACTCACAGGAAAAAAACACACCTTGTCCTGATGGGCTGTCCTGGACTGCAAGTAGGAAGATGGGTCGGCTAGTTCAACTGTCCTGCAACAGGCAGATTCTGAGCTGGGGGTAGGCATGTGGCAAACATGCTACAGCGGATGTCTGAGGGGGGCTGCAAAATGTTTGAATCGAGGTGAGGGTCCAGACAGACCTCTGAGCTGCCAGACACTGAGTAAATGTCCAGGCTGTTCAGTGACCAGTTGTACTTAACCCCAGAGCAGGCAGCACTAACACATGGGTAGAGAAATGCAGTGACAGAGAACAAGGGAGCCTCCTAAGAAAACACAGTACTTGGGTTGTTTGCTCTGCCAAAGACGCAGCACCAGCTGTTAACACGAAGCTGTGCTCATGGCGCTGCTAAGAGAGGGAAGCTAAGCATAAGAGGATCCAGAAGGAAGAGCAGCTATAGGAGGGAGGAGTGATGTTCGCCACCACCACGGTTTCCAGAAGTCTAGAATAAAACTTTACCCCCTAGAAATCAGCTTATGAACAAATAGGACAACAACAACAAAAGAAAAAAGTGCTACAGTGGTTTGGTGTGTGGTTGTATTTTTCTTCTTTCTTTCTTTTTTTTTTTTGGCCACATCTGGTGACACTCAGGGGTTACTCCTGACTATGCACTCAGAAATCGTTACTGGCTTGGGGGACCATATGGGATGCTGAGGATCGAACCGTGGTTCGTCCTAGGCCAGCACGCACAAGGCAAATTTCTTACCGCTTTGTGCCACCACTCCGGCCCCATGTTTGGTTGTATTTTGCAAAAAAATAAAATTGCCAGCCACACCCAGTGGTTCCCTGGGACCATGCAGAATTGGGGGCTGACCTGGGGCTTCAGCATGGAGCTCTGCATTATTGCATGCCTATTTTAAAGATCGGGTGAAGATGCCCCATCATTACCTACATTTGAAAATATGTGCTCTATGCTTTGTACTGTCTAGGAGATTCTGAAACATACTCCAGTGAAGAAACCTGCAAAAATTGATTCAGCACTGCATGTCTGAAGACTCATTTCATGTAATCTCAGGGAACCAGCTTCTGCAATGGCACTTTTACTGAACACAGGAAAACCAAAATTGAGCATCATATACCGACCAATTACTGCACCTTTCCTAGTGGGATTCCTGGAGCCTGTGTCACCTCTACACCTCCTGCTGCATTCCACAGGGTTTTCAACCTATAGCTAACACTAAATCTAGAATGAAAAATTTTACTGCTGGGGCCAGAAAGCAGGGCACTTGCCTAGTACATGGCCAATCTCAATTCAATCCCTGGCACCATAGCTAGTTCCTTGATCCCCTACCAGGACTGATCCCTTAGCACAGAGCCAAGAGTAAGCCCTGAGCACAGCTGCATCACAGCTGCATATGCCCCCCCAAACACCACACATGGGATGCTGAGGGATAGAAACATGGTTCATCCTAGGTCAGCCACATGCAAGGCAAACACTCTACTGATTTACCACCTCCCCGGCCCCATATAGTACTTTGACTAAAGAACTTGAGACTCAGAGGTTGAGCCAAATTTGCTCATGGTTCCACAGATCTGTAAGCAAGTTTGTGATTTGTACCCAAGGTTCTGCCTTTGGGGGCTCATGTCTCTATGCACAAATAGAGATGGGAGGGGAAAACAGAGGGTTGTAATCCCCCAGACTGAAGAGCCCTGCTAGAAATACCAGGCTCAGGGGGTTGGGGACCAGTGGCCCGGCCAGTGTGACTCCATCCTTCCCTCCCCACAGGTTTCCAAGGACAATGGGCCTCAGCAATCATTCCTCTGTGACTGAATTTCTGCTCCTGGGACTGACTGACCAGCCACAGCTGCAGCTGCCCCTTTTCTTCCTCTTCTTGGGGATTTATGTGGTGACGGTGCTGGGAAACCTAGGCATGGTCACCATCATCGGCCTGAGCACTCAGCTGCATACCCCCATGTACTACTTCCTCAGCAGTTTGTCCCTCTTGGATTTCTGCTACTCATCCGTCATTACCCCTAAGATGCTGGTGGGCTTTCTGCTGAAGAACAAGCACATCTCCTATTCGGGCTGTATGACCCAGCTGTTCTTTTTCTGCATCTTTGTCATCGCCGAGTGCTACATGCTGGCAGCCATGGCCTACGACCGCTACGTGGCCATCTGCAGCCCCTTGCTCTACAATGTCATTATGTCCCCACGACTCTGTGCCCTGCTGGTGGCTGCGGTATTCTCGGTGGGCCTCACCGATGCCACCATTCACAGTGGGTGTATATTCAGGCTGGACTTCTGTGGCCCAAACGTCATCAAGCATTACTTCTGTGACATTGTTCCTCTCATCACACTCTCCTGCTCCAGCACGTACGTGGACGAGCTCTTAATCTTTATCATTGGTGGCTTTAACATGGTGGCCACCAGTCTCACCATCATTGTCTCCTATGTATTCATCCTCGCCAGCATCCTCCGCATCCAGTCCCGAGAAGGCAGGTCCAAAGCCTTCAGCACTTGTAGCTCCCATCTGACAGCCGTGCTCGTGTTTTATGGGTCACTCATGTCCATGTACCTCAAGCCAGCTTCCAGCAATGCTGCCACCCAAGAAAAAGTGACCTCGGTCTTTTACACTACCGTCATCCCCATGCTGAACCCCTTGATTTACAGCCTGAGGAACAAAGAGGTGAAGAATGCAGTGGTGAAGCTCTTTAAAAGAAAAATCGCCTCATAGTAATATGCCCATCCTCCGATGTATGGAACATAGTCATGCACTTCTATGTTTCCTTATATCCTGAGTCTCTAAAAATAATGTTAAGGTGAAATTTGTATGTATATATAAATTATGAATGTGTATATTCTTAGTATCAAAATGTGTTTGCATGGTAAACACCATAAAATATAAAAGACTTAGAAAATATATTAAGCTTAACATTTAATGCGCATGAGCCAGAGCAATAACACAGGAAGTAGGGTGATGGCCTTGCATGCAGTTGACTTAGGCTCAATCTCATATGGTTACTCAAGCCTGCCTTGGAGGACCTGGAGCTTAGGAGTTTCTCCTGGCTCTGTACTCAGAAACTACTTCTAGAAGGCTAGGGGATCCCCATGGGGTGTTGGGGTTGAACCCAGGTTGGCTGCATGCAAGGCAATTGCCCTCCCCACTTTGCTATCACTCCAGCCCAATGTTTGAGGTGTTTAATAGAAGATTGAATCAGTCAGAGTGGAAAAGTAAATGTGTCCCCTGACCCCCACTAGGAGCAGAGCCATGAGTAGTCCCTAAACAACACCTGGTATGGCCAAAATCCCTCCCCACCCCACCAAAGAATTCCAACACTAGGGCAGTATAAATACCAAAATAATCTAATCAAATCAAAAAGGAAAAAAATAACACAAAAGTACAGTTATAATCCTTGGTCATCATATCTAAATTTCTACTTAGTAAAAACAATAAGTATGCAATTCTCATTATTAGAAAAAATGAGTGCAATTATTCATATTTCTTCTCTTCCCCAGAAAGGTAGTGAGGGGGGAATGCTTAGAGAATTTATACAGGGGTTGTTTCAAGTTTCCAGTAAATAGATCTTAAAGAAGGCAAAATATTTACCTCATGGATGTCCCCTCCCATCATTAACACACTAGGGGAATCTCCTACATAAGACACTCTTTTCATTCACAGTAGAATGTCACTTCAGAAGACCACAGTGGTGGGTGGGCTAAAACAGGGGTGTTGTACAGGAGGCAGCAGCTCTCTCTGTCCTCTATGTCCGACAAGGACAGGGATTTTAGTACCAACATGTGACTATGCTCCTTCTACTGAGCTGACTTGTATTTGATGATCACAGTTAACATGGCTTCCACCTTTACACTACAGATTATAATAAAATTTAGATGGGGGAGTCTCAAAATTCTTTTAAACCCTGTCTACTCCAGGCTGTCATTGCCTTCAGAGCACAAAATAAGGACAACAGAAAGAAAAATAATTCTCCTGCAGCCTCTACTGATTCTTTTGGTAGCTGTTAGGCAGAATGAGAAAGTTAAGTTGACCCCACAGAGAAATTTGTACACAACATCCTCATCCAAACTCAAAAGTTTGGGTGTGTACTGGGATGTTCTCTTTGCAGGCATGTAAATTAAATTGGAGGGGAAAAGAGTGGCACACTGAAAAAAAAAAAGAGGTCCTAGGCCATAACCACTAGCCTTTTATTTATGTATAATTAATATGTTAATAAAACTATAATACCTATAAATACTAGTATTAAAATTTGTTTCTTCTAAAAATAACATTTTGCTGTTATCCTTGATGTTTTAAAGTGGATTTACATCAGTTTCTGGATGAATAAAGTTAATTCAGGACAGAATTGGGGATTGGAGAGACAGTATAACAGAGGGTATTTGTTTTGCACACAGTTAAACCTGATTTGATCCCCAGTACCCCATTTAGTCCCCCATACACTGCTACACTACTAGAAGTTATTCTTGAGCATAGAGCAAAGAGTAACGAAGTAACTTCTGAGCACTATAAGGAATGATTCTTGAGAGCAGAGCCAAGCGTAACCTCTGAGCACCACTGGGTGTGGCACAAAAACAAAAACAAAAGACCAGCAGAAATGTAACTTACCACAAGCATAATAAAATTTTATATCATGAAGTGCAGTTTAATAAGAACTTTATATTTCAGACATTTTTAAATAAAAACAAAGTCAAGACTGGGAAAGTAGTTCAGGAATAGAGCAAAGACCCTGGGAGCAATGGTTTCATAGTAGAAAAAAAAAACTCATCTACGTAGCTGCTGAGTCAAAACGACTGTAGAACACACAGATAATTTTTCATACCAGTAGTACAGAATAACTGAAAATTGAAGTCAATTCCTACCATAAGCACATGGTAGCATAAGCCCCATATGAGTGATTCCTGAATTCACATGGAGGAATAAGTCCTGAGCATTGTGGGAAATGCTTCCCTAAAAAAAAAAGTTGGATCCCAACCTCACATTATATATAAATGAACCTAAAAACACTGACTCATCTAATTGCTAAAACCATAAAACTCTTAAAAGAGGTAAAATTTCATGTCTAGGATTTTCTAATTATTCATAAAAATGAATCCAAAACATAAAGAAAATATGAAGGAAACTTATTGTTGAGATATTCTGTTCATTAAAGGGCATTTATTAAGAATCTAAAAGAGGGGCTGGAGAGATAGTTTGGAGGTAAGGTGTTTGCCTTGCGTGCAGAAGGTCAGTGGTTCGAATCTCGGCATCCCATATGGTCCCCCAAGCCTACCAAGAGCGATTTCTGAGCATATAGCCAGGAGTAACCCCTGAGCACTGCCGGGTGTGACCCCAAAACAAAACAAAACAAAAATAAAGAATCTAAAAGGATCTAAAAATCAAGATGAAAATACTTGCACATTATAGCTGGTATCTCATATTCAGAACTCTCATAACTCAGCAAAAACACAATCAACAAATTTGTTTAATGGGCTAGAGGCAAGGTATATGGCCCAACTGATAGGCACATGGTTTGCAAATGCAATGTCCTGGATTCAATTCCTAATGTCATATGGTGTCCCCAAGCTCCGCCAGAAACACCTCTGAGTCTTTGATTTTTTTTCTGTGTATGTTTATTTTATGTTTAATAAATTCTTCAATTTATTTTTAATTTGTTCTTCTGAGCCTTTTATATTTTCTGTATATGTGTATTCTATTTTTAATAAATTCTCTAATTGTATCATCATGAGATACACAGTTAAAAAGTTGTTCATTGGGGCCAGAGAGATAGCGTTTGCCTCTCATGCAGAAGGTCGGTGGTTTGAATCCCGGCATCCCATATGGTCCCTGAGCCTGCCAGAAGCGATTTCTGAGCATAGAGCCAGGACTACCTCCTGAGCGCTGCCGGGTGTGACTCAAAAACCAAAAAAAAAAAAAAAGTTGTTCATGACTGATTTTCAGTCAAACAATGTCCAACACCCTTCACCAGTGCACATTTCCTACCACTGATGTCTGTTTCCCTCCCGCCCTCCCTTTTCCCTGGTTTTTCTTTTTCCTTCCTTCCTTCCTTCCTTCCTTCCTTCCTTCCTTCCTTCCTTCCTTCTTTCCTTCCTTCCTTCCTTCCTTCCTTCCTTCCTTCTTTCTTTCTTTCTCTTTCTTTCTTTCTTTCTTTTTTCTTTCTTTCTCTTTCTTCTTTCTTTTCTCTTTCTTCTTTCTTTTTTCTTTTTTTTTCTTTTTGTATTTCTTTTATTCTTTCTCTCCCTCCCTCTCTTTCTTTTATTTTCCTTTCGATGGTTTACAGTAATCTTAAACCAACTGTGCTAAGTACAGTCATACAGCACACTACAGTTTTAACAGCCACGGACCACACAGACAACCACAGTTGCAAATCCCTCTTGCACAGTGCTGCCTTACCTCAGCGCTGCCACAACTATACCATATTTAGATCATCTCTTAAAAGTTTCGTTTGCCATTAGCCTGACTGAAACTTGTGATGTCTTGTTCATCATGGCCCCCAGCATACAAAAACCTTAGCTGCTGCTGCCACAAATAAGCCACTACTATCTGGAAGGGAATGAAAGAGAGTAAGGATGGAAAAAAGCTGAAAACGATACCCAGGACTCTACCATTTTACTATTGGTCCCATCCAGAGGAATAAGAACAAGGCAAGGGAAGATGTGCACTGGAATCTGCTTAACTGTTAGGAACAGGAAAACCCTGAGGAAGATTTTTGTCAGATACAGAGAAACTTCTAATGATTTATTTGAAAACTTAAGTTTCTCCCTCTTGGCACCAAGAAGAGCATAACCAAAGTAAAAGGTCTGTCTGTAATGTGGAAGAAAAGTCTAGACACCCAACTTCAATGTTGAATTCACTGCTAGTACTGGGGGTTCAAATGACTCTAGAATAGCTGTGTGCTACCTAAAGTGAGTATGAGTACTGAAAAATTTGAAGGCAGAAAAATCAAGATAAACAGGCTATGAGGGAAAAATAACTTGTCTGAATAAGTCTTGATTATGGATGAAAAGTCCTTTTCTGAAAATGCACATTTGAAAGGGCTTCCATCTGTAAAGAGGCCTCTCTCATCTGGGCTCAAACCCAGGGTTCAAGCAATATTAATTGTTAATATATCCTGGGCACTGGATTATAGAACTGAAAGATGGGTGGGTGAGTGATGATGGGACAGACTGGAAGAAATGCAAGGGCATAATGGAGGATCATGGGCATTTTGGTGATGGTATACACCAAGGCATAGTGCCAACAATAGTATAAACAAATAACCTAAGTTAGAGTTATTTTGTGATTTCAGTGGTGGAGAAGCACAGGCACTTTGATCATTTTTTGCACATCAGAATTAAAATCACTAATACTATCATAATAAAATGGAAACGGAAGATTCACCAGATCATGTCAGTTGTACATCAGAGCTGGATTTCTGAAATGGATGTTACCACGCCTCACCTATGGGCCCTCAAACAAATCATGGAGCTGGATACAATGGAAGGGGTTGCTGAGAGGAGCCACTGAGTGATGTTTTCTCTAAAAAGGGGGCAATAGACCAAATAAGTTTGGCCACCTCTGTATTCAATGCTACAGAAGACACAGTAACAGAAATGTTTACTACAGAAGACATAGCAATATAGTTTTCTAGGGAAAAAAGTCAATAAACAAAAGTACAACTCCATGGTATGATATTAAGCCGTATACATATAACTGGACAGTGTAGAAAATTACCCCCAGGACATTGATGGCGGGAAATGGCACTAGTGAAAAGAATGTTTTCGACATTGTATAACTAAAATTCAGTCAGATACAACTTTATAATTGTGTATCTTACAGTGATTCAAATTGAAAAAATTCTTCGATAAAAAGAAAATTACCTCCAATGAGGTTGGAGGGATCGTATGGTGGATAGGCTGCTTGCTTCGCATGTCACAAATGAACCTGGGTTCAATTTCTGACATCCCATCGCATTCTTGGAACCCAAAAATATGCATTGGGAACACAAAGATGTGTTTAGTTAACCAAGTGACTCTGGGACATTACACAAGGAAGGGCCATGTGACCAGCAAGTTGAATTCTCACAGACTTCCATAGTCCAAGGAATCTAACTGGTCATTAGCAGAGAATTTCACTTTGGTACATGAAGGAGCAGATAGGAAGAAAGCAGGAAGGACACAAAACAAATAATTTCCCATTTTATTCTGGATCCTTCTTTCTAAGCTTAGAGATCAGATTATTCCACTAGAAAAACCTGTCCTTATATATACTAGGTTTAAAGTATATATATATATATATATGGCTTTATTTGATTAAATCTGAAACTTCCAGCCCCAAACTCATGTGTTCTCTCATCAGGGGTAAAAAGAAATCCCTTAGCACAGAGCTAGGAGTGGACAAAGTAAGAATGTAAATCAATATAAAATGTGCTTTTTAGAGCAATAGCACAGGCAGGTAAAGCGTTCATTTGCTTTTTACATGGCCGAAGCCAGGTTCAATCTTTGGCATCCCAAGCACCACCAGGAATGACCTCTGAGCACAGAGGCAAGAGTAAGCCCTGATTGTTATGGGTGTGGCAAAAAAATGTGCTTTTAATAAACTGGAGAGCTAGTACAGCAAGTGGACACTAGCCTTGCATGTGGCTGATCCAGGTTTAAGCCTTATCTGGTCCCTCGGCCCACCAGGAATGGTGGGTGCAGAGCCAGGAGTAAGCTTTTGAGCACCAGCAGGTGTGGCTCCAAAACTACAACAGAAATGTTTCTTAATATCTCTTCAAATGAAAATCAATCTCTTTCTTTCTACCTCTGAATATCTACTCCATGAAGCTATTTGGCCATCAAATTAGTAGAGCTCAGAAGAAAAATATATAACATGCATCATGAATCATGTCACTCCTACAATAAATAATAATCATAAAAAATTCAGAGATTATTTGAAAAAATGGATCCACTTGGGAGTGTCTACACATATGTGTAAATGTTTTCCTGCATGAATACACCCTAGAACTGAAGAACTCTAATACTGTAACTAACATTACTGATTGCAACCCTCACTTATAAATAATAGATCATAGAATCCCATCTGGGACAATTAAAACTTTTCTTAAACATCTAGAGCTCTGGAGACTGAAAGGCAAATGGAATAAACCATTATCTACCTCAGTGCCTCTTACTCCCCTGATTAGGTTCCACCTCTTCAATCCAAATCATTCAAAACAAGGAAGTGTCTTCTGAGTTTTTGTCTCCTGGGCCAGGAGCTGGATGGGCCTTTAATTGTGATGCTTCTAGTATGCTCACCTGGATACTTCCCTTGCATTATTATTTTTGGGTAAGGGCCACTCTGTTTGCTAGAGCTCAGCCCGGTGTTGGGGAAGGGATGAGGAGGGTCATGGGACTCCATAGACCAAACTCAGGGTCTTTCAACTCCTAGACACAAGTGCTATTCCTTAAAACTATTTCTCTGGCCCATTTTTCTTTCTTTTCCTTTTTCAGTTGAGGTGATGTGTTCAACAATGAACTTCCCTATCATTTTACACCCTGGCTGTATAATGCCACTACCCACTTTCCTTTATTTTCATATACATGATGACAGTGGTCAGCCCTATTATTCCATCTGTTGGCCCTAAGGGCAGAGCGACTTGCTGTACCCAGGAGAAGCAAACATGCATGTTCTAAGTTGGTGTTTTTTCATGTCAATTGGCCTCTCTTCTTGCTCCCTTCACACCAGAACATTTCCTGAACTGTGGGCCTGCACCCCCTCTGAACAACTCTCCCTGAGTGTGGCTAGCATCTTGTTTCAGGACCCAGACATTTGGATAAGGGATCTGCCTAGATTGCTTTGGGATCCTAAAGGAGGCCTTGACCAATTGCAGGTGTAGGTGTTCAGGAGCTGAACCCACATATTCTAGATATCCTGGGTGGCATTTCAGCACTCAAACTGCTTCCAGTAATGGGCAGGAATGGCGAGGTTGTAGTTAATCTACACTGAGCTCCTTGTTCTCTTGGCCCCTGTCTGTCCACCGGACTTATACTCTTTGAAAGCAGAAAACACAGGAGTCTTCTTGACTAGTTTTCAATCTTGGGGGTTATTTTCATGAGTCACCTTATTGGCTCTGCAAAATCCTGCATCTGGAGCTCTGTCATTCAGAGATTCAGAGATCCAGTGTCTCTCCCCCAAATCTATGAGCCTCCTCCATTTTGTGCCAGCACACCTAGAATATCTAACATTCTAATATATCTCTTGTTTTTTTCTCCTCCTCTCTATCTCTACAAATGGAAGCACTCTTCTTCCTGTTTGTTTTCTTCCAGAGTCACTTGAGAGCTTTTTGGGGGAGGCCTTCCTGTATTGTGAGGCTATGGCTGTCAGCTTCAAGTCCGTCACTCTTGAGCTCCAGGACATATGAAACAAAAGTAAATGCTCACATTCTTTAATTAGAGAACAACTCCTGACTTAGCACACCCCTTCACCAGAAGTCCCCAACACTGTCCCCACACAGACCACAATCTGTACCTCTCCCTTCTCTGTTCCCTGAGATACAAAACTGGATGCAATGTCGCAGGAGCAACCTCAAGCACCCTGGGCACTGAGTCTGCATGAAAATGCCCACAAACACCATCTACACTGCCACATTTCTTTTTTTTTTTTTTTTTTTTTTGGTTTTGGTTTTGGTTTCTGGGCCACACCCTGCAGCTCTCAGGGGTTACTTCTGGCTCTTTGCTCAGAAACCGCCCCTGGCAGGCAAAGGGGACCATATGGGATGCTGGGATTGGAATCACCGTCCTTCTGCATGCAAGGCAAACGCTCCACCTCCTTGCTATCTCTCCAGCCCCTACACTGACACATTTCTTTCAATTATTACAACTGCATCCTGAGTCTCGCAGCAGATTATTCTAGAGGGTATAAAAAATGTATAATATAAAAATCCAATCCTAGAAGCAGGGGAGTCAGTTTAAGATAGGTGCCTCGAATGCATAAGGTCCCACATTCAATCCCTAACACAGCCTACAAGCATACAAACCCTGGATGGACTCCCTCTAACTACTTGCCCCACTGGTAACTTCTTGCCTCACATGACCAACACTGCCCCATCAGGCCTGCATGGCCAGAATCACCAGAAGAGGCCCCAAGTCCCTGTAACACTGCACAGGATGAAATTAAATAAAAAACCAAATAACCAGTAAGCAAAAATGAGTAACATAGGGTCTGGAGTGATCGCACAGCAGTAGGGCATTTGCCTTGCACGCGGCCGACCCAGGACGGACAGGGATTCAATCCCCAGCATCCCAAAGGGTCTCCCGAGCCTTCCAGGAGCAATTTCAGAGCACAGAACCAGGAGTAACCCCTGAGCACTGCCAAGTGTGACCCAAAAAACAAAAAACAAACAAAAAAAAAAAGTAACATAGATGGCTAAAAATAAACAAGTGATATATAGAATAAGTAAATTTTAACATGACTAAAATTAAAATAAGATGAATAATTTTAAGTGAATAAAATTCATGACAAAACTAAAAAATTTTAAGTTTAAGATAAAACAAAATTAGGGCCCGGAGAGATAGCACAGCGGCGTTTGCCTTGTAAGCAGCCGATCTAGGACCAAAGGTGGTTGGTTCAAATCCCAGTGTCCCATATGGTCCCCCGTGCCTGCCAGGAGCTATTTCTGAGCAGACAGCCCGGAGTAACCCCTGAGCAATGCCAGGTGTGGCCCAAAAACCAAAAAAAAAAAAAAAAAAAAAGATAAAACAAAATTAGTAATTCACTAAATAATATTAATCAAATAAGTATTATTCAATAGAACACAATTAACATTAAAGTACAATATTAGTTTCACTGAATATATAAAAAGAATATAAAACAAAATCACCAAATAAAATTTTCAGATAAAGTTATCATAAGAGATCTTTTAAAGGATGGATCTTACATGATCATTTTAATTCAAAAGTCTACAAATACATAAAATTAAAAGTTATAGAATAAGATTTAAGGGGCCGGACAGATAGCATGGAGGCAAGGCGTTTGCCTTGCATGCAGAAGGACAGTGGTTCAAATCCTGGCATCCCATATGGTTCCCTGTGCCTGCCAGGAGCGATTTCTGAGCCTAGAACCAGGAGTAACCCTGAGCACTGCCGGGTGTGACCCCCCCAAAAAAAAAAGATTTAAAATTTAAAAAAATTTTTCAAAAAAATATATGATTTTATATATATATATATATATTATATGTAAGTTAGATAAAAATTTTAAATAACTAGTAAAGTAATAAATAAAATGAAATAATTAAATTTGGGGAGCTAGAAAAATAGTAAGTGGGGAAGGCATTTGCTACCCTGGTTCTATTCCCAGCATCCCATATATTTCCCCATGTACTGCCAGGACAGATTTCTGAGCGTAGAGCCAGAGTCATCCCTAAGTACTGCTGGATATGGCCCCACAAAAATAAATAAATAAGTAAATAAATAAATAGGGGGCAGTGAGGTGGCGCTAGAGGTAAGGTGTCTGCCTTGCAAGCAATAGCCAAGGACCGCGGTTCCATCCCCTGGCTTCCTGTGGTCCCCCCAAGCCGGGCAATTTCTGAGTGCTTAGCCAGGAGTAACCCCTGAGCATCAAATGGGTGTGGCCCTCCCAAAAAACAAAATAAATAAATAAATAAACAAATAAAATAAAAAATAAAGTTTAATTAAGCTTAAAGTCAATTACATGGAATCAAACCATTTATATAAACATTTTCAATAAATTAAGAAAAAGTAGATGAGAAGGTTCTACATAGATGTTTTCACAGATGGACCTGACATCACCAGCTAGTTCCTTCCACAACTAAAGGAAAATACAGAGTGATTCAGAGGTGAAACCAAGAAAAGTGGAAGATAATTTCAGCTCAAATAGAGAATAATCTGGCCAAAACATAGTACAGGGGATAAGATCCTTGCCTTGCAGGACCAAACCTGATACAAATCCTTGGCCTCCCATATGATCTCCCCCAACCCCACCAGGAGAAAATCCCTGAGCACAGAACCATGAGTAAGTACTTATCATCACCAGACATGGCCCAAATCCCCCCAAAATAGTAAATATTATAGCAAGTAATTAAATTATATCAAAATGCAAAGAAATAGATGTTAAACAAAATAAATACAAGATGAATAAAATCAAATAAACTAAATATATATAAATTAAATAAATAAAAATAAATTAAATTGAGCAACAGATGGAATTAAACTAATAAATGAAATACAATAAGGGCACAGCAAGGGGGTGTTTCCTATATTGCCCAGAGAGCATAGACACAATTAATACCCCTAAGCTAGTGCCAGTCCAAGAAAACTGAGGGCTCTCTGCTGCCAGGCTGGCATCGCCACCCTGAGAGAACAGCCAGCACTAGTCCCACCCAGGTAGTCTTCCTCCCAACCCCTTAAGAATCCATGAGGCTCTAAAAGCTCAACAGTCACTGGCTGCCTAAAAATGTGAGTGACAGCACTGGTCACTGTTTAATCCACGGAAACTTGGCACTTCACCCTCAACATACCTCAAACCAAGCAGAATAAGAGAAATGAAAAGTGAAGACCACCAACCACAATGCAGGTAAGAACTCATGCCCAGGCAGATGCCCAAAAGACACCTTATGAGCCTCAGAACCTTCAATGAGGCCTGAACTCTTTGTTGTCCATCGAGAGAGATTCAGCAAATGCACAGGAAACCTTATAAAACATAGAAGAATTCAGTCCAATATAACTGAAGGAGAAAAGGAACAGGGGAGCAGGACTCAGCAACAGAGCAGAAGTGAAAACTGACTCTATCACTTTCCAGACAAGGCATAGGACATCATCAATCAGAAGTTTAGGGGCTGGAGCTGTGGTGCAGGCAGTGCCTTGCACCAACTATCCTAGGATGGACTGCAGTTCAATTCCCCGGCGTCCCATATGGGACAAGCCAGGAGTGATTTCTAAGCGCATAGACAGGAGTAACCCCTGGGTGTCACCAGGTGTGCCCCCCACCTCCAGAAAAAGCAGAAGTTCGTAGTAAAAAGGGTTTTGTATTTTTTTATTTGGGGGCCACACCCATTAGTGCTCAGGGTTTACTCCTGGCTCTGTGCTCAGACATCACTCCTAAACGCACTGGGGGACCATATGGGGTGCCAAGATTAGTACATAAAAGGCAAGCACCTTACCAACTTTACTGTCTCTCTAATCTAGAAAAAAGATTTTCTCTTTTTTTTCACTTTTTTGTTTTGTTTTTGTTTGGGGGCCACACCCAATGGTGCTCAAGGCACTGAATTTAGAAATCTTCCCTCTACAATAACCCCAATCGTTACTGTGCCTATGCAGAGGGATAAAGAAAAGGAGGGGGGAAAAAAAGCACAAAATCATTTTTCCACATGTTTATTTATCGATTGATCAATTTTTTGACGTCTTTATTTTGGTGTGGAGATTACAGTTGATGTCTCCAATATTATTTTATTTTGTCTTGTCTTTCTCTTTCTTTTTGCATTCGAGCATGAGTTGATTTCAGAACCAAGACTATTGTGTGGTGCCTATATTTATTGCTGTGGTGCTCACTGGTTATTTAATTCGATAATTTTTTCTGTATTGTTGTGGTATTTCAATTACCTGTTTCACATCCTCTCTCAAACTGAGGTTGGAAGCCTCTAGAGAGACTCAGCCCATTTTCAGCGTATTTGACTTTTGACTTCTTTTTTTTTCTCTTATTTTGTACCCCATTCTATTGCTTTTCTTGCCTTCAAACAAAACCACATACCTCGATTTTTCTAGCTCTGCCTCTTAAATAGAAGGGGAAACAAGGGTTCCAGGACCAAACAGATATGAGATCACTAATAGTAAGCCAGACAAAGAGGGGTCCACCTACTCTAGCAGCCCGGGGGGGGGGGTGATGGTGGGGTATATGGGTTGTAGAAAGGGAACTGGAATGGGGGGAGGACATAGTTGGTAATGGGTATTTCCCTGATTCAATGTTAATATGTACCAAAAACACTACTGTGAAAGATATGTAAGCCATTATGGGAAAAAAATATGTTTTTAATCAGAAACTTTCTTTGACTTACATGTATTATTATATCAATTATATTATATGTTATGTTATGTCACTATATTATGTTATATTAGCTTACCTCATTATGTTAATCAATTTTGTCTCTTGAATAAATTCTTACAATAAAAAATAAAATAAATAAAAAATAAAAAAAATAGAAATCTAACAGGATTGCCATGGATTGAATCCAGGTTGGCTGCTGTATCCTGCCCCCAACTTCCTGTTTCCCTAACCTCTTTTTTGAGATGTTAATACCACCTGGAGAAGAAAACTCACCCTCACCTGGGATGGGCAGGCTATTTTAAATAAAGAATAAAAGAGGCTGCCTGGGGGGAAACTGGGTAAGAGCAGCAAAGGCAGAGAGGAGGAGCAGCAAAGGGCAGATGGCAGAAAGCTTAGCAGAGAAGCAGATGTGAGGAAATGTACATGGTGGACAGAGCCACGGAATAAAAGCAAGCTGAGTCCAATGAAACCTTAACTAACTGCTTGTCAATTATTTCTTCACCATTATCTTGCATCATCAGACCCATCCGCCTGAGAGGTTAGAAATACAGTGCTTGGGGCAACCTCACCCAACATGTGGACTTTATATTTTATATTTTAATTCAACAATCAACCGGCTGTCATGCAAAGCAAACTCCCTATCCATTGTACTTCTGCTCTGGTCTTATTTTCTTTAATGAAAAAAAAATTAAGATAGCTAATGGGGCGGAGGGCAGAAAGATAGCAGAGTGGTAGGAAATTTGCCTTGCATGAAGCTGATTTGAACAGGTGTTTTGAATTCTGGCATCCCATATGGTCCCCCATGCCTGCCAGGAGTGATTTCTGAACTCGGAGCCAGGAATAACCCCTGAGTGCTGCTGGATGTGACCCCCCCAAAAAAATAAGATAGCTAGTGGACAATATTAAAATGAACAACCTGGCTGGACTCCCAGCTTCTTGAAGGATCTCTCCTTCCTGGGAGCTGGGAGTCTAGCAGGAGGGGGTTTGGCAGGCCACCACCATGCCGGAGGCCTTCCTAACCAGGCCTAGTGGGGGTGCGGGACTTGGGTAACCCCAGCACCCCTCTACCACCTTGCTCCAGATCTCCAGGGCTTCCCCGGGCCACATGCCTGGGCAAGCCGGTGAGTTGGGCCCCTTGGTGGAGCTCGAAAGTATCCTAGGCTTTCCCCCATTATCCATTCAGCTCCTTAGGGAGGGTCTGTCTGGGTGGGGCCCTGAACTTCTGGACTCCCAGCTTCTTGAAGTCACTGGTAATCTCTGTCCAGTCTATATTTTCAAAATTGCGCGGGGACTATTGCCCCCACGCACATAAGAACATTAATAGTACTCACTATCATTGAATTATGTTTTTATATATGCAGAATATCCATTTTGTACTCTGCCCTTTTGCATACCCCTTCATAAAATCATATTTCTCTTTAACTTCCTTAACTCCTATCATCATTACTCCTCATTTACCCTTTCTAACTTAAGTACTGTAGAGTCCTAAGTCACAGATCAAAGTGGTGCCCTGGAGTTAACACCTACCCAACTATTTTAAAAGGCATAAAAAGGACACTTATGTCTCTTCAACATTTTATGGGTGTTTTCTTTGACGGCTATAACTTTTGCTGAATATTTTCTTATACAGTGATGATCCCCCCCCCCATGTTTTTTATCTTCTCTTTGTGAACTGCTCAATATGAAATTTGGTGTGAAAGAATCCCTCAGTTTAATGCTTATATTTGAACCAAATCATGGGTATTGTTGGAAATGTTCTTACGCCCCCATATATCTGATAGCACCACGTGGCTTTATTTCTTGTTTGCTTAGGCACACTAAAATGGGGAAATACTATACATACCAATAAGTTCTTATCTAATAGAGAAGGGAACACACAAATCTTGTAGTGCAATGAGACCTTACACCCTGAACATTGACATAAAGACCTGGTACAGGCCTCAGAAGAATGGGCATTCTCCATTCACCCCTGATCTAGAGAAGACATCTACAAAACATCCAAGGTTGTATATAACATGACCTGGAGGCATTCCTTTACCAGGGAAGACCCTACAGCTGCTCTGATATCGATCTACTCAAAAAAGACTTCCCTTAACACTAAGCGGACTTAACAAAAACAATGACCTGCTTACTGGACAGGGCTTGCTGTATTGCCCCTTAATTGTGAGGTTTGTCTATAACATCACCTGGAAGCAATCCTCTACCACGGAAGACCCTACCACTGCTCAGACATCGTCCTGCTGAAAAGAGACTTCCCTTAACAATGAGAAGACTTAACAACGACCTGCTTACAGGACAGGGCTTCCTGCATTGCCCTTTCATGGTGAGGTGAAACAAGAAGACACTCCACATCATGACTTCAATGTAGGATATGCAGATTCCAGAATCTTTAATACAGAAACATGATACCAACAACAGAGACTGTGTGAAAAGTGTGTTGGCACTACGGACAATGTCTTGGATCAGACGATAACTTGCCTGAAGCCTAGAGTTGGTCTTATGCCAGGAAACTTCAGGGGTAGGATCTCTTTGTATTTAGGCCAAGGTTATTCCTTTCCATGCCTTTCATATTTTGGTGGGCCTATGCAAACAACAATTGCCACTTTAACACCGTTTTTACTGTGCTCCTTTGACTCTAATCCTTAAAATGCACCCACTTAAAATTTGAGGTTAAATGCACCCACTTAAAATTTGAGGTTAACTTAAGCTAATATGCATGTACATGGAAATGTAAAAAATACTATGCCTCTAATGTTTAAGGGGTTACATAAGTTTTATGGCTTTAGATTACCTTGTGTGCTGTTAAGAAATATTATAATGTGCTACAATCTGGGGACTTGAGGGACAAAGTAATTGTACATGGATTCTGTTTCATTTATCTTAACGTTCTTTGGCTGAAAGTTCAAAGTTAAGATATCAGCAAGGGGACTTCTTCTGAGAATTATGTTATGGGTGATTGTCCTTCCACTGTAACTTTACCTTGTCCTCTTTCTTTGCATCTTTTGTTCTCATAATTCAAAATAAAAAAATTAAAAAAAAATGAACAACCTGGAGGGGGGACAAAAAATGAACAACCTCCAAGTTATAGGAAATCAAAGAGAGGAAATAAACCTCCAAGTTATAGGAAATCAAAGAGAGGAAATAGAGTAGGGAAGAATGGATGGTGGAACAGACAATAGCTGAGAACTTCCCCATATAATTATTCTATTAGTAGTGAAATGTGTCAGCAAATGCTTTGCATTGCTAGAAGAGTTTGTCATTATTTATACAGAGATGGTTTTGACATATAAAAAGCAAAAGGATGTGGTTTTCTTTTCAAAAACTGTCACTTTAGACTTAATACTCCTTTATTTTACACGATCAAAATAAGTTTGAAATATCAAAAAAATTAAAACTACACCCAACTTAAAGTCAACAATATTTTCATATAATATATAAAATAAAGGGCTAATACCCAGGATATAAAGAACTCACAAAGATCAACGCCAAATAACGAATAAACCTAAGACTCACAGGGCATAAGGACAAAATTTGGTATACACTGAAATATGCATGAACCCAGGCTCTTGAAATATACCTAATGGTAAAAATGGTTCATACATCAAAAAGTTATTTTAAGTAGCTTAAAACTCACTTCAATATATTTCAATACCATTCTTCTAACTAAGGGTTAACCCCTATGAAAAAAGAATATCTGGGATTTTTTTGTTTTGTTTTGTTTTGGTTTGGTTTGGTTTTGGGGCCACACCCGGTGACACTCCTGGGTTACTCCTGGCTATGCACCCAAAAACCACTCCTGGCTTGGGGGACTATATATATGGGACCCTGGGGGATCGAACGGCCAGCCATCCTAGGCTAGCGCACACAAGGCAGATGCCTTTATGCCCTGCACCACTGCTTCAGCCCTAAATATCTGGATTTAACCCCTGGTAAATACCTCTAACAAATATATGATAATCAGTGATTGCAACAACAATAAAAGGGAAAAGAATATTTGTGTGGTATTAAATATAATATTAATTAATGTTATATTAGTAACATATTAGGAATATTAACAGTATAATATAATTAACATAATATGGTGTCCTATTTATTATGTAATCAAGATTAATTTAATAGCTACTTAATTGGATTAATTGAAGGTCCCCAGTTAATAGCAAAGGGCTATTCCCAGCTTAATGCATGTCGGTCACACATGGGGGTTCTCAGAAAGTAATGCAGTTCTGGGGTTCAGAACTAGATTAGGACCCCCCTCATACAAAGCATTCTCTCCAGCACTTGAATCTCCCCACATCAAAGTTTTCCAAGTTGCTAATTCCCTCAGGCTCTAAAGCAGGTCTCTAAGTTTCCTTTAAGTCTCCCAAGAGGCCTTAACTTTTTAACTCTGATTAGTTACTCGAGTATTCTAGGGCTGCAAAACTAATATTTTATGTACAGTCCCAGGAGCCATTCTGCAGATGAACAAAAAAATAATCATTACAGATCACAGTTCATCAGGTGTGTAACCACTTTAAAACAGACAAGACAACATTCCTTCCCAGAGAAAGGAAGCAAAGTAGGTGAAATCCAGAGTCACAATGAACAGTGAGGACTGCACAAAGGGGTGACATTAGAGGCCGAGTCAGAAACCTCGGAGCAGGCTGTGATGCTGCCAGAAGTAATGAGTCTCACCACACTGGGCAAAAAAAACAGGGTCAGGCTCTGCACACCCTTTAGGGTCAGGCTCAAGTGCCCTTGAAATTCTTCTCACCTTGACCATCTGTGGTTCTGAAAGATTTCAACCTCCTGGGACAATCCACAGAAGAGAGAGAAACTCAATGAAGAGAAGGAAAATGGCTTTTGTGGCAGGTATGGAATAGCCCTGAGAGCTGGGAAGCATCAGCCCTCCACTCAGACACTGATCAAACAGACAGACTTTGACAGGCTGCTCTGCATTCTGCTCTTCTGGCTTTGATTCAGCACCAGCGAGGCTGCCCTGGCCACCCAAGCAAAGATGTGACCTGGAATTGCTTCCCTTTGAGCACGGAGGAACCACCTCAGATTCAGAGGTACTAGCTAGCTAAAAGCCCAGAAAGATATAGAACAGTTGGACTTCGACTCAGTGCCTGTCATGACATAGAACTTTTCTCTGGCACTAGGCAAAGATCTGGGGGGAAGAATCAAATGATATAAGCAATGACTTTTCATTCAACAAGAGGAGGAGGAGGAGGAGAAGGCAAGTAATTTCAGGGAAAAAATTTCATGAACTGTTCAGTGTGGTTTCATAATAAAAAAGTGAGTCCTTAGGAGCAAAGTCTCAGCTAAAACCAAGAGATCTTCTTGGGGTCTCACCTGTGTCCTGGAAGACACCTGTGTCCTGGATGAGTAGCAGTTTTCACCCATGTGAGACGAAAGGAAAGTCAAGAGAAAAGCCTGGACATTAAGAAGGGACCTAGGACCATCGCTGAAACTGCAATAACAAAATATTAATATTGCCAAATAAATAAATTCCATTGTGAGACTTTTAGCAAACTCAATATCTAAGTACCAAAAAAGAACTGAAAGAACTGAATATAGTAGGAACAAAACAAAGTGAGTTTCTAAACTTATCGCAATGAAGAAAATACAGCCTGAGCCACAATCAGTCTGATGTAAGTATGTTTTATTATGAAGTTATTAGTATTTACATGTGAAGTAGTTTGACACATATAATTTGTTATGGCTATTTTAGATTGAGGGGCCAGAGCAGTAGTGCAGGGCAGAAGGCATCTGCCTTGCAGTTGCTAGCCTAGAACAGACCACAGTTTGATCCCCCGGTGTCCAATATGGTTCCTCGAGCCAGGAGCGATTTCTGAGCACACAGCCATGAGTAACTCCTGAGCATCACCGGGTGTGCCCAAAAACCAAAAAAATAAAAAATAAATATAAATGACAATTGGAGCCAGAGTAATAGTGCAGTAGAGAGAGCATTTGCCTTGCACGCGGCTGACCTGGGACAGACCCAGGTTCAATGCGCAACATCCCATATGGTAAGTGATTTTTGAACACAGAGCCAGGAGTAACCTTGGGTTCCACTGGGTATAGCCAAAAAATAAACCAAAAAATAAAATAAAATAAAATAAATAAATATAAATGAAATAGTTATGCCCAGCACAATTTCACCCATCATTTATCCATAGCAGGGGAAAAAAATGACAACTGGAGGAAAGGTGACACAAGGGATAGGGGATTCCCACTGTGATAAGTCTGGTTCAGTCTAGGAAAATGAGGCAACATGACTGGCAAAACTGAGGCTGGGGAGAACTGCAAAGCCATGCTTCAGGAAAGAGTTCCCCAATTTTCTTTACTGATTTAATAAATAAAGGAACATCTTTACTACACAAAGAATGGAAGTTTCGAAGGAAGAGTGCCTGCCTTCATGGAAAATTAAAAAGTATTTAGATTTGAATGGAGTAGGTCGATGTAGTAACTTAGGTCAAAAATTTCTGAGAAATAACTTTTAAACCTCTAGTATGAGAAGCAACTACCAGTCAAATATGTAGCAGCATTCAAATACATAATTTCTTTCTTTTTTAATCATTTTTATTGTGACCAATGTGAATTACAAGTCTTTCACAGTTATATTTAAGGTACATAAATAGTGACAGTGAATTAGGGCCATTCCCACTGCTAGCGTTGTCCTCCCTCCACCCCTGCTCCCAGAATGAATCACATATCTCCCCATTTGCCCTGGACTACTAGGGTAACAGGTCCCCTTTGTGTATAGCTTGTTGTAGAATGGGATATCATTGACTTTGGGTTTACTGTTTAGGTCTGATCATTTTTTATTTCCACTCAATGTTCATGCAATTGTTTGCTCCTGGTACCATCCACATTTTTTCCCCTCAAAATTTGAGGCAGAACAAGATGATTCAAGTTCTGTGGTTTTGTTGGGGGAAAAAAGGAAGGAGCTCTTTTTGGGGGGAAAAGTGGGAGGAGCCCATCTAGAAGCTATAAATGTAGATTTAAAAGAAGAAAAAAAAGGGGCCAGAGAGATAGTATGGAGATAAGGCATTTGCCTTGCATGCAGAAGGTCAGTGGTTTGAATCCTGGCATCCCATATGGTCCCCCGAACCTGCAAGGAGCGATTTGTGAGCGTAGAGCCAGAAGGAACCCCTGAGCGCTGCTGGGTGTGACCCAAAAACAAAAATAAATAAATAAATAAATAAATAAATAAATAAATAAATAAATAAATAAATAAGAAAAAAGAAAAAAACAAGCAGCAACAACTAAAAAAAAAACAGCAACAAAACAACACCAGGAGGAAGAAAAAAAGAAAGGGGGGCTGCGGCAAGGTGGTTATTTTGTTGTTGTTTTTATTGTTGCTGTTGTTTGCTTGGAGTTTTTTCATAGGAACAGTAAGTGTTGGGGAAATTAGAAAGGGAATTCTTTTGGCCTAGGAGATACAGGGTCTCCACCCTTGAAGCATACTGTCATAGGTACAACCAGAGGCTCTGGACATGCTCATTGTTGAACCCCAAGGTCTTTTTATGGTACCAGGAAATGCTCTGCTCAGTATGGCTGTTAAAACCCAGTCCTCTGTAATTAGACCTCCTGGTATTTATTTGCACAGATCAAAGGATGAAGTCTAGGATAGAGACATTCTTTGTAGATACAGATATTCTGTTCTAACATGGTTGTTCTTAATCAGTCCTCTGTAATTAGTGATCTTGGTTTTTGCGCAGATTCTAGGATGGAGCATAAGATAGAAGCTTTCTTTATAGTTCCAGAAGTTCTGCTCAGTCACAATTGTCAAAGTCAAACCTCTGGAATTAGATCAATTCTAGAAAGATCTTGAGAGGGACAGAAACCATTAGGATGCTGTAAGTGATTTACTTAACTATCAACGAGAAAGGTCTAGAATGGAGAAGATAAAACCATGATTATGGCAATCCCAAAGACAGCCCCATTTTTTTTTTTTGGTTTTTGGGCCACACCCGGCGGTGCTCAGGGGTTACTCCTGGCTGTCTGCTCAGAAATAGCTCCTGGCAGGCACGGGGGACTATATGGGACACCGGGATTTGAACCAACCACCTTTGGTCCTGGATCAGCTGCTTGCAAGGCAAACACCGCTGTGCTATCACTCCGGGCCCGACAGCCCCATTTTTTGGATAAATTATGGTGAACAGAAACGAAGACCAATGCAGAGACCATAAAAATCACTATTTTTCAGATAAAAATTCATCAGTGGGGCCATAGCGATAGCACAGCAGAATGGGTGTTTGTCTTGCATGCAGCTGGCATGGATTTGATCCTCAGAATCTATATGGTACCCCTAAGTACCACAGGGAGTAATTTCTGAGCACAGAACCAGAAGTAGCCCTTGAGCATCATTGGATATGGGCCCCCAAAACAAATCCATTAATTAAAAAAGCACTAAAGTTTAAAATGAAATTGATGGCAGGAGTTACTTTTCCCAGATAAAGCCCCAGAGAAAAATTATTTTATTTAGAGAAGCAGAGAAGACTTAAATCCTAGAAAGAACTAGTTGGGGCTCCTCAACTGTCTCTTCACCTAAAGAGATCAGCAACAGAATAACACACCAAATGGCAGTGCGTTCACTCAGAGATAGAGATGGAGAGAGACAAGCAAAGCTCAATACTCCCTTAGTGTCAGAAACACTCTCTACATCCCATACACTTTCTTACACTGCTATTAACAACTGCTCCATCATTCTGTAATCTAAGTTAATGATGAAAGAAAACTACCAAGAGTTCCTCAAGAGAGGATGGAAACAATTGGTTACAAGACAAAAGGAAGCAGAGAATGGACAAAAAAACCCAACCACTTCATTCCTGACCCTTCACACAGAGCTCCACACTTCATCTGCCTCTGCAATCAAGGGGTAAAGCCTTTACATCGTTTAAACCATGTCAGACACACCTGCCCACCCAGCCCTAGGTGAAACAAAGATGTACAATCAGACCACAGTGAATGAATTTATCCTAACAGCCTTACCAGCCCTCCAGAACCTCCAGACACTTCTCTTCATGGTCCTCCTGCTCAGTTACTTGCTCACACTCACTGGAAACATGGTCATCATCGCCCTGATCTGGGCAGACAGCCGCCTCCAAACACCCATGTACTTCTTCCTCAGCAACTTGTCCTTCTTAGACATTTTATATACCTCCTCCGTGACCCCCAAGCTGCTGGACTGCCTCCTCTGGGGCAGGAGAACCATTTCCTTTGCCGGCTGCATCGCCCAGACCTACTTCTTCTTTTTCCTGGGTACAGTGGAGTTCATTCTACTGGCAGGAATGTCCTATGACCGCTACGTGGCCATCTGCAACCCCCTGCGCTACACCATCATCATGAACAACCAGGTGTGTCTCCTGCTGGTGCTGGGGTGCTGGCTGGGGGCCTTCCTGTCTGTGCTCTGCCCCACCATCGTGGTGTCCAGGCTGCCTTTCTGTGGCAGGGAGATCAGGCACTTCTTCTGTGACATCGCCCCACTGCTCCAGGTGGCTTGTATCAACACTCAGCTCATAGAGATGATCAACTTCCTCCTGTCCACCCTGGTACTCCTCACCTCACTCTTCCTCACCATGATGTCCTACACCTACATTATATCGACCATCCTGCGCACCCCCTCTGCCCAGGGCCGCCAGAAAGCCTTCTCCACCTGTGCCTCTCACCTAATAGTTGTCTCCATCTCTTATGGTAGCAATATCTTTATGTACGTGAGGCCCAGTCAGAATCATTCCCTGGAGTTTGACAAGGTGACAGCTGCTCTTACCACCATGGTAACCCCTCTCCTGAACCCCTTCATCTACAGTCTAAGGAACGAGAAGGTGAAGCAAGTTTTGAAGGACTCAGTTGACAAAATGAAAACCTTCTTTCATAAGAGAGTTTGAAACTGCTGATTCACTTCCGGGATTGGTGAGTGCAAAAAGATACCTAAAATCCACATGGCTGAAAGGGAGCTCCAGTCTGAAGCATAGCAGAGCTGAACCATCTTTGGCAAATATCAGGGAGGCAATTTCAGAAAAGATATTCTCCTCTTCTGAACAGACCCTTTCACTCACAGACTATGATGGGGTGAGCAAGGAGGAACCTGGATCTCTGCTTGGCAATCTTCCATTTTTAACTGATATTCTTGAACTGGGTGAAATTTAGTTTTCTGATATGTAAAGTGTTGGTGCTTTGCTTTCTTTTCTGGCTTTTTGAAAGCTTCCTGGAGAAATGATGACAAAGATGGTACTAGTGATAGTAACCATCAAGAAACAAGTCAAAGAAAGGCAACTACTTGTGATGATCAGAACAAAGACTGTTTATAAGTGTTATATGATCTTGGATAGTCCAAGATCCTAGGCCTTATTCCTAACAGCCACACACTGAAAATGATGGTAAAGATAATACTGATGATCAGTGGTCCTCAAACTTTTTAAACAGGGGACCAGTTCACTGTCCCACAGACCATTAGAGGGCCGTACCATATTTTAAAAAAAAAAAGTTATGAACAAATTCCTATGCACTCTACATATATCTTATTTTGAAGTGAAGAAAAAATGGGAACAAATATAATATGTGACCCGCAGGTCACAGTTTATTAAACCATCAAGAAACAAGAGGAGCCCTGTATCTCTGGGCTGGTGCATTGAGTTTTGATGTGCATGAATGTCTCCTTGAGTCATTCAGCAGCCAGGGGTAACTGCTCTCTTCTCCACTTAGTGCTGAGGAAAGTAAGACTTAGCAACTTCCCCCAAATGTTATCTCTAGTGAATGGTAGAAATTCACAGTAGGTGAACACACTGTAGCAGCTTATTATGCCATGAAATGTGGAGGGCAAGAAACTCAGTGGGGGACACTGAAGGTCACTTCACTCTAAAGGGATCAAAATCAGACTTGTGACATGGTGTCTGCCTGCCCCAACGAACTGCACTATCCATGCAGCAGTGAGGAGAGTGAGGGTCTGAGAAGATACTCCTTCAGAGGCAACAAGGAATCCACCTCAGACACAAACTATCATCTGAGGAACTGAGTAAAACAACATCAAGAGCAGAATGTGCGCCCCAGGGTTCATTTGGTTGTGAACAATAAAGCAAAAGGTAAATCAATCTGGTTTAACGAGAGGGCTTCTTGGTCATAGTAAACAAGAGTTTGGCCTACAGAGAGTTGGGATGTGGCTCATGTGGCAGAGCACAGGCCTTGTATGAGAGGTGTTGACTCCTGACATGACATGTCATTTGATGAAAGGACAAATGGAAGCTGAGAGAAAAAATATGAAAATTGAGAGAAGATTCATTTCTAGAAGTAACAACCTGAAACTGCCTCTGTGTCATTAACAAGCACAAACAACATATATAAATCCTGTTAGAGATTCAGTAGGTGTGGGTAAAGACACAAGGTTGAGCATGTTAATTTTATTAAATATGTTGGTGTTCATAAGAGGTATTTATACTTCTCTTGAGTAATATTCATTTCAGATCTGCTTTTCTTTCTCGGGGAGTAAAAAGGAAGATTAGGACCACCCATAGAGATGAACAGAGTTTGCACCTGGGTCTATGAGCAGGAATCACTCTGGAAGGACAAGGAGACCACATGAAGGGCTACCCTTGGAGATAGAATGAGGGTCAGCCACATGCAAGACAAGAGCCCTACCCATTGTACTTTCCCTCCAGATCCTCACACCTGCCTTTTTTGTAATTAAAATAAGGTAAGGGCCAAGGGTGGGAATCTATGGTAGAGCATTTGCCTTACATGTGTATTGTTCCAGTTCAATCTCAGGTAGGTACTAAAACATGAGCAATAAAGGTAATAAAATAATATCCACAAATACAATATTATAAATTAAAAATAAACAAAGTAAACAGGTGGGAGAGATAAGTCAAAGGGCTGAATGGAGACACTGTGGCTGGAGGAGCAGTCTGGCTGAAGCAGTTTACCTACATAGCAAAGACAGGGGCTATCCCAAGCACCTTTCTATGTGTCTCCCAAAAAGTAGACAGAAATAGAAACATATCTCAAAACTATGTATGCATTTATATACATATGTATGTACTTATGTATATAAATTATATATGTAAAACTATGAATGTATGTAAAACTATGTATGTACTTCTGGAATCCTGAATACCACCAAGGCTCACTCACAAGCACAAAGCCAAAAAGGGGCCCTGGGTACCTCTGCAGAAGACCCAAACATCTGCACTCCCAAAATAAATTGAGCAGTTTTTCATTCAAAACCATGGAGGCTAAAAGTCACTGGAAGGAATGGCAGAGCTGAAACACTAAGAGAATAAAAATAGTCCATAATCTGACCCTGGGGGGGAAAACCCACCTTCAGAAATGAGCTAGAAAATAAAGCACTTCCAGATAAACAGCAAAAGAGGAAATGTGGTACCAGCAGGTACTTGCTACAATAACTACTTTAACAGTCCCTCAGAAAGGAAAGAAATGCTACTATATTAATTTGAGATGTATAAATAAATTAATTATACTGCAAGGAAAGTATATCTATAAACTAAAAGAAGTAACTACTTAAATAAAAGTGTAAATATTAAAGTCAATATTATTATATGTGGTTTGACCATTTTTATTTCCTAATTGATTTAAAATACATATATGTAAAAGTATTATAAATTTAGATTAAATAGATGATTTGTGATAAAACATAAAGGTCAAAAATGGATCTAAATGGGAGCAAAATGATGTATGCTCTTGAAGATGATCTCAGATCAACTTGAAATATACAGATTTAATATTAACATTACAGTCAACTGCATTCCCTCCAGAGGACAATGAAAATAAACCTTACAAAATTGAGGCCAGTCTAGTCCAGTCTTTTTGGAAAACAATATGAATATTCCTTTAAAAAATAGACATTGAGCTCCCATATGATCCAGCATATCCTAGGGATATGCTCTAGGAGTATACAATACATTAATGCCCTCTGCACTCCCATGTTCATAGCAGCACTATTTACAAAATCCAGAATCTGGAAACAACCCAGATGCCCAAAAACAGATGAGTGGCTAAAGAAGCTGTGGTATATCTGTACAATGGAATACTATGCAGCTGTTAGAAGAAATGAAGTCATGAAATTTGCTTATACATGGATGGATTTAGAAACTGTTATGTTGAGTGAAAAAAATCAGGAAGGGGGCCGAAGAGATAGCACAGCAGTAAGGCATTTGTCTTAGACGCAGAAGGATGGTGGTTTGAATCCCGGCATCCCATATGGTCCCCCGAGCCTGCCAGTAGGGATTTCTGAGCATAGAGCCAGGAGTAACCCCTGAGCACAACCAGGTGTGACCCAAAAACCAAAAAAAATAAATAAATAAACCAAAAAGAAAAGAAAAAGAAAAATAAAGAAATCGGGGAGAGAGAGATAAGCACAGAATAGTCTCACTCATGAGGGATTTAAGAAAAATAAAAGACAGTCTAATAATAATACCCAGAGACAATAGAGATGAGAGCTGGAAGGACCAGTCCATGATAACAAGTTGATAACAAAGAGTGGTAAGTACAGATAGAGAAATAACTACACTAACAGCTACCATGATGATAGAGAGAGAAATACAATGCTTGTCTTGAAGACATGCAGAGGCTGGGGGGAGGTAGGAAAAGGGGGGACAATGGTGGAAGGAAAGTATCACTGGTGAAGGGGAGTGTGCATTTTATAGTTGAAACACAATTATGAACATCTTTTTGACCATTTGTGCTTAAATAAAGAAATCATTTTTAAAAAAAAGAACTTGTAATTTCCAATAATTTTAAAAAATTGAGACCAGAGTGATAGTACAGCTATTCAGGCATTTGCCTTGCATAAAGCAGACCTGGTCTGATCCCCCAGCAGCCCATATGAAGCCCACCAAAAGTGATCCCTGAGAACAGAGCCAGGAGTAAGCCCTGAGCACCACCACATGAAGCCCCCAAATCAAAAACAAACAAAATCAACTGAACACCAAAAGGCAGTGCCAAAGAGAATAGCAAAATAAAAGGCAAGACATATAGCAAAGTGACAAACATTAATTCCTTTCTTCTCTTTCTCTCTTTCTTTCTTTCTTTCTTTCTTTCATTCTTTCTTTCTTTCTTTCTTTCTTTCTTCTTTCTTTCTTTCTTTCTTTCTTACTTTCTTTCTTTCTTTCTTACTTTCTTTCTTTCTTCTTTCTTTCTTTCTTTCTTCTTTCTTTCTTTCTCTCTTTCTTTAATATTTTTTTAGAGAAAGAAAAGACTAAAAATTTCACGACCCAGAAACACCAGACAATTCCTTTATTTTTTGGTTTTTTTAGGACCAAACCCTGTGATCCCTGAAGGCTTCTCCCAGTGAGGGGCCATGAAATCAACCCCCACATGCTCAGGAAGTCATTTGGTGCCAGGGATCAAACTCAGGACTCACACCAGCAAAGCATGTGAGCAAAACATGGTTGAACAAATGATATAGTAGTCATCGTGCCAAAAAAGACTCCAAAAACACTGAGAATAAACTTGGAAAATCAGACTGAAGTTGAAGAAAGATAAAAAAAAGACATGCAGTAAACTACATTTATATAATAAACCAAGAAATTCAAAATGCTGACAGATAAAAAAAAATAAATGACTGTCCGAGGCTGAGATAAGGAGGGAAGAGCATTTACTAAGAACAAATATTTAAAAAAAAAATGAAGGTAATGGAAACATTTCAAACCATTTTTTTATTCGGTTTTGTGTGTGTGTGTGTGTGTTGGTTGTTTTTCTGGCCACACCTGGCAGTGCTCAGAAATCACTCCTGGCAGGGTGTGTGTGCGTGTGTGTGTGTGTGTGTGTGTGTGTGTGTGTGTGTGTGTGTGTGTGTGTGTGTGTGTGTGTGTTGGTTGTTTTTCTGGCCACACCGGGCAGTGCTCAGAAATCACTCCTGGCAGGGTGTGTGTGTGTGTGTGTGTGTGTGTGTGTTGGTTGTTTTTCTGGCCACACCGGGCAGTGCGCAGAAATCACTCCTGGCAGGATGCTGGGGACTGGACCCAGTTCGGCCACGTGGAAGGCAAATGTCCTCCCCACTATACTACTGCTCTAGCCCCTTCAAATCATTCTTGCAATGGTAATTGAGCTTATCTACCAGTAATAATTCCCCCAAACAACAAATCATACAGACAAAACTGTTGACTATGCAAAAACCTATCTCCATAAACGAGGTTTTATATATGCACACAGATCTATGTGCCATGTACAGAACTACATCTACGCAATATAAACCAAGCAAATGCACAAACAAAATGAAGATCTTTGGATTCCGGTCACAGAACTGAAAAGAGCAGAGAAGGAAGAGACAGAGGTATGAGTGAGACCCCTGAGAATGTTAGTGATCAAGGACTCCCTGGGAATGTGCTGAAGGGGCCATTGCACACACATGGACACACTGGGGGCAACACTTAGCATCCACTTAAATAGATCTAAATCTATATTGCAGGAAGTTACTAATGTTACATTTTTTTTAATGCCTAAGTAGCTGAACCCTATCGCAATACCTTTAGAAACAAACTGCAAATCTACAAACCCAGTGCTCACCACAACCGACTCTGAAGCCTCTCTGGTCACTGAAACAATAGCAAAATGGGGGGAATGAGGAGAAATTAATTAAATCAAACTTTAAATTTTTCAACTTGTTAATCCCTGAGGCTCTATAGTAGGCTCTAAGTTTATCTTCAAAGAAGCACCCAAGAGGGGCCCCCCAAGAGGTCTTAACTTTTTAACTCTGATTAGTTCCTCCAACTTCAACATTCTATGATTGCGAAACGATTCATTAAAATTGTATGCACTGTCCCAGGAGCCATTCTGCAGATAAACAATATAAAACAAAAATAAAAAACATTACAGGTCACAGTTCATCAGATGTGTCACCACGCTACAATAATGGCTGCACATTTTTTTTTATTTCTTCCTGGAGAAACAAAGGGGTGACATTAGAGACTGAGTCAGAGGTACCTCAGAAAAGAATGAGATGCCCCAGAAGTGACCAGTCTTAATGTGCTGGGCGACAAATGGGTGGGACTCTCCACACAATTTCAGAACCAGGCTCCGGTGCTCTTGAAATTCTTCTCACCTTGACCTCCTGTGGGTCTAGACTTCAACATTCTGGGAGGACACACAGAAAATAAAGTCAATGAAGAGAAGAGAAATGGCTTTCGTGGTGAGTATGACACAGCCCTGAGAGTTGGGAAACAATCGGCCCTTTGCTCAGAGACTTGGATCAAGCAGGCTGCTCTTCACACAATTCTACCAGCCTTGATTCAGTACCAGTGAGGCCACCCTGCCCACCCGGGCAAAGTTGTCACCTGGAATTGTTTCCCTTCAAGTGCAGAAGAGCAGCCTCAGATTCAGAAGCTCTGGTTAGCTAAAAATTCAGAAGGATTCAGAGTACTTGGACTTCATTTTATTGCATATCAAGACTTAATTTTTTTCATGGAAATAAGCAAAGACCTGGGGAAAGTCAGCAAAAGATTGTATAAAAGATTCAATTGAAGGAGGATGAAGTAATTAAGCAAAAACTTTGTAAACTGGGCTCAAAGAGATAGTATAGCAGGAAGGGCACTTGTCTTGCATGAGACCAACCTGGATTCAATCCCCAGCATCCCATATGGTCCCCAGAGCCTACCAGGAGTAATTCCTGAGCACAGAGCCAGGAGTAACTGCTAAGTTCTGCTGGGTTGGGCCCTCCAAATTTTTTTTTTTTTGTAAACTGTTTGGTGTGGTTTCAAAACGGAAGGTGAATCCTAAAGGCCAAACATGCAGTTAAAACTCAAAGATCTGGGGCCAGCGAGGTGGCACTAGAGGTAAGGTGTCTGCCTTGCAAGCGCTAGCCAAGGAAGGACTGTGGTTCGATCCCCCGGCATCCCATATGGTCCCCCCAAGCCAGGGGCAATTTTTGAGAGCTTAGCCAGGAGTAACCCCTGAGCATCAAACGGGTGTGGTCCCCCCCCCCAAAAAAAAACTCAAGGATCTTTAGCAAAGTCAACACTGAAGCACAAAAAGAACTCAAAGAACATTAGACCCAATACTGTAAAAACAAGGAGCAAAATGGCCCAAGTGTGAGCTTCTAAATTTATTTGAAGAGAATACTTCCTGTGCCACAATCAGTATAATGTAAGTATATTTGATTATGAAGTTATTCATATATTCAATAATATGAGTCTTCCATAATTTGTTTATGACTATTTTAGACTGAATATAAATGTGAACAGTCAACCCAGCTCAAATTGTTCTACCCTCCAATTACCCATGACTATATATAATCCCAGTAGGACCACTAGAAGAAAGGTGACATCTGTGGAGTGGAATAAAATCACTTTCAGCCTGTGATAAAAGTCTGATTTGGGGCCCGGAGAAATAGCACAGCGGTGTTTGCCTTGCAAGCAGCTGATCCAGGACCAAAGGTGGTTGCTTCGAATCCGGTGTCCCATATGGTCCCCCGTGCCTGCCAGGAGCTATTTCTGAGCAAACAGCCAGGAGTAACCCCTGAGCAACGCCGGGTGTGGCCCAAAAACAAAAACAAAAACAAAACAAAACAAAACAAAAAAATGATAGAACAGAACTCCTTGAACCATAAAGTAAGACTCCATCCTAGGCTCCATCCTTGGTCCTGTGCAAATACCAAGATCTCTAGCTACAGAGGCAGGATTTTATCATCCACGATGGAGCGAAAAGTTTCTAGACACCACCAAAAGACCAAGGGGAGAGTAAAAGAACATGTATGGAGCCTGTGGATATTCCCATGACAGTATATTTCAAGGGTGGAGAAACCCTGTATCTCTTAGGTCAATCTAATTTCCCCAATCTTTACTGTGCCTATGCAAGAAAAAAAAGAGAGAGAGAGAAGCACAAATTAAATTTTTTTTGGTTTTTGTTGCTTGTTTTTTTTCCTGTGGGTTTTCTTTGTGTGTGTGTGTGTGTGTTTTTTTATTTTTTATTTCAGGACCATGATTATTGTGTGGTTGGTATTCTTATTGCTATGGTGCTTTTCAAGATTTTTGTTTGATTTTATAAATTTTTCAAAAAAAATTTTTTTAGTATTGTTAGGTTTCTCTCTTTATCCATTTCTTCTCTTAAACTGATATTTATAGCCTCTAGAAAGATTCCTCCCATTTTTGCTTGATTTTGGCCCATTTTATTTATTTATTTTTTCTTTTATTCAAACAGAACCACATAATTTGAACCAAGGCGATGGCGCTGAAGGTAAGGTGCCTGCCTTGCCTGCACTAGCCTTGGATGGACCGCGGTTCGATTCCCCCGTGTCCCATATGGTCCCCCAAGCCAGGAGCAACTTCTGAGCACATAGCCAGGAGTAACCCCTGAGCGTTACCGGGTGTGGCCCAAAAACCAAAAAAAAAAAAATCAGGGGGAATTAATGGAGGGTAACAAGACCAGATAATAGTATAAACATTAAGTAGAAATAAATGATCAGACATGCTAGACACAGAGGGAACCACTTATACTAGCAATCTGGGTGCATGGTGGGAACAGGGGTGGAGGGAGGACAACATTGGTGGTGAGAGTGTCCCTATGTACCTAAATTATTACTGTGAAAGATTTGTAATTCACTTTGGTCAAAATAAAAATTAAAAAAAAAGTCATAAATGATTCAAAAAAAGAATATACTCTACTTTTGTCACTATGTACCTAAAATATTACTGTGAAAGATTTGTAAACCACTTTGGTCAAAATAAAAATTAAAAAAATAAAATCATAAATGATTCAAAAAAAGAATACTACTCAACTTTTGTAATTTGAACAAGGGTGGCACCAAAGATAGAAATTTGGATTAAAATTCTATCAATCATCTATGATATGCCAGTCACTATAATTATTGGTTAGTAAATAGTAGTGGGTATACAGCAATGAACAGACACAATATCTCCCCTCTCATACTGAGTTGATTCTAGCTGGAGGAGAGTTTACAATGAACCAATAGATGCAGAAATATGTTAATGATCCTAAGGACATGATGGGAGTTAGGGACAGCAAGGAAGGAAAGATGGGAGGTGAGGGGCACCTGATTTCTATAGTGTCACCATTGACAGTTGGCAGTTAGAGAATCCTGGCCAGTTGGCAGTTAGAGAGGAGGACCAGAGAATTATCGGAGCACCACATCAGGCAGTGAGAAGCGTGAAAATAATTCTAGAGCAGCAAGGTGGTTGTCTATGTGGGGGTATGGTGGGCAATAAAGTGGGCAGGGATGAGGGACTAAATGGGTAGTGAGAACAGACAAGTGGAACAGGGAACAGACAAGTGGGTGACAGCATATGGGGGTCACAAGTAGTTCCCTGAATTTTCACGATGGGTAAAAGCAGAAAGGTTTGAACTAGACACTGCTATAAGACACCTGATTTTCACACCATCACTCTGCCTGGTATGTGAAGAACAAAGGTTTCTATGAGACACCATCACATTAATATGCAGATAGGACGAAGACCAGGATTCCAGAGATAAGGCTTCAGCTATACAATTAAGGCTAGACACTGCTTAAAGATTTAATGATTTTATTTTACTCTAGACTGCTGCTGTCAGGTCCACAGTCTTGACAGCTGCCAACAGCAGTGGCACTTCATGGTGGTCTTCATGCCATACTTGCCTCTGTGGAGGGACAGGGAAAATAGGTAGGCTTTAGTTACACCCGGGGGACCCTTGACTTGCATCTTCTAGTTCCTTCTGAAAGGGAACTTGGCCATCCTCAGGCAGCAAGTGTACAACTGAGCCACCTGACCTTGAGAATCAGTGTGGCCTTCTTGGTGTGGCTCTACCAGCCAGCTGAAAATAGGTCTGGGCCACACCTGTCACCACAGGGCTAGAGCTAGGACCCAAGGACAACATAGAGTGCTACTGAGCTCTGTGGGATGGGGATGAAGGAGTCCTAAGGGGCTCAAGTGTGGTGGGAGGGGTAGAGTGAAAAGGCCTGGGCAGCATAGTGCCTGCCACAGGAAGCTTCACTGGACTGCAAGGGCATCAGAACGAAGAGAACACAAAGTACTCTTGGGGGCATGTGGCAATTTGGAAGCTGGGGAGAAGAGAACCAATGCACAGACTGTAGCTATCTGGGCTGGCCACCATGGGGCCAGAGTAGGAATGAGTTAGTACATAACCATCACCCCCATACCTATCCTATGGAGCAAGAAGACAGGTCAGTGATCCAAGCACATTTCTGTGTGGTTGTATGTGATTGTGTGTCAATGCAGATTCTGGATGTGACTATGACTATCTATGTACCGTACATGTGTCTATAGCTCTATGATCATTGTGTCTTAGTGTGACTGTGTTTATGTGCAAGTGTAGCTGTTTGCAGATGCTAGTCTGTGTGTCTGTGGATGTGATTATGTGCACAAACATCTGAGTATCTCCCTGCTACCCACTCAGCACACAGGAGCCAACCACATTGCTGTTGCTGTTGTTTGCTATTGGTTCCTGGTGGAATAGGGAAGGGAACTGTGGTATAGATCTTGTGCCAGGAAGTACAGCGCATAGCCATTGGACAGAGAGTTCACCAGCTAGAAGGTATGATATGGGGGTCCTGGGAGTCCTGTGGGCTGTGGGGGGATGGACTGTGAGTACTGTGGGCTCTGGGATCTGGGCTGTGGACTGTAAACTCTGGGCTCCCAATTGCTTTTGTCTGGGGTGCAGGCAGGAAGTATGCAGAATCAGGCAAAAGCCTGGGCTCCACACTAACCCCAAATCATTTGAGATCTAAGTCCTTGACCCCAGAACCAAGCATGAAGGTCCCTATGTGTTAGTGGTTACTCTTACCGGCCTGCCTGGGTCTGATCTTTTTCTTGGACATCTCCAGGGACCAGCGTGATCTCAAGGCCGGCGTTATATTAGGACTGGCCTCTGTTGATCTTAAAAACATTTCCAAGATTTTGTCTAATTTAGACGTTGTATAGTGATCAGCTTTAAAATGATCCCTACCTTGTTTGAGAAATTCATTTTCAATTATCTCCGCCCCACTGAGACCACCAATGCTGCCATATTTGCTGGAAACACGGTTGCTGCTGGCCTTGAGGAGAGCATGGATGCCGATGGGACCACTGATGTCAGTGGTTCCACTGGGACTAAGTATGCTGCTGGATTCTCTAAGTATAATCATGCTCCTGGATACGCCAAGATGACCCAGGCCACTGGATCCTCCAAGAGCACCAGTTCTGCTGGGTCCACCAAGATCACCCAAGCCACTGGATCCTCCAAGACCACTGAACCCACCAAGACTACCGATGTGGCTGGAACTGTCATCGTCACCTGTGCTGCTGGGACTGCCGAGACCACTGGTGCCACTAGATCCTACAAGAACATATGGGAGGCTGCCGGGTTTGCCGAGACCACCCTTGATGGTGTTACTCGACTCAAGGGGGCCTCCGCCACTGGAACCACCGGTTGCACAGGAACCACAGGAGCCACCAAGACTACCACTGCGGGATCCGCCAAGACCACTGGTACCACTGGATCCTCCAAGCTCACCAAGGCTGAAACCACTGGTGCCACTGGAACCAAGATTACCAAAGACGCTGGAACTGTCATCGTCACTTGTGCTACTGGAATTACCAAGACCACCGGTGCCACTGGATCCTCCAAGATCATATGGGAGGCTGCCGAGTTTGCCGAGACCACCCTTGATGGTATTACTCGACTCAAGGGGACCACCGCCACTGGAACCACCGGTTCCACAGGGACCACAGGAGCCACCAAGACTACCACTGCTTTATCTGCCGAGACCACTGTGCCACTAGATCCTCCCAGCTCACCGAGGCTGGAACCACTAGTGCCACTGGAACCAAGACTACCAAAGACGCTGGAACTGTCACAGTCACCTGTGCTGCTGGAACCGCCAAGACCACCGGTGCCACTGGATCCTCCAAGACTACCACTGCTGGATCCGCCAAGGCCACTGGTGCTACTGGTTCCTCCAAGCCCAACAGGCTGGAACCACTGGTGCCACTGGATCCTTGAAGCCCACCCAGTCTAGCCCAGACTCAGACACAAAGAAATGCTGCCTGGTGAACACGGAGCCAGAGCAAGCAGGGCAGCCACGAGCACCTGCTCAAACCCATGTGGCCTGTCCAGGACCTCCACCCCTGGCCTAGGCTCCCAGTTGGCATATGGTGTCATCTTGGTCCCTGTGTGAGCATCTAGGTGGGGGGCCTTGCCTATGGCATGACCTGGTCTGTGATCCTGGCTCCTGCAGGGCTGTTCTGGGTGCCTTACAAGAGACAGAAGAGAGATGGATTCAGGGTGTGGCTTCAAGACAGGGGTGACTTCTCCCCGCTGCTTTTGCCCTGATAGTGGCACAATCGGAGGTGCTGGCAGACAGGCTGCCTGGGTACTCGAGCAGCTGCCTGCCTCTGGAAGGGTGGGAGGGAAGTGAGTGAAGCCAACCTGAGAAAAGGCAAGGCCTGGAGATAAGAGAGAGGTGTGGAAGCCAGTTCAAGATGGTGCCCTTCTCTGCTGCAGGGACTGAAGTTCCTAGAGAAGGCTAAAACCTCGCCACTAATCATGGGGTGCAGTTGTCCCAGGACCCCACAGACTGAGGAGGTCTTTTTCAGGGTGGGGTAGAAAGGAGCTGGATGCTCAACATTATCCATTACTGGGGACAGAGAATTCAGGAAGGGCAGTTCTGGAGAAGGAAACAAGTGCAGGCAGGCAGGATGTGAGCAGGCAGGTAGGGGAGGAGCACTGCAGGAGGAGTCAGGAGCCCAGGTGCAAAGCAGTCTCTGGCAGTTAGACTCGGAATGACTCTGAAAACACTGCCCCTGGGCATCAATGGCAGTTGTCAAACATGGTGATGGACAGCGTCCTCCAGGGCATGTGGGTCTGGGTGGGAGGCAGATGGATTCCTTTCTCTGCTGCACCACTGGATGCTGCCCACTGCTCCGTCTGGCTTCTGGGCCAGTGATCTTGCCAGTCCTCTCTCCACGTGTTGTGCATTCCTTTGTGACAACTGCTTCTTCCACCAAATGAAAATCATTCTCCCAACTGTGTCACCAATCTTTGCAATATATTGAGATGTTGAGTTGGGCAAAGCTAAGAAAAACACACGATTGCTTTTACCACACCTGCCATCTTGCTGGCAGAGAATCAGTCCAGCTCCACAATAAGCTCAAAGAACACAATGCTGACAAATCTTCCCAGGTAGACTGTTTTGGGCTGACAACTCTGGGGCTTTCTGGGAATGGGAGCAGGAAGATTTCCTTTCTGCTTGAAGATACAGCACCCCACAGCTGCATTATACCCAATACCCTCCTACAGAAATGGCCCAGCTCCTCCACTGAATCTCCTCAAACTGCCAGCCCATCATATCATTCCAGATCTATAGCTTCTGGGGCACATATGTGGCTGCATAGCACCTCCAAATTTTATATTACTATCAGCCTATCAGCCCAGTAGGATCACAGCAAATGTGATGAAAAAGTTGCAGGGAAGAGCACCAAAGTCAGTAAATAATAGGACATTGTGTCCTACATGCTCAACAAGCACCAACCACAACCCAGTAAATCCTCAGATAATGATTGTGGTAACACCATTGGGAGATATATAGAACAATTATTACAAATCGACCCTTATTGATCTAAGTTTGAATAATTCCATTTGCTTTTGTGTTGCAACAAACAATATGAAGTAAATGTGTTTGTGTCTATAAGGGGACATGCGAGGATAATGGGTGAGAAACTAGACCATCGGTGGATGGAAGGTCACACTTATGCAGTAAGGTTTAAACCCATTTCAAATACATAAGGGACTAATACTGAGAATGTGCATTTAAGGTTCATAGATATATTTGGCCCAACAGTGTTGAAAACACCTGTGTAGATTGAATTCAAGCAGTTTCTGTGAAAAAAATCTTAAACATAACATTGAGTGTTGTTCAAGTCTGGAGGTGGGCAGAAGGGGAAATCGTCCACAAAATAAAGCAGATCAGGGTGCCAGGAGAGTAAGAGCCAGACAGTTGTAACACCCGGCAGAGGGGCCATAAAGAAGGAGAGATCAGCATGGCTCATATACTTCAAGAAGAGCAAGAATGGGTCCAAGAGATGGAAATAATAAGGGCTGGAAAGAGGGCAGCACAGGCAAATGGAACAATATGTATAACAACACAGAGGCATGAAACAGGCCTCACTTGCTTTGATCCTTTATTTTATGAACAGTAAGTCCCCACTTAATGTCGCTGATAGTTTCCTAAATACTATGACTTTAAACCAAATGACACAGAAGGGGAGCAGGTCTTTAAGTCAGCTGGGCTTAATTTTTTTCTCTCTTATTTCCATGACCATGAATCTTGGGCAAAAGATTTTCTTTGAGGACTTGCTATCTCCCCATCACTTTGGTCAGATTATTCAGGTCTTAGTTTTTGCCTCAAAGACTTACTAAAGAGCTTACTGAAAATCAGTGACCAGACCACATACATGTATGCACAATAGAGGGCCCCCCCAAGGGAAATATCTCTTGAACAAATGAGGGGATGCACAAATGCTGTGTGGTTATTAGGGTGTGCTAAGACTCAAATGACTCAGGCTAACCACCATAGGAAATGACTTAGCAGCAAAGATGTTTCCCTGGAGGTGGTGTGATTAGGAAATGAGGAAATTTCTCCTGGAAGTAGAAGCAGTGTTTGATGCCAAACCTGAGGGGAGAAGTGAAGGAGAAAGAAGGTTTCGTGTAAAATTTGAAGGGCATGTAGAGTTGGATAAATAGAAGAAAGGCAAAGAAACATGAAGAGCAAGTAGCAGAAAGACCTACTCTGAGGCAGGGAAGAGATGGGGAAGGGCACAAAGCCAGGGCACTATTATGTCAGGCAATGTGTACCTTTGCCTTCTTTCTGTATCATGGCAGGCAAAGAATACCTTAACCTTCTTCCTATATCATGGCTTGCAACAATTGCCATCCACTTCTTTGTGAGAGACTCCTTAAAGGATCATGGGAAAAATAACTGACAGTGTACAAAGCATTTTAGTATTTGTGGGGTATGATGAACTGTAAACATTTTCACACAGTTCTTTGGCACCCACTGAATGCCACGTAGGGGGTATGATGAGTAGTATCAGATCGCTTCCATTCTCTCAAAGACCACTTAAAACGGAAGCAGTGGTAAAGAAATATCCATTGGCAGTATAGACAACTTATTGAAGGTAGGAAGAGATGGAGAGAACAATGAGAAGCAATTCATTTCAACATTGGGACCTAGGGGTATGGGGTAAGGTGGGGGTGGAAGATATGAAAAACAAAGAAAGGATCTTTGAATTCCCAAAGTGATAAGATTATTTCTGGTCTGAACATAGATGGCAGACAGAAGACCAAAGAAGTGAGGAGAGTACTCTGGATTCCACCCCCCACAGAAAATCTCAACAGACAATGGGGAAGCCTATATTTCCTTTATAAGTTTAAGACCTATATAATACTACCACTTAACCTGTTTATCCCGAAATATAAGATAATCTCCTGCATCACTTTGTTCCCTTAATAAATTTAAACTTATTTATTTTTTCCTTTATAAATATCTGAGTATATATATGTATGTATATGTTTTTAAATACGTATAGATGTGTATATATATATATCTATATAGATATATATATATATATATATATATATATAGAGAGAGAGAGAGAGAGAGAGTCTCATTTCTGTTTTCTCTTCTTCCTTAACTCCACCTATTTTGGTTCTACTTGATACCAAAACCTACAAGAAAAAAGTCTTGTAGAGGATAATAGCTCAGGTCAAAAACAGGGCACAGAGGTGATGGAGCCTGACATTCTCACCCCTAAATGCACCAGCAATATAATATATATATTATAATATCATATATATAATATACCCATTTCTTCTCGCAAAGGCATACTAAAAAGGGAGAAATTTTGCATATTGAAATAAGCTCTTATCTATATGGATAGGAACTCATATACTTTACAATACAGGAGCACCTCCCACCTTGAACATAATGTCATATGGTCCTAATTTAGACTTCATGTGGTTAGACAGTGATCATCCAACCCTGAACCCTAGATCTCAGACATAGAACTGACACAGTTCTCCACAACAGCTCCAGGAACCAAACTCCCTCTGGGACATTCTTACTACTGCTCTGACACCAAACTGTGCCGATTTTGGTATGACATCCTCATAATGAGGAAATGGCAACAACTTGGAGCAGGCTGTCTTACCTCACCTCCTAATGATAAGATGAATTCAGAAGACATGTCATTCTTTGATTGGTATAAAAGCCAACTTCAATGTCTACAAAAGACTGATATTCATGACTGGGCAGAACTTAACCTGGGACCAATAAAAAAAGACCCTAGTGGGGGGTGGGGGAACCCTAGTCTAGGCCTTGGCCTATGATATGTACAACCACCAAAATCTCTAACTCCAGAGATCTGAATGAGACAACTGCAACCGAGCAGATTGGGGCAAAAACCAACTACAGATGACTGATTAAAACAAAAATGATAGAACAGAACTCCTTGAACCATAAAGTAAGACTCCATCCTAGGCTCCATCCTTGGTCCTGTGCAAATACCAAGATCTCTAGCTACAGAGGCAGGATTTTATCATCCACGATGGAAAAAGACCAAGGGGAGAGTAAAAGAACATGTATGGAGCCTGTGGATATTCCCATGACAGTATATTTCAAGGGTGGAGAAATCCTGTATCTCTTAGATCAAACTAATTGCCCCAATGTTTACTGTGCCTATGAAGAAAAAAAAAGAGAGAGAGAGAGAAGCACAAATTAAAATTTTTTTGGTATTTCTATTGTTATTTGTTGCTTGTTTTTTTTTCCTGTGGGTTTTCTTTGTGTGTGTGCCTTTATTTATTTATTTTTTATTTCAGGACCATGGTTATTGTGTGGTTGGTATCTTTATTGCTGTGGTGCTTTTTCAAGATTTTTGTTTGACTTTTTTTTAATTTTTTAAAAAAATTTTTTTAGTATTGTTAAGTTTCTCTCTTTATCCATTTCTTCTCTTAAAGTGATATTTATAGCCTCTAGAAGGATTCCTCCCATTTTTGCTTGATTTTTGCCCCATTTTATTTATTATTTTTTCTTTTATTCAAACAGAACCACATAATTTGAACCATCTTATCTCACCTCACAAATTGAAGGGGAATTAGTGGAGGGTATCAAGACCAGATAGTAGTATGAACATTAAGTAGAAATAAATGATCAGACATGCTAGACACAGAGGGGACCACTTATACTAGCAATCTGGGTGGTAAAGGAGGGGGATATGGGATGCATGCTGGGAACAGGGGTGGAGGGAGGACAACATTGGTGGTGGGAGTGTCCCTGATTAAATATCACTATGTACCTAAAATATTACTGTGAAAGATTCGTAATCCACTTTGGTCAAAATAAAATTTAAAAAAAATAAAATCATAAATGATTATGATTTTGTAATTTGAACAAGGGTGACACCAAAGACAGAAATTTGGATTAAAAATCTATCAATCATCTATGATATGCCAGTCACTATTATTATTGGTTAGTAGATAGTTGTGGGTATACAGCAATGAACAGACACAATATCTCCACTCTCATAGTGCTTTGATTCTAGCTGGAGGAGAGTTTACAATGAACCAATAGATGCAGAAATATGTTGAATAATAGTAAGGACATGATGGGAGTTGGGGACAGCAAGAAAGGAAAAATGGGAGGTGAGGGGCACCTGCTTTCTATAGTGTCACCATTAACAGTCCTGGCCAGTTGGCAGTTAGAGAGGAGGAACAGAGAATTACCTGGGGACTGAGCACATCATCAGGCAGTGAGAAGTGTGAAAATACTTCTAGAGCAGCAAGGTGGTTGTGTATGTGGGAGTATGGTGGGCAACAGAGTGGGCAGGGATGAGGGACTAAATGGGTAGTGAGAACAGACAGGTAGAACAGGGAACAGACAAGTGGGTGACAGCATATGGGGTCACAAGTAGTTCCCTGAATTTTCGCGATGGGTAAAAGCAGAAAGGTTTGAACTAGACACTGCTATAAGATACCTGATTTTCACACCATCACTCTGCCTGGTATGTGAAGAACAAAGGTTTCTATCAGACACCATCACATTATTATGCAGATAGGATGAAGACCAGGATTCAGCTATACAATTAAGGCTAGACATTGCTTAAAGAGTTAATGATATTATTTTAGTCATAAATTTCATGTTTATTTTTAAGCTCAGAATATGACTGCTGCTACCGGGTCCATGATCTTGACAGCTGCCAACAGCAGTGGCACTTTATGGTGGTCCTCATGCCATACTTGCCTCTGTGGAGGGACAGGGAAAATAGTAGGCTTTAGTTACACCTGGGGGGCCCTTGACTTGCATCTTCTAGTTCCTTCTGAAAGGGAACTTGGCCATCCTCAGGGAGCAAGTGTACAATTGAGCCACCTGACCTTGAGAATCAGTGTGGCCTTCTTGGTGTGGCTCTACCAGCCAGCTGAAAATAGGCCTGGGCCACACCTGTCACCACAGGGCTAGAGCTAGGACCCAAGGACAACATAGAGTGCTACTGAGCTCTGTGGGATGGGGATGAAGGAGTCCTAAGGGGCTCAAGTGTGGTGGGAGGGGTAGAGTGAAAAGGCCTGGGCAGCATAGTGCCTGCCACAGGAAGCTTCACTGGACTGCAAGGGCATCAGAACGAAGAGAACACAAAGTACTCTTGGGGGCATGTGGCAATTTGGAAGCTGGGGAGAAGAGAACCAATGCACAGACTGTAGCTATCTGGGCTGGCCACCATGGGGCCAGAGTAGGAATGAGTTGGGGGTACATAACCATCACCCCCATACCTATCCTATGGAGCAAGAAGACAGGTCAGTGATCCAAGCACTTTTCTGTGTGGTTGTACGTGATTGTGTGTCAATGAAGATTCTGGATGTGACTATGACTATCTATGTACCGTACATGTGTCTATAGCTCTATGATCATTGTGTCTTAGTGTGACTGTGTTTATGTGCAAGTGTAGCTGTTTGCAGATGCAAGTCTCTGTGTCTGTGTGTCTATGGATGTGATTATGTGCACAAACATCTGAGTATCTCCCTGCTACCCACTCAGAACACAGGAGCCGACCATACTGCTGTTGCTGTTGTTTGCTATTGGTTCCTGGTGGAATAGGGAAGGGAACTGTGGTATAGATCTTGTGCCAGGAAGTACAGCACATAGCCATTGGACAGAGAGTTCACCAGCTAGAAGGTATGATATGGGGGTCCTGGGAGTCCTGTGGGCTGTGGGGGGATGGACTGTGAGTACTGTGGGCTCTGGGATCTGGGCTGTGGACTGTGAACTCTGGGCTCCCAATTGCTTTTGTCTGGGGTGCAGGCAGAAAGTATGCAGAATCAGGCAAAAGCCTGGGCTCCACACTAACCCCAAATCATTTGAGATCTAAGTCCTTGACCCCAGAACCGAGCATGAAGGTCCCTATGTGTTAGTGGTTACTCTTACAGGCCTGCCTGGGTCTGATCTTTTTCTTGGACATCTCCAGGGTCCAGCGTGATCTCAAGGCCGGCATTATATTAGCACTGGCCTTTGTTGATCTTAAAAACATTTCCAAGATTTTGTCTAATTTAGACGTTGTATAGTGATCAGCTTTGCCAGATTTGCTGGAAACACGGTTAATGCTGGCCTTGAGGAGAGCACGGATGCCGCTGGGACCACTTATGTCATTGGATCCACTGAAATTAAGTATGCTGCTAGATTTTCTAAGAATAACCATGCTGCTGGACCCACCAAGATCACCCAGGCCACTGGATCCTCCAAGACCACTGATGCCGCTGGAACTGTCATCGTCACCAGTGCTGCTGGAACTGCCGAGACCACCGGTGCCACTGGATACTATAAGAACATATGGGAGGCTGCCGGGTTTGCCGAGACCACCCTTGATGGTGTTACTCAACCCAAGGGGACCACCGCCAGTGGAACCACCGATGCCACTGGAACCACCCGTTGCACAAGAACCAAAGGAACCACCAAGACTACCACTGCGGGATCCACCGAGACCACTGGTGCCACTGAATCCTCCAAGCTCACCGAGTCTGGAACCACTGGTGCCACTGGAATAAAGACTACCGGTGCCGCTGGAACTGTCACCATCACCTGTGCTGCTGGGACTGCCAAGACCACCGGTGCCACTGGATCCTCCAAGAACATATGGGAGGCTGCCGGGTTTGCCGAAACCACCCTTGATGGTGTTACTCGACTCAAGGGGACCACCGCCAGTGGAACCACCGGTTGCACAGGGACCACAGGAGCCACAAAGACTCCCACTGCGGGATCCGCCGAGACCACTGGTACCACTGGATCCTCCAATCTCACCGAGGCTGGAACTACCAGTGCCGCTGGAACTGTCACCGTCACCTGTGCTGCTGGGACCGCCAAGACCACCGGTATCACTGGATCCTCCTAGATCAGATGGGAGGCTGCCGGGTTTGCCGAGGCCACCCTTGATGGTGTTACTCGAGTCAAGGGGACCACCGCCACTGGAACCATCAGTTGCACAGGGACCACTGGTGCCACTGGATCCTCCCAGCTCACGGAGGCTGGAACCACTGGTGCTGCTGGAACTGTCACCGTCACCTGTGCTGCTGGGACCGCCAAGGCCACCGGTGCCACTGGATCCTCCAAGATCAGATGGGAGGCTGCCGGGTTTGCCGAGGCCACCCTTGATGGTGTTACTCGACTCAAGGGGACCACCGCCAGTGGAACCACCGGTTGCACAGGGACCACAGGAGCCACAAAGACTCCCACTGCGGGATCCGCCGAGACCACTGGTACCACTGGATCCTCCAATCTCACCGAGGCTGGAACTACCAGTGCCGCTGGAACTGTCACCGTCACCTGTGCTGCTGGGACCGCCAAGACCACCGGTGCCACTGGATCCTCCAAGATCAGATGGAAGGCTGCTGGGTTTTCTGAGGCCACCCTTGATGGTGTTACTCGAGTCAAGGGGACCACCGCCAGTGGAACCACCAGTTGCACAGGGACCGCAGGAGCCACAAAGACTCCCACTTCGGGATCTGCCGAGACCACTGGTGCCCCTGGAACTGTCACCGTCACCTGTGCTGCTGGGACCGCCAAGACCACCGGTGCCACTGGATCCTCCAAGATCAGATGGGAGGCTGCCGGGTTTGCCGAGGCCACCCTTGATGGTGTTACTCGAGTCAAGGGGACCACCACCACTGGAACCACTGGTTGCAGAGGAACCACAGGAGCCACTGAGACTACCACTGTTGGATCTGCTGAGACTACTGGTGCCGATAGAACTGTCACCATCATTTGTGCTGCTGGGACCGCCAAGGCCACCGGTGCCACTGGATCCTCCAAGACGACCACTGCTGGATCCACTGAGGCCACTGGTGCTACTGCTTCCTCCAAGCCCACCAAGGTTGGAACCACTGGTGCCACTGGAACCACCAGTGCCACTGGATCCTTGAAGTCCACCGAGGCTGGAACCACCCGTGCCACTGGAAACACCGACACTGCCATTTCTGGATCCCCCAAGCCCACCAAGGCTGCCAGGTTTTTTTTTTTTTTTTTTTTTTTTTTTTGGTTTTTTGGGTCACACCCGGCGGTGCTCAGGGGTTACTCCTGGCTGTCTGCTCAGAAATAGCTCCTGGCAGGCTCAGGGGACCATATGGGACACCGGGATTCGAACCAACCACCTTTGGTCCTGGATCGGCTGCTTGCAAGGCAAACACCGCTGTGCTATCTCTCCGGGCCCAGGCTGCCAGGTTTGCCAAGACCATCCTTAATGGCTAGGTCACCTATGTTACGCGACCCAAGGAGACCATCACCATCACTTAGATCACCCATACTGCCAGCCCCAGTGACAGGACCAATGGTAGTAGATAGGCTGACACTTTCATTGGACTTGCTGATAGTGCTGGTCTCGATGAGATGACCTAAGCCTTTGGGCTTGTCGAGCTCACCCAAGCCTTCCATCTTGCTACCGTCAATAGCATCACTGATGCTTCCACCTCCTATGGTGCCACTGCTGTTGCAGCCACCACCACCACTATCACCACTTAGGCTACTGCCTTCATTACCAACACTTTGGACACTGCCACTATTATCACTGCTCTCTCGAATTCTTCCACCGTCATTAGGGCCATCTTTCACGTTAGAGCTGACAGTGCTGCCATTTTCCAAGACACCGCCTGGCACTCTCCTTATCGGAAAGCTCTGACCACATGGACAGTAAGTTAAAACGAGCAAGAGCAGCACCACCATAGTGGGCCACATCTCCATTCTTGACTATGGTCAAGACTCTGTGAGCCTCCTCCCCTAAGGCCGGAGATATAACATTCTGGGCTTTATGAGGTCATACAAGGGGTTCATGTATGCAAATAAGGGCGGGGTGTGCTTGTGGGGCCAATCAGATCGCACATGATATTCCATATATTTAAAGCAACCTTCATTAAAATTCCAATGAGGGCCAGAGATATAGTACAGGAAGTAAAGCTTTTGCCTTACATGGAGCAGATATGATTTAATACCCAGGAACACATATGGTCCCCTGAGGACAGTCAAAAACAAAACAACAACAATATCTTGATAAGCTTTCTAGATCCCAAACTCCATGAAGTAAAGTTGAGAATTAAAAGAAAAGATGGTGGGCCCGGAGAGAGAGCACAGTGGTGTTTGCCTTGCAAGCAGCCATCCAGGACCAAAGGTGGTTGGTTCGAATCCTGGTGTCCCATATGGTCCCCCGTGACTGCCAGGAGCTATTTCTGAGCAGATAGCCAGGAGTAACCCCTGAGCACTGCCAGGTGTGGCCCAAAAACCAAAAAAAAAAAAAAAAAAAAAGAAAGAAAAGAAAAGATGGTTATGTTGGGCCAATCAAAGCCCACACAGGATTCCAGTCTTTAGGACCTGCATCCCACACATTACCACCATACCTCCCAAGAAAGGCTGAGAGAAAAGCTAAAGGAGATAAAACCAGAATGCAGGATGAAGGATGCAGAGAAAATTTGCAGAATTATCAACTAAGCCTGCTTCTTCAAAGCTAGACTCCTTACCGAAAAGGACCCCTGATGACAAAGGAGAAAAGGTACCGAGGTTGGGGGGTGGAGGGGAGGCAAAAGCAGATGCTGGCAAGGATGGGGAAAACTTCAAAAATAGAAGTTCCAAAAATGGCCCCGAGAGGTACTGGAGGTACTGGGCATAACAAGGAAAGTGTGTGCATTGTTCATATTGTGCTGTTCTGTGAATGCAGTTAGAAATAATATTTTTTATCAAGTTTTATTAAAATTCAGAATTTATCTTTTAAAAACTATGTTGTTACACATGGAACACTTCATTGTAGTTTTGGGAAAAGGCCTGAGTCACTAACAAAAAGTCCCCATAGCTAGGAAAAAAAAAAAACATTACCCTACTAGTTTCTAGAGACTTCTTTTTGGTTCTCAGGAGGAGAGATTGCTTTACATTTATGCACCAACACCATGTGGTAGGGACAAAATTACTTTATTCCTAAGCCTTATCTCCCCTGCCATCCTTAGAATAAAATTGATTCCCTTAAACTCAGAGAACCTATTGAGCCTGGACTCCCAAAAATTGCTTACCAGGATGTCAGGGAACCTAGATTTTGCAGTGACCCCATTGAGTGGGGAACCCTCAAAGAGCAACGGGTTCTTTTTGAGACTGTGAATCTTCAGACTCATCATTTTGCTATTCTTCTTTTCATATCCTGAAACCCAGAGTGGGCTTGTGAGGTGCTGATAGGCAGCAGCTGAATGTGAAATGAAAACCCTCACTCAAAACTCTCTGTTGACAGCATCAAACAAAGACTTCATTGTGCTTTTTTTTCTTTTCATTTTTACATTTTTGTTTCAGTGTCAGAGTCAAACCTAGGATCTACATATGCACAAGGAAGTGCTCTAATATGAAGCTTTATCCCTAGTGATAAAATGTGTTTATTGTTTCCAAAACTTCTTTTGGGAAAAATATTTTTATTTTAAATATGAGAGATGGAGATGGAAGTTGTTTCTCAACAATTTTTTTATTTTGGCTAGAGCAATTAAGAGATGTTTGCATTTACTGAGATGGAGAAATCTCAGGGAAATGTAAATGTGGTTGTGTGGTTGTGTGTGTGTGTGGTTGTGCGCACACGCACATGTGCATATGTATGCACTGGCATGCTGGGGGGGTTGGAATGAAAGTGGATAGGCTGAGACTAATAAGAAGCATCAGTTGTATATATGATTTTGAGCCTCAGAGAGACACTCTACTTTGAAAATGTAATTTTGGCAGTTGCCAGGATATAATATTTTTTATATTCACAAGCTGTGATGAGATCCTGAGAGGAGTGAGAAGAGAAAGGGGGGCTGGATGTTTCAAGACTGGGAGATTGGGAAGATGATAAAGGACCAGCAGGTGGGAAATAGGAGAGAGGAGAGGAGAATAAAGCAAGAGTAGAGGATAAGAAGAACAGAGAAAGAGAGGGAGAGAGACTATGAGAGTGAGGGCAGCAGTGAACAGAGAATCTCTTAGCTATTTGAGGAGAAAATGAGAGAAGATTAAAGTGGGATAATTGGTTTAAGAACTCCTACCTATAAAGGCAGAAGAACAAAATGATTTCACATTGAAGATGGCCCTGTCCCCTTCCTTTTCTTCCCTTCCCTTCCCTCCCAAGTAAAATAAAATAAAACCCAAGGAAAGGAAGCTCAGATCTTACTGTTTGCTCAAGGCACATGTATCAAAGGGCTAAATCCGAAGTTTGGCTCAAGCCTTCATCCAATTTGAGAAGCTACATCCCTAACCATTAGGAAACCCAGCCACTTTTAGCTTCAACAAAGCCATGACTTTATTCTTAAATTTCTACTAGAAGGAAGGTGTAGACAGACAGCAAGTGCCCAAGCAGAGGTTGAGAAATGTGTCCTTTGTGCACGAAGTCACTGGCAAGCTCTGTGGGAAATGGAGAATCCCAGCAAGCAATGACCAGGGCAGGAAGATGGCAGGGATGTCACCAATGAACCAAAGAAAGACATTTTGCTGGAAATTTCCTGCAGTTTGGAGGTACTTGGACAGTCTGTTGGGCACAAATGTCTGGCTCTCAAATGCTTGCTGGTGTCACATGGAAGGTAATGAAGGTAATGAAGGTACGGCTAGCTAGGCCAGCCCTCACACACAGAAACTTCCAGAAGGCTTGTGTGGAGGTGCAGTGGCTTCTCCAGTATCCTTGCATGTCAAGGGCCAGTTTTCTCAGAATCCATGGGAAACCCTAATGTCAAGGCAAAGTGAAGGTGCAGGGAGTTGTAGATGAGAGCAAAGGGGACGAGATTAGACTCATCATTAGGTCTCAAAGCTTTTTATTTTTTTATTTTTATTTTTTGGGTCACACCTGGCGCACTCAGGGGTTACTTCTGGTTCTGTGCTCAGAAATTGCTCCTGGCAGGCTCAGGGGACCATATAGGATGCTGGGAATTGAACCACCATCCTTCTGCGTGCAAGGCAAACACCCTGTCTCCATGCTATCTCTCCGGCTCCTAGGTCTCTGAGCTTTTTGAGTGGAAGCGGAAACCCTGAGTGAAGTTGGTTCAGTCTCTCTTGGGAACTGACTTGATGTGCAGTTCCCTAAAGTGGGGATGGACCACATCCCCTTTATCTCATTCAGAGGTGCAGGGGCTCACATGGCTTGCAAGAAAAATGATTACAGGTAAGAGTAAACAACAGGCAACTAAAAGTTTTTCTACAAAAGTTTTTTTCTTACAAACATGCCGGCTAAATATTTAAAAGCGCTTGTCCAATTTTACCTGGGTTAATTTTTCTAATGTAAGTTTTGGATTGATCCTTTTGTCTCTTCATGTGTGTGTTGTGATGAATGAAAGTAGCCACAAGCGTAAAATGTTGTGTTTAGTGTTGTTTTGTTTTGTCTGTTTATTTGTTATCTCTACATTTCATGATAAGTACAATTTTCAAAGCCTTATCCATTTTAAAATTCAATTAATTTTTTCACAACCTGGTTCAGTCTTGTCATTTGTCAAACTGTGACATCCTGCAACTAAAAATCATGTGTTAAAAATTATGTGTTAAGCTGGCTTTGTCTTTCTGAGAACATGGCAGAAGGCATAGGGAATGGTAAACCCCAGATTTCCCAATGGCCATCAGGGATAACTTTTCCCTGGAGAATTTCTGGACTTTGCAATCACCCAGCTTTCCTGCTATGTGTAAGTTAAGGCCAAAAGAATATGGATATGTGGCTAGAGAAAGAAGCATCTAGCTTTAAGATAATAACTAAGAAGTTTAAGAAAAATCATTTAGGTTCAGTTTAAAAGTTTTTGAAGAATTGACGATTGTTAATTATAAAATTTTTGAATGCTGAAATCTGACAGAAGTCAGGAGGCATTCCCGTGATATTTGAAAATAATTTCTATAATGTAAATTGCTAGTGTTTTCTGCCTGTAAACCAAGGCCAGAAGACTAAGTAAATTCCTAGTTTTTATATGAAGAATTAAATTCATGGAAAATTTTATTGTTAAAAAAAAAAAAACCTAAGTAATCATTTTGCCTCCTACCAAGCAGTTTCCTTACAGACCGCCCACAGCCTCCTGCAGCCCTGACTAACCCTGTCTAGGAGGAATGTTGAATCTGCTATTCACCCATCCCACCATTCTGTAAAGGAATTGCTGCCTTCGGACTGCCTCACTTCACCAACCAACCTTCTGTGATGGGGTATGGAGCCTCAACGTCATGGCATGACTTTGAAACAAGTGGTGGGAATTGAACTTTGCCTTTTGGGACCCAATATGCTTCCCCCTATTCCCCTTATTGAAATTTGTAAACAAACTCTTGTTGTTAATTCATATTTTCAGGTTATACTTGCTCCCAATTTAACATTTTTTGCTTGTTCCTCAGGTTTATTTTTCTCCAGCATAAGGATTATTGTGTATTCGTTGTTTCAATGCCTAAATTAACTGTCAGACCTGAATCAGATTTATTGCCTTGTAAGGATACCTCCCTTGCCCTTTCCAGGCGCAAAGGAAACTTGTAACTGCATTCACTCTTGCCTTCGTGTTAGGCTTAGGTGTTGCTAGCACTGGCACAGGAATTTATTCATTGGTTCATACCCAAGAAGCTGTTAATGTTTTAACCAGAACTGTTGTTAGGGACGTTGAAGAACTTAAAAGAGGTTTAGACTACTTAGAACAAACAGTTGGTTCCCTCGCAGAAATGGTGCAGCAGAATCGTCATGGTTTGAATCTGGCCTTTTTAAGGGAGGAGGTAGTTTGTGCAGCTTAGTTGCTGTAACACTGTCCTTCCGGTGTTGTGGGAGCTTCATATTCTCTTTAGACATCATCAGGCGCCGAAGCTCTTGCAGGACAATGTTAATGCTATAGGAATTTTGCCATTTCGCTAATGCTATAGAAATTCTGCAATTTCGCTAGCACAGAGATGGCTCTGGGGTCCACCTTTTTGATGTTTAGGGGTTACTCCTGGCTACGCACTCAGAGATTGCCCCTGGCTTGGGGGTACCATATGGGACGCCGGTGGATCGAACCATGGTCCGTCCTGGGTCAGCCGTATACAAGGCGAACACCTTACCTCTAGTGCCACCTTGCCAGCCCTTAGGAAGAATGTTGCTTTTTTAAAGATAAAATTGGCTTAGTTAAGGATAGCATTAGAAATGTAAAGGAAAGAAAAAGACAGAGAGAGAAGGATGAATCCTGGTACAAAAATTGGTTTTCTACGTTACCCTGGCTATCTATATTGCTGCCTAGCCTATTAGGACCTTTTATTGGCTTTTTGCTGCTTATTTCCTTTGGCCCCTGGGCATTCCATCGCCTCACAAGTTTTGTTAAGAATCAGGTTGATGGGACTACCAAATGTTCAGTAAAGGTTCACTATCAGCAGCTCTCTCACCACGACCCCAAAGGACACGAGGCCGTGGATAGACCTGCATTTCAGCCACTGAGCTTTCAGGAGCTTGAATACCAGGCCAAGCGCCTGCATTCTCTCTGCTCCAGGCTGTGGAGATGCTTAAAACGGGGATAGCTTGGTGCCAGACTCTGGGAGCAAACATGGCCCCCTAAAAAGTTGCCGGCAAAACCTAATTTGAATCTTTTCTCGCCATGTCCAGATCTGGAATCACACCAAGTAACCTAAGACAGGCACTCCACCCATCTGCTCATTTTTTACTATATAGAGAAGGGGGAACTGTGGGGGGCTGATGGAGCCTAGAACAAAATGGAGGCTCACAAACCTCTAGCATTGCTGTCTATGTGACAGGAGGCACATATGCTCCGGGAACAGAGAAAATGGCTGATAACAAAAAGTTAAAATTATATAAAGCAGCCTTGCTACGTGGCCAGGAGGAAGTTACTTTAAACAGAACAATTCACCATCATATAAGATAAAAATACATACGTCCTCTTGACTATCTGTACCCTGACCTTTTATAGTAGTTCTTTTGTTCATGTTTGCTAAGTAAAGTCTTATATCCTGCCTTGTAACATTTTGCCTGCTTGTTACTTTTAAGTAAACAAGATGTTCTTCTTAGATAAAGGTTAACTTACCCAAGTTTTTCCTCCTTCTTTACCCCTCCCTATTTCCTGCCCCTGGCTTAGGCAGATAAACACCTACAAGAATGTAACCAGTGAAAAAGTACCGAAAAACAAGTTGTTTATTGCCTTGATTGGAATATTCCTTTGCCCAAAGAATGATTGACATGGTTGCAACGCCCCTTCTTTTGCTTTCTGTATAAAAGCTAACCACCCCTTGAAATAAATGCTTTTGAACAGCGTGAGTTGTCTTCAGCCTCCTTCTTTCTAACCTCTCCAGTTTGCTTCACAGATCGGCTCTGCTCGAGAAAACCCACGAATAAATAGCGACCCTCATCACCTCACCCCCGAGGGTCGGGGGTCCCCACTGGGGGGCGCAGCCTGACTCATGTTCCCAGGCTGACTTGGTTCAGTGTGTTGGGGCTTGGGCAGAATAAGGACTCCCCAAAGTTGCCCAGATGATCAGCATGGGACCTGGCTGAGCCTGGCCATTCTTGGGGCACCTTCTTTTCCAAGGCATTATGCAGACCTGACCTTGGGGGTCCATCATTCGAGGACCCGAGTTGGGAGGTGTGCTTGGAGAAATTTGGCTCAGCAGAGCCAGAGGCTGCCTCCACATGACTCGAAATCATGAACATGATTCCCTTCCTTTCCTTCCCTTCGTTTTTTTCCCTTCCCTTCCCTTCCTTCCCTTCCCCTTCCCTTCCCCTTTCCTTCCCTTCCCTTCCCCTTCCCCTTCCCCTTCCCCTTCCCCTTCCCTTCCCCTTACCCCTGAGAAATGATGGGTATGGCCCAAAAGCCAAAAACCAAACCAAATCAAATGAAACTAAAACCAACCTCCCCCAAACTGACACGATCTCAACTACTTTATAAAGATGGCAGTCTATGAAATAAACACAATGTTGAACTGTAGAAACATAAATGCGGCATATCTCACTGAACTAGAAGGTTGTTTTTTGGGCCCGGAGAGATAGCACAGCGGCATTTGCCTTGCAAGCAGGCGATCCAGGACCAAATGGTGGTTGGTTCAAATCCCGGTTTCCCATATGGTCCCCTGTGCCTGCCAGGAGCTATTTCTGAGCAGACAGCCAAGAGTAACCCCTGAGCACCGCCGGGTGTGGCCCAAAAACAAAAAAAAATGTCTGATTTGATCCAAGAAAATAAAACAACACAAATAACCAACACAGAGTCTTAGGGCAGCCCTAATGCTTCAGATACATATATGTAAAATTATTATAAATTTAGATTAAATAGGTGATTTGTAACAAAACATAAAGGTCAAAAATGGATCTAAATGGGAGCAAAATGATGTATGCTCTTGAAGCTGATCTCAGATCAACTTGAAATATACAGATTTAATATTAACATTACAGTCACTGCATTCCCTTGAGAGGACAATGAAAATAAACCTTACAAAACTGAGGCCAGTCTAGTCCAGTCTTTTTAGAAAACAATATGAATATTCCTTTAAAAATAGACATTGAGCTCCCATATGATCCAGCATATCCTAGGAATATGCTCTATGAGTATACAATACATTAATGCCCTCTGCACTCCCATGTTCATAGCAGCACTATTTACAAAATCCAGGATCTGGAAACAACCCAGATGCCCAACAACAGATGAGTGGCTAAAGAAGCTGTGGTATATCTGTACAATGGAATACTATGCAGCTGTTAGAAGAAATGAAGTCACGAAATTTGCTTAAACATGGATGGATTTAGAAACTGTTATGTTGAGTTATATAAATAAGGGAGGGGGCCGAAGAGATAGCACAGCACTAAGGCATTTGTCTTAGACACAGAAGGATGGTGGTTCGAATCCCAGCATCCCATATTGACCCCCAAGCCTGCCAGGAGGGATTTCTGAGCATAGAGCCAGGAGTAACCCCTGAGCACAGCCTGGTGTGACCAAAAAAAAAAATAAATAAATAAAAATAAAAAATAAAAACCAAAAAAGAAAAAAAGAAAAAGAAAGAAATCAGGGAGAGAGAGATAAGCACAGAATAGTCTCACTCATGTGGGATTTAAGAAAAATAAAAGACAGTCTAATAATAACACTCAGAGACAATAGAGATGAGAGCTGGAAGGACCAGTCCATGATAACAAGTTGATAACAGAGTGGTAAGTGCAGATAGAGAAATAACTACACTAACAGCTACCATGATGATAGAGAGAGACATACAATGCCTGTCTTGAAGACAAGCAGGGGGTGCGGAGAGGTAGGAAAAGGGAAGACAATGTTGGCAGGAAAGTTGCACTGGTGAAGGAGAGTGTGCATTTTATAGTTGAAACACAATTATGAACATCTTTGTGACCATTTGTGCTTAAATAAAGAAATCATTTTTAAACACAGAACTTGTAATTTCCAATAATTTTAAAAAATTGAGACCAGAGTGATAGTACAGCTATTCAGGCATTTTATTTATTGCATTGCATAAAGCAGACTTGGTCTGATCCCCCAGCAGCCCATATGAAGCCCACCAAAAGTGATCCCTGAGCACAGAGCCAGGAGGAAGCCCTGAGCACCATCACATGAAGCCCCAAAACCAAAAACAAACAAAATCAACTGAACACCAGAAGGCAGTGCCAAAGAAGAAATAGCAAAATAAAAGGCAAGACATGTAGCAAAGTGAGAAAAATTAATTCCTTCCTTTCTTTCTTTCTTTCTTTCTTTCTTTCTTTCTTTCTTTCTTTCTTTCTTTCTTTCTTTCTTTCTTTCCTTCTCTTTCTTTCTTTCTTTCTTTATTTATTTAATATTTTTTTACAGAAAGAAAAGACTAAAAATTTAACGACCCAGAAACACCAGACAATTTCTTTATTTTTTGGTTTTATTTAGGGCCAAACCCTGTGATCCCTGAAGGCTTCTCCCAGTGAGGGGCCACGAAATCAACCCCCACAGTGCTCAGGAAGTCATTTGGTGCCAGGGATCAAACTCAAGACTCACACAAGCAATGCATGTGAGCAATACATGATTGAACAAATGATATAGTAGTCCTCACGCCAAAAAAGACTCCGAAAACACTGAGAATGAACTTGGAAAATCAGACTGAAGTTGAAGAAAGAGAAAAAAAGACATTCTGTAAGCTACATTTATATAATAAACCAAGAAATACAAAATGCTGACAGATTAAAAAAATAAATAAATGACTGTCCGAGGTTGAGATAAGAAGGAAAGAGCATTTACTAAGAACAAATATTTAAAAAAATGAAGGTAATGGAAACATTTCAAACCATATTTTTATTCGATTGTATGTGTGTGTGCGTGTGTGTGTGTGTGTGTGCATGTGTGTGTGTGTGTGTGTGTGTGTGTGTGTGTGTGTGTGTGTGTTTCTGGCCATACCTGGCAGTGCTCAGAAATCACTCCTGGCAGGATGCTGGGGATTGGACCCAGTTCGGCCATGTGGAAGGCAAATGTCCTCCCCACTATACTACTGCTCTAGCCCCTTCAAATCATTCTTGCAATGATAATTGAGCTTATCTACCAGTAATAATTCCCCCAAACAACAAATCATACAGACAAAACTGTTGACTATGCAAAAACTTATCTTCATAAATGAGGTTTTATATATGCACACAGATCTACATGCCATGTACAGAACTACATCTACGCAATATAAACCAAGCAAAAGCACAAACAAAATGAAGATCTTTGGATTCCGGTCACAGAACTTAAAAGAGCAGAGAAGGAAGAGACAGAGGTATGAGTGAGACCCCTGAGAATGTTAGTGATCGAGGACTCCCTGGGAATGTGCTGAAGGGGCCATTGCACACTCATGGACACACTGGGGCAACACTTAGCATCCACTTAAACAAATCCAAATCTATATTGCAGGAAGTTACTAATGTTACATTTTCTTTAATGCCTAAGTAGCTGAACCCTATCGCAATACCTTTAGAAACAAACTGCAAATCTGCAAACCCAGTGCTCACCACAACCAACTCTGAAGCCTCTCTGGTCACTGAAACAACAGCAAAATGGGGGGAGTGAGAGGGAGAAATTAATTAAATCAAACTTGAAATTTTTCAACTTGTTAATCCCTGAGGCTCTAAAGTAGGCTCTAAGTTTATCTTCAAAGAAGCACCCAAGAGGGGGCCCCCAAGAGGTCTTAACTTTTTAACTCTGATTAGTTCCTCCAACTTCAACATTCTATGATTGCGAAACGATTCATTAAAATTGTATGCACTGTCCCAGGAGCCATTCTGCAGATAAACAATATAAAACAAAAATAAAAAACATTACAGGTCACAGTTCATCAGATGTGTCACCACTCTACAATAATGGCTGCACATTATTTTTTATTTCTTCCTGGAGAAACAAAGGGGTGACATTAGAGACTGAGTCAGAGGTACCTCAGAAAAGAATGAGATGCCCCAGAAGTGACCAGTCTCAATGTGCTGGGCGACAAATGGGTGGGACTCTCCACACAATTTCAGAACCAGGCTCCGGTGCTCTTGAAATTCTTCTCACCTTGACCCCCTGTGGGTCAAGACTCCAACCTTCTGGGAGGACACACAGAAAATAAAGTCAATGAAGAGAAGAGAAATGGCTTTCGTGGTGAGTATGACACAGCCCTTAGAGTTGGGAAACAATCGGCCCTTTGCTCAGAGACTTGGATCAAGCAGGCTGCTCTTCACACAGTTCTACCAGCCTTGATTCAGTACCAGTGAGGCCACCCTGCCCACCCGAGCAAAGTTGTCACCTAGAATTGTTTCCCTTCAAGTGCAGAAGAGCAGCCTCAGATTCAGAAGCTCTGGTTAGCTAAAAATCCAGAAGGATTCAGAGTACTTGGACTTCATTTTATTGCATATCAAGACTTAATTTTTTCCATGGAAATAAGCAAAGACCTGGGGAAAGTCAGCAAAAGATTGTATAAAAGATTCAATAGAAGGAGGATGAAGTAATTAAGCAAAAACTTCGTAAACTGGGCTCAAAGAGATAGCATAGCAGGAAGGGCACTTGTCTTGCATGAGACCAACCTGGATTCAATCCCCAGCATCCCATATGGTCCCCAGAGCCTACCAGGAGTAATTCCTGAGCACAGAGCCAGGAGTAACTGCTAAGTTCTGCTGGGTTGGCCCCTCCAAAATTTTTTTAATAAACTGTTTGGTGTGGTTTCAAAAGGGAAGGTGAATCCTAAAGGCCAAACATACAGTAAAAACTCAAAGATCTGGGGCCAGCGAGGTGGCGCTAGAGGCAAGGTGCCTGCCTTGCAAGCACTAGCCAAGGAAGGACCGAGGTTCAATCCCCGGCATCTAATATGGTCCCCCAAAGCCAGGGGCAATTTCTGAGAGCTTAGCCAGGAGTAACCCCTGAGCATCAAACGGGTGTGGTCCCCCCCCCCAAAAAAAAAACTCAAGGATCTTTAGCAAAGTCAATACTGAAGCACAAAAAGAACTCCAAGAACATTCGACCCAAAACAAGGAGCAAAATGGCCAACTTGTGAGCTTCTAAACTTATTTGAATGAAGAGAATACTTCCTGTGCCACAATCAGTATAATGTAAGTATACTTGATTATGAAGTTATTCATATGTTCAATAATCTGAGTCTTCCATAATTTGTTTATGGCTATTTTAGGCTGAATATAAATGTGAACAGTCAACCCAGCTCAAATTGTTCTACCCTCCAATTACCCATGACTATATATAATCCCAGTAGGACCACTAGAAGAAAGGTGACATATGTGGAGTGGAATAAAATCACTTTCAGCCCTGTGATAAAAGTCTCATTTGGGGCCCAGAGAGAGAGCACAGCGGCGTTTGCCTTGCAAGCAGCCGATCCAGGACCAAAAGTGGTTGGTTCGAATCCCGGTGTCCCATATGGTCCCCCGTGCCTGCCAGGAGCTATTTCTGAGCAGACAGCCAGGAGTAACCCCTGAGCACCGCCAGGTGTGTCCCAAAAAAACAAAAAAAAAAAAAAGTCTATTTGATCCAAGAAAATAAAACACAAATAACCAACACAGAGTCTTAGGGCAGCCCTAATGCTTCAGAGAGGAGCTTTCAAATTTCTTACTGATTTAATAATATAGCAGCTTTACTCCATAAAGAATGGTAATTTAGGGGCCGGGTAGGTGGCGCTGGAGGTAAAGTGTGTCTGCCTTGCAAGCGCTAGCCAAGGAAGGACCGCGGTTCGATCCCCCGGCGTCCCATATGGTCCCCCTAAGCCAGGGGCGATTTCTGAGCACATAGCCAGGAGTAACCCCTGAGCGTCACCGGGTGTGGCCCAAAAACCAAAAAAAAAAAAAAAAGAATGGTAATTTAAATAAACAGAATGTCTTCCTTCATGGAAAATGAGAAATATTTAAACTGGAAAGGAATACATAAATGATCCTAATTTCCGTATGGATATAGCAATTCAGGCCAAGATTTTTCAGAGAAAAGTCTTTTGAAAGTTTACTATTAAAATCAACAGTAACTGGGGACCAGAGAGATAAAATAATGTGTAAGATTCTTGACTTAAACACAGACAACTTGGGTTCAATCCCTGCATCCCATCTGGTCCTTCAAACAACAACCAGGAGTAATTTCTGAGCACAGAGCCAGGAACAACCGTGAGTACTGCCAGCTGTGGTGTAAAATCCAAATTAAAAATAAATAAATAGGGACTGGAGGTAAGGCATTTGCCTCACATGCAGAGGTTGGTGGTTCGAATCCCATCTGGTCTTCTGTGCCTGCCAGGAGCGATTTCTGAGCGTAGAGCCAGGAGTAACCCCTGAGCACTGCTGGGTATGACCCAAAATCATAAATAAATAAATAAATAAATAAATAAATAAATAAATAAATAAATAAATAAATAAATAAATAGGAACCAGAGCAATAGCAATGTTCAATCCCTAGCATCTTATATAATCCCCCCCCCCGAGCACCACCAGCAACGACCCCTGAGTGCAGAGCCAGGTATGACTCCTGAGTACCACTGGGTGTGGCCCAAAACCCTCAATAAATAAATAAATTAAATTAAATAACAAATCAAAATTTTCAGTCCATCAAATTCCAGGATTTCTCTTAGAGGGAGAGAGGAAATAGATATCCGTAAGAAACTTACTTAATCATCACCAAGAAATGTCTAGAAAAAATTAGTCAAAGGCCCTTATTATCAAAATTCCAAAGACACTTCCATTTGTGGGGTAAATTAAGGTAAACAAAAAGAAGGATCAATGCAGGGACCATAAAAATCACAATTTTCCCAATAAAAATTTATCAGTGTGGGACTGAAGTAATAGTACAGTAGGTAGGGCACTTACCTTGCATGCAGCAAACCTGTGTTTGATCCTTGACATCCCATGTAATTCTCAGAGCATCACCAGGAATAATTACTGACAGAGCCAGGAATAACCCTTGATCATTGCCAGGTGTCACACACACACACACACACACACACACACACACACAAAGAACCGAGTTTAGTACTCATAAATTATCATTTCACTTAAAGGAGTCAACCACAATAATACATTTTTTTTCTGATTTTTGGGCAACACCCGGCATTGCTCAGGGGTTACTCCTGGCTATCTGCTCAGAAATAGCTTCTGGCAGGCACGGGGGACCATATGGGACACCGGGATTCGAACCAACCACCTTTGGTCCTGGATCGGCTGCTTGCAAGGCAAACGCCGCTGTGCTATCTCTCCGGGCCCTCAATAATACATTTAAGGGCAGTGTTGGCACTCAATGATAGAGAGAAAACCATGGGAGAAAACCAGTAAGAATTCCTCAAGATAGGGAGGACAATTGATTTTTAGACAAAGCATAGCAAAGAACACACAAGAAACAGATTATTTTTAAAATAAAAGGATTGGGGGAGTTGATGTTGGTAGATTTGGGGTCACAGTCACTGTCATACAGAGATTATTCTCAGTTTGATGCTCAGATGACCCTATGTGGTGCTGGGTCAAGTACCAGAGCTGAAGCAGCTGCTGCTACATGCACAAGTACCTAGCCTCCTGTAAGGCACCGCTTGGCCCTGAAAGTTTTCTTTCAAGTACATCAAATAAGCCATTCAAATTATAAATAAACCCCTAATCCCTCTTTCTCTATAACAGACTAAATACCTGAAAGGTGGATGGTTACAAGACAATAAAGAACCATTCTTCCCTATGACCAGGTCAACCTTTACATCAATGTCATTCTTGAGTCCACTGATGCTCAATATATGATGCTTGACCAGACAGGAAACAAAACATCCCAAAGCCCTTTTTCATCTTTTCTCACAGTAGTCAAAAGTAGAACTTTATGGGGCCCAAGGTGCTGGCACAATGGGGAAGGCGTTTGTTTGCCTTGCACATTGCCAATGAGAGTTTGATTCCCAGCATCCCTTATGGTCCCCAGAGCCATCCAGGAGTAATACCAGAGTGCCGCCAGGTGTGGCCTAACACTGCCCCCAAAATAGTAGAACCTTAGAGGAAAGTGAAGAAATTTCTGTTAACATCCATTTCCTCACTTAGCAGGTGGATTCAGACTTATGTCTTTCTTTTTAGACATGAACTCAACTGAGAAAATGGGGAGGGAGAGGAAGGTACACTGAGTAAAAATAAATAAATAAATAAATAAATAATCTTTAAGACTAGAGTTTTATAAGACCACGGCGAGCATTTCATTCAACTTAAATTTTAAGCATGAGACTACTACAAAGTCAGATGTTCTGAAAGTTTCCCTACACTGATTAGGTTTAGATCCAGAACAACCTGCCTCACTGCTGACTTCATACCCAGCTCCACATTTTATTCCGTTAGTGCAATGAGGTAAATGCCTGTTGATGCAGTTTCGCAACCTTGGGACCATGAAAGGCACACCTGCCCACCCAGCCCTGGGTGCAACAGAGATGCAGAATCAAACCACGGTGAGTGAATTTATCCTAACGGCCTTCCCAGTCCTCCAGAACATTCAGACACTTCTCTTCATAATCCTCCTGTTCAGTTATTTGCTCACACTCACTGGAAACTTGGTCATCATCGCCCTGATCTGGGCTGACAGCCGCCTCCAAACACCCATGTACTTCTTCCTCAGCAATTTGTCCTTCTTGGACATTTTATTCACCTCCTCCGTGACCCCCAAGCTGCTGGACTGCCTCCTCTGGGGCAGGAGAACCATTTCCTTTGCCGGCTGCATCGCCCAGACCTACTTCTTCTTTTTCCTGGGTACAGTGGAGTTCATTCTACTGGCAGGAATGTCCTATGACCGCTATGTGGCCATCTGCAACCCCCTGCGCTACACCATCATCATGAACAGCCAGGTGTGCCTCCTGCTGGTGCTGGGGTGCTGGCTGGGAGCCTTCCTGTCTGTGCTCTGCCCCACCATCGTGGTGTCCAGGCTGCCTTACTGTGGCAGGGAGATCAGGCACTTCTTCTGTGACATCGCCCCACTGCTCCAGGTGGCCTGTATCGACACTCAGCTCATAGAGATGATCAACTTCCTCCTATCCACCCTGGTGCTCCTGACCTCGCTCATCTTCACTATCGTGTCCTACACCTACATCATATCGACCATCCTGCGCACCCCCTCTGCCCAGGGCCGCCAGAAAGCCTTCTCCACCTGCGCGTCCCACATCACTGTTGTCTCCATCGCTTACGGCAGCAACATCTTCATGTACCTAAGGCCCAGCCAAAGCCATTCCCTGGAGTTTGACAAGGTGACAGCTGCACTCACCTCCATGGTAACACCTCTCCTGAACCCCTTCATCTATAGTCTAAGGAATGAGAAGGTGAAGCAAGTTTTGAAGGAAGAAATTGAGAAAATAACAAACTTCTTTCACAAGAAAACTTAAAACTGGTGCCAGGATGGGTGAGTTTCCATCCCTAGACTCAAAGTGGGGAAAGACATTGGAAATCCACATGGACTTGAGAGATGAATTAAAAGGCTCCATTTGGGGCCTGAGAAATTGCACAGTGGTAGCATGTTTGCCTTGAAGGTAGCTGAGCCAGGAAGAACCCAGTTCGATTCCGGCATCCCATATGGTCCCCTCGCCTGCCAGGGGTGATTTCTGAATGCAGAGCCAAGAATGACCCCTGAGCTCTGCTGGGTGTGGCCCAGACACCAATCAATCAATTAATCAATAAATAAATTGGGGTTTTTTTTAGGGGGGAGCTGTTTTGTTTTTGTTTTGTTTTGGGGTCACACTTGGTAGCTCTCAGAAGTTACTCCTGGCTCTACGCTCAGAAATCGCTCCTGGCAGGCTCAGGGGACCATATGAGATGCCGGGATTCAAACCACTGTCCTCTGCATGCAAGGCAAATGCCTTACCTCCATGCTATCTCTCCAGCCCTGATAAATAAATAGTTTTAAATAAAAGTCTTTATTAAGTTTCAGAGTCATAGTATAGTGGGGAGGGTGTTTGTCTTTCATGCAGCCAACCCAGGTTTGATCTCTGACATCACAAATGGTCCTCCAAGTAGCACCAGGAGTAATTCCTGAGTACAGAGCCAGAAGTAATCCCTGAACATCTTTGGGTATGACCCAAACACAAAACCAAACCAAAAAGGCATCGTGATACTTTGAAGATAAAATATAGCTAAGAACCAGGGAAGCAATTCAGCTTCAGAAAAAATGTTCTCGAGTCTATAACTGGCCCCTAACCCTAACCCTAACCCTAACCCACAGACTATCAGAGTACCATGAAAATCACTGCAGTGAGAAAGTCTTCGTTCTCTCTCCTCTCTCTTCTTTCTCCTCTACCCACACCATTATTGCAGTTTTCTCAACTGTCAAGTGAAAGAAGTCCTTCGTGTGTTGTTGTGTTGTGTTTGTTGTTGTTGTTGTTTTATCTCACAGACATATTTAACCTAAAGATGCCAAGATGAGAAGCCCTTATGATTAGGAATAAACGTTGAAGTTTATGCAGTTACTTTTGATACTGCCATATTGACTGGTCTAGTCCCCAAGAGTCAAATAAACCAAGAGCAAGAACAACCCGGCATAAGTGAATGTGGCTGCCAGGAAAAAGTAAATGGTAATAGTAACAGGTTCCTGAATGTACAATAACTAAATGTTATTCAAACACACACACTAATGAACCAAATGTTTACATATTTTGATTTGTTTTGCAGCCACACCCAGGAAGACTTGATAGCAACTCCTGACTCAGGGCTTGCTGTCTCCCATATCTGAGGCAAATCGGCCCCCTAATGGGAAAAAGTACTGTTACAGGTGACAGTTATAATGTGATAGTAGTAGTAGTAGTAATAATAATATAATAATATTAATAAAGGAGAGGTAAGGTATCTTAGGGTTGGTCCCATCCATAAAAGAAACACATGTGTTTCAACATGCATGTGTCTTATTTAATTTTTAGTAGCCTTGAGAAGCTACTACCAACTATATTTTTACAGAAAAACAAAAGGGGAGAAACTGGGGGGAGGAGCAAAGATCACCTGGAGACTACACTCTTTCTCTGAAGCAGCCCATGCCAGGCCTGCCTTGCATGGGTCCTGGCAAAGACACGGCAGGCATGAGAAATGATGGTCTGAGAATAAAGCCATTGTTTAGAAACCACACAGAACTGACCTCTAACAGGTTGATCTCCTGCAAGTGAATGGAATCAAGAATTTGTGTTCACCTGGCCTTCATCTCTATTGTCTCTGGATATTATTACCATACTATCTCCTTTAGAAAGCTTGCCTGAAGCAGAGCGATAGCACAGCAAGTAGAATGTTTGGCTTATACGTAGCCGATCCAGGTTCAATTTCTGGCATCCCATATGGTCCCTGAGCCTGCCAGGTGTAACTTCTGAGCACAGTCAGGAGTAAACCCCTAAGCGCCACCCAGTGTGGTCCAAAAACAATAAAAAAAATCAGCTTGCCATAAATAGCAGGGAAGTGCATTTAGGGCAGAGAAGGGACCATTATGACAATGATAGTTGGGAATGATCACTCTGGACAAGAACTGGGCGCTGAAAAGAGATAAATAGTATGCATAACTCTTTCAATAACAGTATTGCAAACCACAGTGTCAAAAGGGGGAAGTGTAAGGGTGGGGGAGGAGGAGGAAGGGGAGGGGAAGGGAGAGGAGGTCTGTCACATAGGTAAGTGTGTAATGGACAGGAAGGAAACTGGGGGCATTGGTATTGGGAATTGTGCACTGGTGAAGGGTATTGTACGTTGCATGAATAAAAATCATGAATACTTTGTATATTTGGGGGAAAAACAACTATATGATGAACAAACTTGTAACTATGGTATTTCATGGTTTAAAAAATAATAATCTATATCTTGAGCAAGGCTTCAGCCATTTACATCCACAGCTTGGCACAGAGCTTGGCCTATGGTTGCCCGAAAATCCATCTGAGAAAAATAAAGCAGAAAAGAAACCGGCTGGCTTCACAAAAATTCCTGTGTCCCACTGACAGGGCTGGAATCGTGGGTCTAGTGGCAGAGCACATGGCCTGCATTTGGAGCCCTGGGCCTGATTGCCCACATTTCATGGCCCCAGCAACTACAAACTCTGTTTCTAGCACCCCAAAAGGCAAGAAACTGGTCATCTCTGCATGGGGATAAGAACCAGGAATTCAAGTAAGCAAAACAAACTTCCCAGGCTCTGGGCCTTTCCTAGAGGGCCCGTGTTCAGCTCAGGAAAGGCCCCCAAAGCCACCTAAGCACTAATCTCTGCACCCTGGGGTGTCAGCTGCTTCTACGGCAGAGGTGGTGTGCCGATGGGCCTGGTTGGATGATTTGACCTCTTAGCCATTCATTGGCAAACAGAGAGGTGGAGACCCAGACTGGAAACATGCCAGAGAGAAATTGGGCAGCTGGACACAGCCTAGGAAGCTAGAAAGAAAATAATTTGGTTATTCTCCTGCACCCCAGGCAATAATAACTGGTGCGTCCCGACTTCAAACAGCCAACACAGGTCGTGTGTATGTCTGCAGGCCAGGCCCGACATTCCCGTCCTGCTTCTCCCCTTCTGGTGCCAGATCCTCACAGGGGCAAGGTGTCTCTGTGGTCAATAGTCTGTACCTCACCTTGGATTAAAGCTTTCCTGAAATTCCAGGTAGGTCCCCAAGATCACCCAGTCTCATAAGCTGGAAGCCCTTGAGAAAAGGATGGCAGGGCTGGGCAGGATGGGGCCTATCTGTGCAGGCCCGCTGTAGGCTGGCTGCTCCAAGGAATCCCTACAGCCCTTCCCGCAGTGACGCAAGCTGGACAGGTCTATGTGGCAGCTTGGTATGTTCTGGCTGATTATTCTGGAGCCTGAAAAAGCTTTGAACTGTTTCCTTATGAATCATTAGGAATTGTTTTTTGTACATCTGGGCTCAGGAAGGTTTTGCAAGGGAATACTTTACTTGCCAACAGGGAAGTACATTCTGTTTATACAAATAAGCATATATACCACATGATACATAAGTATATATGGAATTTCGTGGTTGCTATGAGATTATAACCAGCAGTGTACAGGAGTCACTCACTCCTGGTGGTGCTTGAGGGACCAGGTGCAGTGCAGGCTCCAACCAGGTATACTATGTATAAGACAAATTCCTTCTCTATGTCCTTCTGTCTTTCTCTTCTGTTTCTCTTTTCTCTCCCCTCTCTTTCTCTCTCTCTTTTCTCTTTCTGTATCCCTCTCTCCTTGTATATATGAAATTTATGTGAATATAATAACACTGTCTAAAATCTGGGGCCAGAGTGACAGTACAGTGAGTGAGGCATTTGTTTTTCTTTAGGGTCTGATATCCAGGTCCTTAATCCATTTGGATTTGACTGTTGTGCATGGTGTTAGATGGAGGTCTGAGTTTGCTTTTTTCAAGCAGCTGACCAGTTGCCCAAACACCACTAGTTGAAGAGGTTTTCCTTGCTCTATTTTGCATTTCTTGCCCATATATCAAAGATTAATTGATTGTATGTCTGGAGAACATTTGCTGAACACTCAAGTCTACTCCACTGGTATGAGGGTCTATCTTTATTCTAGTACCATGCTGTTTTAATGCCTATAGTTTTTTAATACAGTTTAAAGTTGTGAAAGGTGATACCTGGGAGAGACTTTTCTAGTGGATGTCTGGGGTACCTGGAAAAGCTGCACCTTCTTCTCAATTCCACTGGGAACCAAAAATAAAATATATTATGAGATTAATAATAAAAATATATTTTCCAAAACTTCTATGCCTGTCTGCCTGTGTTTCTGAATACCTGAAGGTCTCCTCAGAGGCCTAGGGAGAGCACCCACAAAAAACTGCATTTTGAACCTGCCCAATGAGTAAATTCTGGCTGTGGGGGTTGCCTCCAATAAGCTGAGTTCTCTGGCCTGCGGAGGCTCCGCCCTGCTGTGCCTCTGTTCACTCTGAGGACTTCAAGGGAAACTTCTGTGCCTGTCTGCCTGTGTTTCTGAATACCAGAAGGTCTCCTCAGAGGCCTAGGGAGCGCACCCAAAAAAAAAAAAAAAAACAGTCAACTAGAGGCAGCAGAAGAGCCTTTGCTTTGTTTCGTGACTGCGTACTCATTCTAACCAATGAACCCCACCACAATACGCAGAAAAAAATACACTACAAGCATAACAATGGAGAAACCTCGCAGGCAAACACCATGCACAGAGAATAAAGACAAAAGCTCGGATGACCTAATAAATTCCAACCACCTGATTAACCTCTCGGATAAGGAACTTAAAATAGCAATATGGAAGATGTTTGAAGAACTCAAAGAAAGCATAGATCGATCTGAAGAGAACACAAAGACAGAAATCAGAAAACTCCAAACTGAAATAACATATCTGAAAAGCATGGTAGTTCAACTGAAAACCTCAATGGATGGCCTCGCCAGCAGGGTGATAACAGCTGAGGAGAGAATCGGAGTACTAGAAGATGTGATGCAGAAAAACTCAACACAACAGAAGAAATAGGAAAAGAACCTTAAGACAAACTAACAGGCAATGGAAAAAGTACTCAAGGAATGCGAACAGATGAAAATAGAAGTCTTTGATAAACTCAACAGAAATAACATAAGAATTATTGGAGTCCCAGAGACCCAGGTAGGAAATCTCCAGGAAGAATCAACTGTCAAAGACATCATCAAAGAGATACTCCCAGAGTTAAAGACTACATGTAATCAAACTTGCATGCCCGAAGACTACCAGCTAAAAAAGACCCAAAGAAAAACACCCCAAGACACATCCTCGTTACAATGACAAATACCACAGATAGAGATAGAATACTGAAAGGAACAAGAACAAAAAAAGAAATTACATTCAAAGAAGCTTCCCTAAGACTTATAGGAGACATGTCACAAGAAACTCTCAAGGCCAGAAGACAGTGGTGGGATATTGTGACAAGACTGAATGAAATGAATGCCTCACCGAGAATACTGCACCCAGCTGACTCACGTTCAGGTTTGAAGGAAGAATACATAGCTTCATAGATAAACAACAGCTCAGAAACTTCACAGATGATAAACCAGCCTTAAAGGAAAAACTGACAGGTATACTCTAAGACAAGAGAGACCAACAAACACAGCAAACTTATCTACAAAGATGACATTAAATCCTATGACAATCATCTCCCTCAATGTCAATTAACTAAATTCACCAATTAAAAGATAGAGTGGCAAAATGGGTCAAAAAGATGAATCCAACCTTCTGCTGCCTTCAAGAAACACATCTGAATAGTCAGAACAAACATACACTCAAAATCAAAGGCTGGAGGAAAATCATCCAAGCAAACAACACCCTCATAAAAGCTGGGGTGGCCATATTAATATCTGATGACACCAACTTTATACTCATAAAAGTGCTAAGGGACAAAGATGGACTCTATGTACTAATCAAGAGATATGTGCAACAGGAAGAAATCAGACTATTAAACATATATGCACCCAATGAGAGACCAGCAAATTATCTAATACAATTACTGTCAAATCTGAAAGAAGACATCAATAATAACACAATAATTGTGGGAGATCTCAACACGGCCCTATCAACACTTGATAGGTCAACCAGACTAAAACTCAACAAAAACATACTAGCCCTGAAAAGAGTAATGGAAGAAAGAGGACTAGTAGATATATATAGGACACTCCATCCCAAAAAACCTGGATACACATTCTTCTCCAATGTACGTGGGTCATTCTCCAGGATAGACTACATGCTGACACATAAAACATACCTCCATAAAATCAAGAGGATAGAAATCTTGCAGCCTATTTTTGCTGACCACAAGGCTCTGAAATTAGATGTGAACTACAAAGCCACACAGAAGAAAAACTTTAACAATCGGAAATTAAAGACCCTGCTACTGAACAACCAGTGGGTCCAAGATGAAATCAAAAAGAAAATCAAGACTTTCCTGGAAACAAATGATAATGAAGACACAAACTGCCAGAATCTATGGGACACAGCAAAAGTGGTCCTGAGAGGAAATTTTATAGCTCTACAAGCACACATCAGAAAGGAAGAAAGGGCATACCTGAATAACTTAATGACGCAGCTCAAAAAATTAGTAAATGACCAACGAAAGGAACCAAAAATAGGGAGACAGAAGGAAATAACAAAGCTGAAAGCAGAATTCAATGAAGTGGAAAACCAAAAAACAGTCCAAAAGATCAACGAAAGCAGAAGTTGGTTCTTTGAAAAAATAAACAAGATTGATAGACTATTGGCAAAACTCACAAAGAAAGAGAGAGAGAGAAACCTGATAACCCGTATTAGAAATGAAAAGGGGGAGATCATGACAGATATTGCAGAGATCCAAAGGGTAATCAGAGACTACTTTGAGAAACTTTATACTACTAAACATGAGAATCTAGAAAAAATGGAAAATTTCTTGGACACTTATAACCTTCCATATTTAAGTAAGGAGGATGTAGCATATCTAAACACCCCCATCACTACTGAGGTAATTGAAACTGTAATCAAATATCTGCCCAAAAAGAAAAGCCCTACAAATGGACATAAGAACAGGTTATCCTACCCTACCAACTAACAATAAAACAAAATCAGAAGACTTACCACACTATGGGCTGTGCAAAAGCCAAGAATGTGATCTACAGATGACCGGCTGATAGAACCATGACCGGGCAGTATGTATTCTGGGATCAACAAGAAAGCCCCAGTCTAGGGTTTGGTCTACGTCCTGCATAACAATCATGACCTCCAATTCCGGAGTCCTGACTGAGGCAATTGCAACTGAATGGGTCTTCTGGAAACATAACAAAAGATAATATCCAGGCTCCATCTGAGTTTCAGCACAAGGGCCAAGACCACTAACCACAGAAGACAGATTAAAATGACATCGAGAAAACAGAACTTCTAAAATCACAAAGAAAGTCTTCATCATAAGTTCCACTCTTTGACCTGTGCACAGACTGAGACCTATAGATTTAGAGTTCTGTTTTTAATATCCAGATCGGAGCAAAAGTCTCCCATATGGCACAAAAACACCAAAAGGAGAGTAAATGAACGCGAGAGGATTCTACAGATAATCCCATGACAATATATTCCAAGGGTAGAGAAACCCTGTTCTCTTAGGCCAAGGGGATTCCCATTTCGGGTGACCCCAATATTTACTGTGCCTATGCATGGGGGGGTAGAGACAAAACACACTAAATAATCCTTTTTTTATTTTTCTTTTAAGTTTTCTATTTTTATTATTTTTATCTAGTTTTTGTCGATTTCTTTGTTTTGGGGTAGATATTAAAATAGTTGTCCATTTATTAAATTATATATTTATTTTTTTCTTCTTTTCTCTTCTTCCTCTTTGCATCTTGTCATATTTCCTATCTCAAGACCATGGCAACTATGTGGTGCATACTTTTATTGCTGCAGTGCTCACAGGATATCTTAATCGATTCCTCTTTTTGAACTGTTGTGGTGTTTCACCTTCTTCTTTTCCCCGTCGTCCCTCAAACCAAGGATGAGAGCCTCTAGAATGACTCTGCTCATAATCGGCATAGTCGATTTTTACCCCATTATATTACCTTTCTCTTCATCAAACAAAAACCACATAACTTAAACTTTCTGGTCCCGCCTTCCAATTAGAGGGGGCAGTAATGGACGCACCAAGACCAAACAGTTATAAGACCACTAAATAATAAACTAGACACAGAAGGGAACATGCATTCTAGCAGCCCCTGGGGTGGGAAGAGTGGAAGATATGGAAGGCAGGATGGGAGCGGTTTTGGGAGGACAATTCGGTGGTGGGAATTTTCCTGATTCAATGTAAATATCTACCTGGAATATTACTGTGAACGATATGTAAGCCACTATAATTAAAATAAAAATTATTTAAAAAAAAAAAAAAAGGAAAAGCCCAGGCCCAGATGGATTTCCTAATGAATTTTTTCAAATCTTTCAAGAGGAGCTACTAACAATCCTAGCCAGGCTCTTCCATGAAATGGAAAAAACGAGAACACTCCCAAACAGCTTTTATGAAGCCAAAATCACCTTGATACCTAAACCAGACAGAGATGCTGCCAAAAAAGAAAGTTACAGACCAATATCCCTGATGAATGCTGATGCAAAGATCTTCAACAAAATCCTGGCAAATAGGGTCCAATGCATCATCAAGAAGATTATACACTACAACCAAGTAGGTTTCATCCCAGGAATGCAAGGATGGTTTAACATCCGTGAATCTATCAACATCATACACAACATCAACAACAAGAAAAATAAAAATCACATGATCATATCAATAAACACATAGAAAGCATTTGATAAGGTCCAACACCCATTCTTGATCAAAACTCTCAGCAAGATGGGAATGGAAGGAACCTTTCTCAGTCTAGTTGAAGCCATCTACCACAGCCAACGGCAAATATTATCCTCAATGGAGAAAAACAAAAACCTTTCCTCTAACATCTGGTACAAGACAAGGCTGTCTGCTCTCACCACTTATCTTCAACATAGTACTGGAAGTTTTTGTTATAGCAATCAGGCAAGAAAAAGATATCAAGGGAATCCATATAGGAAAGAAAGAAGTCAAGCTCTCTCATTGTTTGCAGATGACATGATACTCTACTTAGAAAACCCTAAAGACTCTATCAAAAAGCTTCTAGAAACAATAGACTCATATAGCAAGGTGGCAGGCTACAAAATTAACACACAGAAGTCAATGGCCTTTTATACACCAATAATGAAAGGGAAGAGAAAGAAGTCAAGAAGGCAATCCCATTCACATTAGTGTCACACAAACTTAAATATCTTGAAGTCAACTTGACCAAATACATGAAGGACCTATACAAATAAAACTATAAAGTCCTGCTCCAAGAAATAAGAGAAGACACATGGAAATGGAAACACATACCCTGCTCATGGATTGGCAGGATTAACACCATTAAAATGGCAATACTCCCAAAGCATTGTACAGATTTAATGCGATCCCCTTAAAAATACCCATGACATTCTTCAAAGAAATGGATCAAACACTAATGAAGTTCATCTGGAACAATAAACACCCTCGAATAGCTAAAGCACGCCTAGGGAAAAGGAAAATGTGAGGCATTACTTTCCCCAACTTTAAACTGTACTACAAAGCAATAGTTATCAAAACAGCATGGTATTGGAATAAAGACAGCACTCAGGTCAGTGGAATAGGCTTGAGTTCTCAGACATTGTCCCCCAGACATACAATTACCTAATTTTTGACAAAGGAGCAAGAAATCCTAAGTGAAGCAGGGAAAACCTCTTCAACAAGTGGTGCTAGCAGAACTGGTTAGCCACTTGCAAAAAGCAAACATAGACCCCCAGTTAACATTATGTATGAAGGTAAAATCCAAATGGATTAAAGACCTTGGTATCAGACCTGATATCATAAGGTATATAGAACAACACGTCGGTAAAAACACTCCATGACATTGAGACTAAAGGCATCTTCAAAGAGGAAACTGCACTTTCCAAACAAGTGGAAGCAGAGATCAACAGATGGAAATACATTAAACTGAGAAGCTTCTGCACCTCAAAATAAATAGTGCCCAGGAAAGAAGAATCACCCACTGAGTGGGAGAAACTATTCACCCAACATCCATCAGATAAGGGGCTAATATCCAAAATATACAGGGCACTGACAGAAATTTACAAGAAAAAAACATCTAATCCCATCAAAAAATGGGGAGAAGAAATGAACAGATGCTTTGATATATATATATATATATGTATATATATATATACACAAATGGCCAGAAGGCACATGAAAAAATTCTCCTCGTCACTAATCATCAGGGAGATGCAAATCAAAACAACAATGAGATACCACCTCACACCACAGAGATTGGCGCACATCACAAAGAACGAGAACAATCAGTGCTGGCGGGGATGTGGAGAAAAAGGAACTCTTATTCACTGCTGGTGGGAATGCTGTCTAGTCCAACCTTTATGGAAAGCAATATGGAGATTCCTCCACAAACTGGAAATTGAGCTTCCATACAATCCAGCTATACCACTCCTAAGAATATACCTGAGGAACACAAAAATACAATACAAAAATCCCTTCCTCACAACTATATTTATTGCAGCACTATTCACAATAGCCAGGCTCTGGAAACAACCAAGATGCCCTTCACCAGACAAATGGCTAAAGAAACTGTGGTACATATACACAATGGAATATTATGCAGCCGTCAGGAGAGATGAAGTCATGAAATTTTCCTATACATGGATGTACATGGAATCTATCATGCTGAGTGAAATAAGTCAGAGGGAGAGAGAGACACAGAATAGTCTCACTCATCTATGGGTTTTAAGAAAAATAAAAGTCATTTTACAACAATCCTCAGAGACAATGAGAGGAGGGCTGGAAATTCCAGCTCACTTCATGAAGCTCACCACAAAGAATGGTGAGTGCAGTTATAGAAATAACTACACAGAGAACTACCACATCATGTGAATGAATGAGGGAATTGGAAAGCCTGTCTGGAGTACAAGTGGGGGTGGGGTGGGATGGAGGGAGATTTGGGACATTGGTGGTGGGAATGTTGCACTGGTGAAGGGGGTGTTCTTTACATGACTGAAACCTAATCACAATCATATATGTAATCAAGATGTTTAAATTTAAAAAAAATTCCTGAAAAAAAAAGAGCCATGTGTTCACCACCCCTGCAGTAATTAAAGATACTGATGATTTTGACTTTTACTTTCACTGAAGGTCTTTCATAGCCTTAGAGGCAGGGAAGCACCATCATTGTGATGGAGGGTATCTCCCCCAGAAGCCTCGATGGTGTTAGATGCAGCACAGGCTTTGGACATTTTCCTTTCTTATAGGAGCCATCATGTGCCTAAATTTTCATCAAAGCTTTATTTTACAAACTGTCAACACTTCATTAAACAGTCAAAGGTAAAAAAAAATATTTTCCAAAAAAAAATCAGAATGACCTCCCAAATCAACAGTGAACAACATTAATGACATGGTATTATCAATGTCACTATTTCTTTAAGAAAAAGTTACGATAGCTCTGTGCAACAGCTACAAAGAGAAGAAAATGAACAAGTAGCTTAAAATTTAACTTTCATACAAGGGATTTACTAGATCATGTATGAACTTGATAAATAAGAAAGAAAATTTGAGTTGAATGCCAAGTCTTCCAAAATGGAATGTAGAGAAGAACCCTCCCAACAGCTCGTTCATCTTGATTGTCTTGGCAAAAAATTGTTACTGGTTGTACTTTTTCCCTTTGTAGTTTTAGATCTAATCATCATGCCTTATGTAAAGTGTTCAAAGTTTCCCAAAGAGCCACTATTGTTTCAGGTAAGTCATTACTTATATCAGTGATCTTCAAACTTTTTAAACAGGGGGACAGCACCTCATACCATTGGAGAGCCAGTGTAGTTTAAAATATAAAAAACTTGGTGGTGCTTAAGGTAAGGCATCTGCCTTGCAAGCACTAGCCTAGAACAGACCGCTGTTCGATCCCCCGGAGTCCCATATGGTCCCCCCAAGCCAGGTGCAATTTCTGAGCATGTAGCCAGGAGTAACCCCTGAGCATCAATGGGTGTAGCCAAAAAATACCAAAATAGATAAATAAATAACTATGAACAATTCCTATGGACACTGCACATATCTTATTTGAAGTAAAAAAAAGAAAAAGAAAAAAGAAAATACTTAAAATGAACAAGTAAAATTAAATCAACAAACTTACCAGTATTTCAATGGGAACTAAAGGCCCACTTTTAGCTAATGAGATGGTCAATGTCCAGTTCCATATCTGTCACTGCTAGATGTAACAAGTGATGCAAGTTTACATCCATTAGCCTATATTGGAGATTTCAAATGTTTCATTCTGGAATAAGTCTGTACACAGATATAAGTGCTGCCAAAGATGGTCGCCATTTTGAATGCCTGGTTCCTGAGATTGTTTGGGAGTGCAATCAAGGGTTTATCCACTAACGGAATTTATGTTGTGGGAAGATGGCAGAAATTTATCTCCTTCACTTGTTTGATGAAAAGGCCTAATTTTACTTCAAATGTCTTCACATAAGATTGCATATCACAGATGAGCCTTCCCTTTCCTTGAAGTTACACATTGAATCTGTTGAGTAGCTCTGTCACATCTGTCACATCTGTCACATTTGTCAGAAAGGAGAGGTGCCATTTCCATTTGGCATCACTGAGATCTGGTATTTCTTTATTTTTTTTGAAAGCAGGAAAACTGTAATCTGTGGAAGTCATAGAAATGTTTCAAAACTCTCCTTCAACTCAGCCAATAGGCTTCTGTGTGGTACAGAACATCTTCATAGGCTACACTTAGCTCAGATAGAAATTCCTGAAATCATCTGTGGTTTAGTGCATTAGCTCTAATGGAGTTAATACAAGATAACACAATTTTCATAAGAGTCCCACTTGAGTGATTTACTATAGAGCTTGTTGATTGAGGCAGTGTATGGCTACTGGAAGAGAATGGTTATGTTTGTCCATCTCTGGGTTAATGCAAGAAATTAATCCTTTCTTGGACTCCACCATGCTAGAAGTACCATCAGTGCATTTCTTGACCCTTTATCAAAGATTAATTGATTGTATATCTGGAGAACATTTTCTGAATACTCAAGTCTATCCCACTGATCTGAGGGTCTGTCTTTATTCCCATACCATGTTGTTTTAATGACTATAGTTTTATAATACAAATTTTTTTGGTTTTTGGGCCACACCCGGCGGTGCTCAGGGGATACTCCTGGCTGTCTGCTCAGAAATAGCTCCTGGCAGGCACGGAGGACCATATCGAACACCGGGATTTGGGATTCGAACCAACCACCTTTGGTCCTGGATTGGCTGCTTGCAAGGCAAACGCCACTGTGCTATCTCTCCGGGCCCTATAATACAATTTTAAGATGAGGAAAGTGTTGCCTGGGAGAGTTTAGCCCAGTCCAGCCCATTCACAGTTTGTCAAACCTTTTCATAGATATCCTCTCCTGTAATTGTTCCTTTGATGCTTTGCAGTCCAGCAAACTCTTTGTGTCTTTGCAATAACCATTCATCCCAGAAATGAAAATTAGAAATTGTGCAGAATCACAAACATCATTGATATATCGTTTCTATTGTTGAGTGCCAAGGAAAAAATAAAAAGTGTTTTTGTGGAGTTTTGCAAATACAGGTGCAAATTGTCTCCCATTTTTTCATTCCTTTGTGTAATAGTGGTTCTGGCAGCAGTGTCAAAAACACCCAACAGACCAGAGAAATGTCCTTGATGGATGGTGCAGACCATAGTTTGAGGACCCCTGGCCTATCTAATTAAAGATAAAGTACATCCTTGGGGCCAAAGTGACAGCACAGCAGATAGGGGGATTACCTTGCATATGCCTTACCAGAACTGACCCAGATTTGATCTCTGGGTTCAATTCCCAGGCTTGATCTTCATCATGAATCTCCAGTATCTATCCCCAGCATCCCATATGGTCCCTGACGCCTGCCAGGAGAAATTTCTGAGCACAGACCCAGGAGTAACCCCTGAGTGCCACCAGGTATGGCCCAATGCACCCTCCCAAGAGCTATAAAAACCATTCTTTAAAAAATTAAATTAAATAAAAAAAACATTCTAAAACTATATCATACCATAATGTGCAATTTGAAAATTCATGTTCTCTCAAAAAGTTTGATCTATTAAATCTACTCATCTTTCATCTTTCTTTTTTATTTATTTATTTATTTATTTTGGTTTTTGGGTCACACCTGGCGGTGCTCAGGGGTTACTCCTGGCTGTCTGCTCAGAAATAGCTCCTGGCAGGCACGGGGGACCATATGGGACACCGGGATTCAAACCAACCACCTTTGGTCCTGGATCAGCTGCTTGCAAGGCAAACACCACTGTGCTATCTCTCCGGGCCCAAATCTACTCATCTTTCTATGTTGTCTACCTCATATAAGTGGAAGTACATTACTACTAGGAGTAATGGTGCACTTAAATCTCTTAAAACCACTTAAAACAATCACAAAAGGTCAAATATCTTTCATACCTAACTAGCATGATTACAAATCATCCATCCAAGCACAAATTACAAGTACAAATCTGTCAGCTAAACTCCCCCATTGTAGGTTTCCATTTCAGAGCTATTGCATTTTAGAAACCACAGCAAAAGTCTTCTTTCCAACAGGGATTTTTGACTCAGGTACAAGAGTGATAGCACAGTAGGTGAGGTGCTTGCATTGCACACGACCAAACCTGGCACTTCATATGGTCCCTGTTTGTCACCAGGAATGATTCCTGAGTGTAGAGCCAGGAGGAGTAAGCCCTGAGCACCACCGGATGTTGCCTAAAAACAAAAATAAAACAAAAATAATTTTGACCCAGACAGAGCCCATGTACCAATATTCACCATTCGCAGAAAGAAATGCTTACAGTTTAAGTAAAATAAAATGAAAATAAAATAAAATAAAATGTTCTTCCAAAGCTATTTCCTTTGTTGCCCTTGTTTCCTGAGAAATTCAACCCAATTTTATTAAATGATCACATACAGAAAGTAAGCCTGGACATCTAGATTTGGAAGGGGGAAGACTGGCCTCAGGAACCCCATTACCCACAAAGGTTACAACTGCAGCTGCAGCAGTGGCTGGGCCAAGCTCAGCGAAGGCAGACTTGTTTGCAACTGCTGAAGGGCCAGGAGCTTCTAGGCGTGAAGCTTCTTGCTGCCAAAGTTCTTCAGATGTGATCCACTCCAGCCCAAACACAGCCCAAACACGCCTCGGAAAACTGCCTCTCTGGCCAGTCAGTCCTTTCTCCCCAGTTCCCACCAGCTTCCTCCCTGCAACAGTACATACAATTCCTTTCTTTTTGTGCTTCTGCAAATCTGCAAAATAAGAAAACAACACATATTGGATTACTAACCTAATAAGAATTCTAACATTGAAGAGCAGGGGTCCTCAAACTTTTTAAACAGGGGCCAGTTCACTGTCCCTCAGATCATTGGAGGGTCTGACTATAGTAAAAACAAAACTTATCTATATCCCAATTAGTATGTGTTCTTTTTTTTTAATCTTTATTTAAAGATTAGATAAAATATATTTATAGTACTCATTCTCAAAAGTAAACTTTTTTAAATATTCCACAAATTTGCAAAAATGCTCAATATCAAAATCATGTAAATGTTTCTTCGGGCATTGTATGAGCAATCCATTACCCCCAACTGGAACATTTACTACTATTGCAAGAATTTTAGTTTATCTAAACTGCCAATAAAATACTTCACAATTAAAAAAAAAACTTATGAACGAATTCTTATGCACACTGCATAGATCTTATTTTGCAATGAAGAAACAAAACAGATACAAATAAAATATGTGGCCCGCAGGCCATAGTTTGAGGACCACTGATTGAAGAGGCACTACAAAGTCCTGCCCTCCCTCCCTCAGAGCCTACTGGAAGTCTAATCTGCAGCTCACAGTGTTGTGGACTCCAGCCCTAGGATAGGACTTATAATAAGCCAATCAGATAGAGGTCATTTTGGTGACAGGTATTAAGGCAGAAAGGAAAAAGTCTAGGGCTAAGCCTTAGATTGCAGGCAAAAGTTCAGTCTTCAGAACTGCCCAACATGCAAAAGGGTCAGTTCTTTTGTCTGTCTGTCTGTCTGTTTGTGGTTTGTGGTCACACCCAGCAGGGGTGTTATTCAAGGATTGCTCAGGAGATACTCCTGGCTCTGCACTCAGGGATCACTCCTGGGCATGCTTGGGGGATCATATGAGATGCCAGAGATCATACCCAGGTCAGCCATGTGCAAGACAAACACCCTACCTGTCTTTAATTCCAAAGGGTCAATTTTATTTTGGGGGGGAGCACACCTGGTGACTCTTAGGAGTTACTCCTGGCTATGCACTCAGAAATCACTCCTGGACCATATGGGACGCTAGGGGGTTTGAACTATGGTCTGTCCTAGGTTAGTGCATGCAAGGCAAACGCCCTACTGATTGTGCCAAGGGTTATTTGGGTGGTTTGGGTCACAACCAGCAGTGCTCAGGGATTACTCCTGGCTCTGTGTGCAGAAATAGCTCCTGGCAGGCATGGGGGACCATATGGAATGCCGGGATTTGAACCACCTTTATCCTGGGTTCACTTGCAAGGCAACTGCCCTACCACTGTGCTATCACTCTCAAGCCCAGGGTCAATTATTTTTTAAAAAATAATTGAAATAAATGCTTCACCTAGAATACTGTACCCAGCAAAACTCACGTTCAGGTTTGATGGAAAAATACATGGTTTCACAGACAAACAAGAGCTCAGAAACTTTACAGACTCAAAACCAGTCTTAAGAGAAAAACTGAAAGACCTAATTTAAGACAAGATTGACAAAACAAAAAAAAAACACCAAATTTTGATATAAAGATGGCATTAAATCCCAGGACAATTCTTTCTCTCAGTGTCAATGGACTAAATGCACCAGTTAAGAGACACAGAGTGGCTAAATGGATCAAAAAACTCAATCCAACCTTCTGCTGCCTACAAGAAACACACCTGAATAGTCAGAACAAACATCGACTCAAAATAAAAGGCTAGAGGAAAATTATCCAAGCAAACAACACCCATAAAAAAGCTGGAGTGGCCATACTAATATCAGATGATGCAAACTTTATACTCAAGAAAGTTGTAAGGAACAAAGATGGACATTCTGTATTAATCAAGGAATATGTACAGCAGGAATAAATCACTCTCCTAAACATATATGCACTGAATGAGGGGCCAGCAAAATATTTAATACAACTGTTGACAAATCTGAAAAATAATATCAATAACAACACAATAATTGTGGGGGACCTCAACATGGCTTTGTCAACACTGGATAGGTCAACCAGACTGAAACCCAACAAAAATATACTAGACCTGAGAATAGAAATGGAAGAAAGAGGCAGTAGATATATATAGGACACTCCATCCCCAGAAACCTGGATACACATTTTTCTCCAATGTACATGGGACATTCTCCAGGATAGACTACATGCTGGCACATAAAACATACCTTCATAATATCAAGAAGATAGAAATTTTGCAGGCTACCTTTGCTGATCACAAGACTCTGAAATTATATGTGAATTCCAAAGGGACACAGAAGAAAAACTATAACACCTGGAAGTTAAACAGCCTCATACTGAATAACCAGGTCCTAGATGAAATCAAAGAGAAAATCAAAACTTTCCTGGAAACAAATGATAATAAAGACACAAACTATCAGAACTTATGGGACATAGCAAAAGCAGTACTGAGAGAAAAATTTATAGCTTTGCAAGCACACATCAGGAAGGAAGAAAGGGCCTACCTGAATAGCTTAATGACGCAGCTCATAGAATTAGAAAGTGCTCAACAAAAGGAACCAAAAATAGGGAGACAGAAGGAAATAAAAGCTGAAAGCAGTAATCAAAGAAGTGGAAACTCAAAAAACAATCTGAAAGATCAACGAAAGCAGAAGTTGGTTCTTCGAAAAAATAAACAAGATTGATAGACCACTGGCAAAACTAACAAAGAAAGAGAGAGAGAGAAACTTGATAACTCGTATTAGGAATGAAAAAGGAGAGATCACTACTGATATGGCAGAGATTCAAAGGGTAATCAGAAACTACTTTGAGAAACTCTATGCCACTAAAAATGAAAACCTGGAAGAAATAGATAAATTCTTGGACTCTTATAGTCTTCCATGGTTGAATGAAGAGGATATAGCATATCTAAACACCCCATCATTATTGATGAAATTAAAACAGTAAACAAATATCTGCCCCCCAAAAAAAGCCCAGGCCCAGACGGATTCACTAATGAATTATTTCAAACTTTCCAAGAGGAACTACTACCAATCCTGGCAAGACTCTTTCATGAAATCGAAAAAAACGGGAACACTTTCGAATAGCTTTTATGAAGCCAACATCACCCTGATACCTAAACCAGACAGAGATGCTGCCAAAAAAGAAAATTACAGACCAATATCGCTGATGAGTGCAGATGTAAAGATCCTCAACAAAATCCTGACAAACAGGATTCAATGCCTCATTAAGAAGATCATCCACTACGATCAAAGAGTTTTCATCCCAGGAATGCAAGGCTGGTTTAACATCCATAAATCAATCAACATAATACACAACATCAACAACAAGAAAAATAAAAATCACATGATCATATCAATAGATGCAAAGAAAGCATTTGATAAGGTCCAACACCCATTCTTGATCAAAACTCTCAGCAAGATGGGAATGAAAGGAACCTTTCTCAATATAGTTAAGGCCATCTAACCACAAGCCAGTGGCAAATATTATTCTCAATGGAGAAAAACTAGGAGCCTTCCCTCTAAATTCTGGCACAAGACAAGGCTGTCCTCTCTCACCACTCCTATTCAACATAGCACTGGAAGTACTCGTTATAGTGATTGGGCAAGTAAAAGATATCAAGGGAATCCAGATAGGAAAGGAAGAAGTTAAGCTCTTGCTATTTGCAGATGACATGATAATCTACTTAGAAAATCCTAAAGACTACCAAAAAGCTTCTAGAAACAATAGACTCATATAGCAAGGTGGCACGCTACAAAATTAATACACAAAAATCAATGGCCTTTCTATACACCAATAGTAATAAGGAAGAAATGGATATTAAGAAAATAACCCATTCACAATAGTGCCACACAAACTCAAATATCTTGGAATCAACTTGACTAAAAATGTGAAGGACCTATACAAAGAAAACTATAAAACTCTGCTCCAAGAAATAAGAGAGGACACGCAGAAATGGAAACACATACCCTGCTCATGGTCTGGCAAGATTAACACCATCAAAATGGCAATACTCCCCAAAGCATTGTACAGAGTTAATGTGATCCCTCTAAAGATATCAGTGACATTCTTCAAAGAAGTGGATCAGGCACTTTTGAAATTTATTTGGAATAATAAACACCCTAGAATAGCTAAAGCGGGCCCGGAGAGATAGCACAGCGGCGTTTGCCTTGCAAGCAGCCGATCCAGGACCAAAGGTGGTTGGTTCGAATCCCGGTGTCCCATATGGTCCCCCGTGCCTGCCAGGAGCTATTTCTGAGCAGACAGCCAGGAGTAACCCCTGAGCACCGCTGGGTGCGGCCCAAAAACAAAAAAAAAAAAAGAATAGCTAAAGCAATTATTGGGAAAAAGAATAGGGGAGGAATTACTTTCTCCAACTTTATATTTTACTACAAAGCAACAGTTATCAAAACAGCATGGTATTGGAATAAAGACAGGCCTTCAGATCAGTGGAATATACTTGAATACTCAGAGAATGTTCCCCAGACATACAATCACCTAATTTTTGATAAAGGAGCAAGAAATCCTAAATGGAGCAAAGAAAGCCTCTTCAACAAGTGGTGTTGGTACAAATGGCTAGCCACTTGCAAAAAATTGAACTTAGACCCCCAGTTAACCTCATGTACGAAGGTAAAATCCAAATGGATTAAAGACCTCGATATCAGACCCGAAACCATAAGATATATAGAACAACACGCAGGCAAAACACTCCAGGACATTGAGACTACAGACGTATTCAAGGAGGAAACTGCACTCTCCAAGCAAGTGAAAGCAGAGATTAACAGATGGGAATATATTAAGTTGAGAAGCTTCTGCACCTCAAAGGAAATAGCGCCCAGGAATACAAGAGCCACCCACTGAGTGGGAGAAACTATTCATCCAATATCCATCATATAAGAGGCTAATCTCCAAAATATACAAGGCACTGACAGAACTTTACAAAAAAAAAATCTAATCTCATAAAAAAAAATGGGGAGAAGAAATGGACAGACACTTTGACAAAGAAGAAATACAAATGGCTAAAAGACACACACAAAAAATGCTCCACATCACTAATCATCAGAGAGATGCAAATAAAAACAACTATGAGGTACCACCTGACACCACAGAGATTGGCACACATCACAAAGAATGAGAATAAACAGTGTTGGCAAGGATGTGGAGAGAAAGGAACTCTTATCCACTGCTGGTGGGAATGTCGTCTAGTTCAATCTTTATGGAAAGCAATATGGAGATTCCTCCAAAAACTGGAAATCAAGCTCCCATATGATCCAGCTATACCACTCCTAGGAATATGCCCTAGGAACATAAAAATGCAATACAAAAAATCCCTTCCTTATGCCTATATTTATTGCAGCACTATTTACCATAGCAAGACTTTGGAAACAACCAAGATGCTCTTCAAAGACGAATGGCTAAAGAAACTGTGGTATATATACACAATGGAATATTATGCAGCTGTCAGGAGAGATGAAGTCATGAAATTTTCCTATACATGGATGTACATGGAATCTATTTTGCTGAGTAAAAATAAGTCAGAGAGAGAGAGAGAGAGAGAGAGAGAGAGAGAGAGAGAGAGAGAGAAATGCAGAAAGGTCTCACTCATCTATGGGTTTTAAGAAAAATGAAAGACATTCTTGCAATAATAATTTTCAGACACAAAAGAGAGAAGGGCTGGAAGTTACAGTTCACCTCATGAAGCTCACCACAAACAGGGATGAGTTTAGTTAGAGAAATAACTAAGTTATTTATTGAACTATCCTAATAATGAGAACGTATGAGGGTTTTAGAAAGCCTGTCTAGAGTACAGGCGGGGGTCAGGTGGGGAGGAGGGAGATTTGGGACATTGGTGATGGGAATGTTGCACTGGTGATCGGTGGTGTTCTTTATATGACTGAAACCTAAACACAATCATGTATGTAATCATGGTGTTTAAATAAAATATATAAAAATAAATTTAAAATGTTTTATTTAGCATTTGCAATTTTATTTTTCTTTCCACAGAATGACATTTTTAAATTGCTTTACTATAACCACATTACAAGACTGTTTATAATACCATTGGTGTTTTTTTTTTCACAATTGCAAATGTATGACTGAAATTCAGTCATATGTCCACCACCCTTCATCAGGGCACATTTTCCACCACCAATGTACCCAGTTTCCATCCCAGTCTTCTCCTTGCCTGCCTCTGAGGCAGACATTTTCCTCTCCCTCTCCCTCTCCCTCTCCCTCTCCCTCTCCCTCTCCCTCTCCCTCTGCCTCTCCCTCTCCCTCTCCCTCTCCCTCTTCCTCTCTCTCTCCCTCTCCCTCTCTCTCTCTCCCTCTCTCTCTCTCTCTCTCTCCTCTCCTCTCCTCTCTCTTTCTCTCTTTCTTTCTCTCTCCCTTTCTGTGTCTCAGTGTCTCTGTCTCTCTCTTTAGACACTGTGGTTCGCAATATTGCTTCTACAGAGGTATCATGCCTATTACTTTGTCTTCTTTCAGCACCCAATTCTTGGTCATAGTGATCATTTCCAACTATCATTTGTCCTAGTGGTCCAAAGGGTCAATTTTTTATCTGGGATATGAACGTCTTATCCTGCAGATATGGGGGTCCCAGAGAAAAGCTGAGGAAGCACTTGTGCAGGGGATGTCTCGCTGTGCCTGTGAACACAGGGCTAACACCAGAGCTCAAACACCCTGTGCCAAATGTCCCTTCCATCACTTTGTTTCCCTACCTGGCTCATTTTTTCAGATAAAAAGTCAATTTTCTGCCTTGATTCCATTCAGTTTGTTAGAAGATTTTATTTAATTATTAAGAATCCACTGAGTTTTCATTTGGAGAGGAAACAAAAAGTTCAGAGTCAAAAACACTGAAACTTTGACTAATGATCACAAGGGCTTAGAGGGGATTAGCACCAATTAGAATTTAGAAAACTGCACATTCCTTAGCTTGGCATCACCATAAACTTTTAGTGAGAACTTTCCTGTCTCCTGAGAGTCTCAGGAACCCCTCTAGAGAGACCTAGATCCCAGGGGACACATGAAAGTGTCCCACTAATTATTATTTTGAGAGAAGAAATCTTGACCTACCATGAACTGATTCCAGTCACTTTCAATCTGAAATGCTGGGGAAATTTTGCCATTTCTTGACAGCTTTTAGGAATAGAAAGTCAACAATGCAAATGTCCAACCGGCACTTGCCTTAAAATTCTAGAGAGACAAATTCATTTTCTCCATGCAGAAAGGCCAGGCAGTTGGTTCTATGTCAAATCAACTGCCTTTGTCTCCAGTTCTTCTTGGCTTTCAATCACCTCCAGAGTGAGTCCATACCTCAGGACTGGAAGAAACTGCTCGAAACACCATTAGCTGTGAGTATTTATCACTACAAAGGGAAGATTTTGGGTAAACAACTTTGGATATACAACTTTGGATAAAGTTTTGATCTTCCCTAAAATGAATAGACAGATATCTTGGAAACTTTGCAATAAACTCCAAAAAAAATTTTTTTCCAGTTCTGGAACTGGAAAGATATTCTTTTATACAAATGATAGAGTATTGCCAACAATGAGACAGGCATGTATAATGATACCAAAGCCAAGAGAGAGGACTGAAAAGGTCATCAAACTTATTTTCCTTTTTTAGGCTGGGCCATACACTTTATCCTCTATAGTTACTATTTTTTCTTTCACTCTTTTTGGGGGTCCCACTAGGGCATGTATAAATCTTTCTCAATTTTGTAATGAAAAATGTGTCATGGGAAACATTGGGGCCTGTGGAAACATTGGGGCATGAGGAGCAACTCAGTTCTGCTACTGAAGCACAAAGGCAGATGCAGCATTAGTGAGTTATCTTGCAGATTTACTGAAATGCGTGTCTGTGTGATTCTATCGATGTGGGGCACAGCACAGAAGAGGAACGAAAAACAGCCAAGATAGGGCAGGAGTTAGGATGATGTTAGGCAGATTGAAAGAACATTTTAGTTTTATTTGTTCATTTATGTGCTTTGATTACCCCCTCAGAATTATAAATCAAGACTCATTTAGGGGACCATAGTGGTAGTGTGGTGGTAGAGATTTGCCTGCATATGGCAAACCTAGGATGGACCATGGTTTGATCCCTGGCATCCCATATGGTCCCCCAATCCAGAAGAGATTTTTGAGAGCATAGCCAGGACATTTTTGAATGTCACCAGGTGTGGTCCAAACACACACACACACATACACACACACACACACACACACACACACACACACACACACACACACAGACTCATTTAGCCAAGATATTTATTTAGTAATTTCTTCTCAGGTATGAAAACACCCCAGTCTGTCTATTAAGTTAGCCCAAATAGAACTGCTGATTAGACACATTTTATTTACCATTAAATGATTGTCAATATTTTGGGTTAAACAACAATAACCTTGCTATACTCCTGTTTAAATGTTAAACTTTTTTTCTAAAGTTTAATTTTAAAATGTTTATGTATATGAGTTACAATGAACCAACACTTTTTTTCTGGATTTTGGGGTCCCATCTAGTGGTGCTCAGAGGTTACCCTTGGCTCTGCACTCAGAAATCATTCCTGACAAGATCAGGGGACCATATGGGATGCCGGAATTTGAACCACTATCAGTACTGGGTTGGCTGCATACAAGGCAAATGTCCCCCCCTATGCTATCTCTCTGGATCTGAACCAACACTTTTTAAATAAATACATACACACACACACACACACACACACACACACACACACACACAAATTGAGGGCATGTTCCCCTCGGGGCTCTGAAGAACACAGACACCAGAAGGGGCTTTGGATATGGTCTTTGCTCTGATTTGATTTGTTTTTATTTTTGTTTTGGGGCCACACTGGGAGGTGCTCAGGTGCTCAGAAATCACTTCTGGCAGCTCAGGAGACCATTTGGGATGTTGGGAATTGAACCCAAGTTGGCTACATGAGAGACAAACTCCCTACTTGCTATATTATCACTCCGGCCCCTTCTCTGCTCTGACCTGAAAGGGGGACAGGCAAAAATGCGGTGTCAGATGCAACATGCATCCATGAGGTTATTTGGGGGGGGCATGTTTTTTTTTATTTTTTAATAATATTTTTATTTAAACACCGTGATTACAAACATGATTATAGTTGGGTTTCAGTCATAAAAAGAACACACACACCCCGGGAGGCCAGAGAAATAGCATTGAGGTAAGGCATTTGCCTTGCATGCAGAAGGATGGTGGTTCGAATCCCTGCATTCCATATGGTCCCCTGAGCCTGCCAGACAATTTTTGAGTGTAGAGCCAGGAATAACCCCTGAGCGCTGCCAGGTGTGATCCAAAAACCAAAAAAAAAAAAAAAAAAAAAAAAATATATATATATATATATATATATATATATATATATATATATATATATATATATATATAAAATAAGAAGAACACCCTTCTTCACCAATGCAATATTCCCATCACCAATGCCCCCCATCTCCCTCTTCAACCCATGAGTTTAAGAAAGTAGATTAAGGGCCCGGAGAGATAGCACAGCAGCGTTTGCCTTGCAAGCAGCTGATCCAGGACCAAAGGTGGTTGGTTCGAATCCCTGTGTCCCATGTGGTCCCCCGTGCCTGCCAGGAGCTATTTCTGAGCAGACAGCCAGGAGTAACCCCTGAGCAACGCCGGGTGTGGCCCAAAAACCAAAAAAAAAAAAAAAGAAAAAAGAAAAAGAAAAAGAAAAGAAAAGAAAGTAGTTTAAGAGGAAAGGCAAGACACAGAAGGAAGAACCAGCAGTGTAGTGAACTCAGAAGCCTAGGGGATGGCTCAGTACGAGGGCAACGAAGAGAAAGACAGTGGTTCTGTATGGTCTGGTTTCTCTAAAGGGACAAGTCTTGATTAAATGATGAAGTCTGTCAAGGATAATGACATAGTGACATGTAGCCACATTCAGGCTCTCACTCTGTAACTTTCTCTTCAAGTCACTTGTCTGTGTTTCTGAGTATTGCTTATAGCTGCTAATCCAAGGCCTTGAGCCTCCCTCAAAAAGCTTTCAAGGTTTCTCACATGCTCACACCCCACAGTGCTCTGCTCCCTGCTTCCTGCCACAGTCCTACTTCTTTCTTTAATGGATGTTCTGGGCCTCATTGTGCCAAAGTTGAGCACGTCTGTTCCAAAGGAACGGACTCTTGAATCCTATACACCCCTCCATGGACAGGAGTGCAGGCTGCATATGCAGACTGGAGCCCCAGCACTGCTGGGTCCCCCAAGAGCTTCATCATGCTCAACCCTAAAGTACAGCCACCAGGTGGAGCCCCTAGGTCAGGGGTCTCAAACTCGTGGCCCGCGGGCCATTTGCAGCCCTCCGTACAACCTGCAGCCAGCCTTCAAATATCGCAGTATTCGCTATTATTTGCTTACCGAATAATCGCAATAAAAATCGCACTAGTAAGAAAAAAAATCACATTAAACATTCGCATACCCCGAGCAGTTCCGTTCGGGGTATGCAAATGTTTAATGCGATTTTTTGCGATTTTTTTCTTACTAATGCGATTTTTTATTGCGAATATTTGGTAAGCGAATAATCGTGAATACATTTCCACTGCTCCTGCCCGCTGTCCCTTGCATTATTGGAGGCCTAAGGGAATTAATACCTTCATCATGACTTCATCAAAGTCTGCAGTGAAGAGAAAGATTGATGACGAGCACAGACAATTTCAGGAAAAGTGGGAGACGCAGTATTTCTTTGTTGAGCATAGGGCCATCCCCACATGTCTTATTTGCTCAGAGAAAGTTGCAGTGCACAAGGAATACAACTTGAGATGCCATTATTCAGCTAAACATGCTGAGGAATGTGCAAAATATCAAGGAAATGAGAGAGCCAAGCGGGTTGCCAGTCTTAAAGCATGTCTAATGAGGCAACAAGATTTCTTCAAGAAAGCAATCAAAGAGAATGTTGCATCAGTAGAAGATAGTTACATGGTTAGTGAGATGATTGCTAAGGCAGGGAAACCATTCACAGAAGGAGAGTTTGTTGAAAAATGCATGTTACAGGCTGCAAGTATTATCTGTCTGGAAAAGAAAGGTCAGTTTAGCAAAATCAGCCTTTCTGCCAACACTGTGGCAGAGTGCCTTTCTGACATGTCAAGTGACATTTATCAACTGTGTGAGAAAGCCAAATGTTTTGATGCCATGTTCAGAAGAACTGATCTTCACTCAATGTTCTATTCATGTTCAGAAGAAATAATTAAAACTGTTAATAATGACGTTTGAGGACTTTTTTTGTGAAATCCCTTATGCGGCCCTGCCTCACCCTGACTTTGCCTCCTGCGGTCCCCAGATAAATTGAGTTTGAGACCCCTGCTCTAGGTACTCTTCCCCCAGATGTGTCCTCAAAACAAACAACAGAAACACAAAGAGACAGTATGGCAGGGAACTGAGCAGGACTCTTGCCTCTGGCACCCAAACTTCAAAAATTATTGTATTTTTCACTTTATAAGACGCACATCGTTTTTAGACTAGGAAAACAAAGGGGAAAATATTCTAAAGCTCATGGTGCAAGACAGCAACTGGGAACAACCAGCCTGCCAGGCCAAAGTATATTTACAATACGCCTGTACAGCTGTTTAAACTCATATGCCTAAGTTCTTTTTTTTTTTCACATCAGAAAAAAAATGTTGTTTTTTTTGTTTGTTTTTGTTTTGTTTTTGGGTCACACCCGGCAGTGCTCAGGGGTTACTCCTGGCTGTCTGCTCAGAAATAGCTCCTGGCAGGCACGGGGGACCATAGGGGACACCAGAATTTGAACCAACCACCTTTGGTCCTGGATTGGCTGCTTGCAAGGCCAACGCCGCTGTGCTATCTCTCCCGGCCCAGAAAAAAATTTTTTAAAAAAAACTTTTTTAAATACTTTTTTGGTAATATAAAAAAAAAGTCACAGCAGCAATCACATAGTCTTAAACAAAAGCTCTATGTGTGACAGTGAAAGTGAGTTAACCTGATTGCTGGTCCTTTGTGGTATGTCTTCGCAATAAAGGGGGTGTCTTACTGCAGACAACTGATTAGTATCTGCTCTCCTCCCCTGCATTCAGGCTTCAGCTCCAGGCAGCATTTGCTCCATAAAACGCACAGACATTTTCCTCATCTTTTTGGAGGGAAAAGCTATATGCTTCCTCTCACAGTGATTTATCACACTCACTGCAAAAGAGAATCAATGGATGAGCTGCTTCAACACAAAGGAGTTCCTTTGACTATTTTCGAGTCTATGTTAGCATAAGAAAGGAAGTCCTTAGGTTGTGACTCAAATCAGAAATCTGTGCTTGAGAGAAAAAAAGTTTCTAAGAGGCCTTTGACCTCTGACCCTGCAAGGTCTCTAGACAAAGAGAGTAGCCTTGAAGGTACTTAAGCACCACCAGAGTGGGATTGTTTATGAGGCACCTTCTCTGCCCCCCAAAATGGTGCTTAATTACAAAGGAATGTTTTCATAGGATTGTACTTCCCAGGATTTCCAATTTAGTGACCTTGGAAATTGCTACTTTTAATTTTCTGAAGTTACTAACTACAGATCTTTCTTACATACATTAGAACTTCTATTTGTTGGGTCCTGATTCAGCCAACCTGAGCATTTTTCCTGATGATTTTATTTCTCTATTCAACTTGCCAAGCAATCTTAGTCTTTAAGTTTTTTTAAGTTTACTTTTAAAAGCTGAGCCTGCAGAAGCCAGAGCAGTAGCACTGTGGGGAAAGCACACAGCCGACCTGGGTTTGACTTCTAGCATCCCTTATGGTCCCTCAAGCCTTCCAGGAGTAATTTCTGAGCACATAGCCAGGAGTAGCCCCTGAGCACTGCCAACTGTAGCCCAAAAACCATAAAAAAATTAAAATAAAATGAATCTGCTTTAGAATTCAGAAATGGATTCTCTAGAAAAACATCTATCCTGTTTTTAAGTTGTATCTCATCACAAATGTATATTAGCAAATATTTCTAGCTATAGAATTAGTGTACAGATGTATATATGCATTTATATATGATACCAGATTTCATATGCATATCTATAATATAAAAGAACATTTTTAGGGCTGGAGGAGATATTATCCAGGAGTTAGGGGTCTTGCCTTGCATGCAGTATCCCTGCCTCAATTACTGTCACCACACATGGTCACCCAAAAACCACCAGGAGGAAGCCTGAGGACAAAGCCAGGAGGAAGCCTGAGCACACATCACTGTGGCCCAAAAACATGTTAATGTGTATTTCTAATAGGAGAGCAGGGAATAATCTCTTATGAGTCCACAGCTATGCTTACAGAAACATACCATTATAAACAATACTTATTTTTCTAAGCCATAATGATTATCAACCAATAAACTTTAAAAATGATTAGGCTTGGGGTCTGGAGCAATCTCAAAGTGAGTAGGGCATTTGCCCTGCACATAGCTGACCCAGATTTTTCAATCCCTGGCATCCATATGGTCCCCGAGTCTGCCAGGAGAAATTCTTAAGTATAGAGCCATAAAAAGTGTGCCCCCCCAAAAAAAAGATTAGTCTCATAACTGCATATAGGTGAAAAAAATTTACTGCCCTGCTCATAAGCACTTTTTTTGCTTGTTTTATTTTAATTACTTTATTTAAACACTGTTGTTACAAAGTTGTTCATAATATAGTTGCTTTTTTTCCCCCACAGATACAAAGATATTCATGATTGAGTTTCATCATAAGGACTTTTAATGCTTTCAAAAGCCATAATCAGATGTTTCCAAAGGGCAAAGGTTAATAACTGCAGGTCCCACAGAACCTTAAATGGATTCAGTGCCCCCCTTTTCAAGCCCACACCCTCTCTGCAGGTGAGACTATAAGGAACTCTTATCTCAGCCTGTTTCCTCAGAGTGCCCGCCATGAGGAATGGCACGGCCATCACAGAGTTTGTCCTCCTGGGCTTTCCCGGTGCCCAAGGACTGCAAATTCCTTTCTTTGTCATAATCTTCTTCATCTACATCTTAACCCTGAGCAGCAACGGGCTCATCATTGGCCTGGTATGTGCAGAGCCCAGAATCCAGACACCCATGTACTTCTTTCTGTGCAATCTCTCCTTCCTGGAGATCTGGTATACCACCGCTGTCATCCCAAAGCTTCTGGAAACCTTTGTGGTGGCCAGAGCTGTCATCTGCCTCTATTGCTGCCTGCTGCAGGCCTTCTTCCACTTCTTCCTGGGCACCACAGAGTTCTTCATCCTCACGGTCATGTCCTTCGACCGCTACCTGGCCATCTGCAGACCCCTCCGTTACCCCGCCATCATGACCAGCAATCTCTGCTTGACACTGGCACTCAGCTCTTGGGGACTGGGCTTCACCATCGTCTTCGGTCAGACGGTGTTGCTCATGCAGTTGACCTTCTGTGGCAGTAACATCATCAATCACTACTACTGTGACGTGGGCCCCATCCTGAAGGCAGCCTGTGTGGACACTAGCCTTTTGGAGCTCCTAGGGCTCCTGGCGACCATTCTGCTGATCCCTGGCTCTCTTCTCTTTACGGTGGTTTCCTACTTCTACATCTTGTCCACTATCCTGCGCATTCCGTCAGCCAGTGGCCGCCAGAAGGCCTTTTCCACCTGTGCCTCACACCTGGCGGTGGTATCCCTGTTCTATGGGGCCGTACTTTTTATGTACCTCCAGCCCACAGCTCACTCCTCCTTTAGATTGAACAAGTTGGTGTCTGTGTTAAACACCATCCTCACACCCCTGCTCAATCCCTTCATTTACACCATCCGGAACAAGGAGGTGAAGGGAGCCCTGAGAAGAGTGATGACTTACCCTAAGATGTGTCACTCAGAGTGAAAGAGATGATGACCCAAGAGATCACCCTGTAGGCATGAACAGGAGATGAAGGATACAGAGGGAAAGACCTAAAGGTCAACTGAGCAAGACTCTATCACTCCCCATTGAATTGCTCCATGAGGTTTTAGGACCTTTTACCAGTGGTTTTCACCATTTGCTTTCCTAAGCCAGCTGGAGTGGATTACCCTGTGTTTCTAGGGCCAGGGCAGAGGGGTTAACAGGAGACACACACACACACACACACACACACACACACACACACACACAAATGGTGGTCTGATCTATAAGAAATAGGAGCATTCCAAGGCCTCCACAGACATTAGTTAGTCGTGCAATTTTCACAATTTATTGAGCTTTCACCCTGCAACAGATACAATTCAAGTTGTATGCAGGTTTATTGTCAGGAAATCAGTTTGAAGAGTTAAAATTACAGTTCGAAGCACTGGAGAGATAGTACTGCTGATGGAGTGTTTGCTTGGCATTAGGCTAATCGGATTTTATTTCAGGGACCCCATAGAGTCCTCCGAGCAGTGCCAGTAGTGCTCTCCAAACACAGGGAAGAGTTCATACCTGGGGCCCAGAGAGATAGCACAGCGGCGTTTGCCTTGCAAGCAGCCAATCCAGGACCAAAGGTGGTTGGTTCTAATCCCGGTGTCCCATATGGTCCCCTGTGCCTGCCAGGAGCTATTTCTGAGCAGACAGCCAGGAGTAACCCCTGAGCACTGCCGGGTGTGACCCAAAAACCAAAAAAAAAAAAAAAAAAAAAAGAGTTCATACCTGAATACTGTTGGGCATGGCTCTAAAAAATAAAATAAACATAAACATAAAGTACAACACCTAAAGGGAAAAAAAAGAAAAAGGGAAGGAAAAAGGGAAGAAAGAATAGAAGGAAGAAAGGGAAGGAAGGAGGGAAAGAGAGGAGGGCAGGAAGAAGAAAAGGAGGGAAGGAAGGAATGAACAAATGAACGAACGAAGGAACAAAGGAATGAAGGAAGAGTTGGAACAAGTCTGTGATTCTCTGATATTTGTGCATCAAGAAGCATTTGCAGAGTGGCTGGAGAACAAGTCCACAGCCTAAAGCAGGCTGGGCACCCAACCATCATCCCTGCCATCTGCATCCTGCAAAGGTTTGCTTTCCTTAGACACTGACCATGACCTCACTTTATTTTTTTTACACATCACAGAACAAAGTGATACTTTCCAGAAATGCTGAAATACAAAGTCATTGAAAAAAAAATGTGTCAAATTTGACATCTTAAACTAGAAACCTATGTTTGATGCACTGTCCCTCTGTCTTTTGAGTTTTGTTCTCTTACCTGATGTGGGAGGCTGAAGTCACATTCTCACAGCATGAAGGACACAGTCTGCTGCTAGGTTAGATTCCTGACCTCAACATTACTTTAATAAATAATAGATCATTTTTTCTGCTGGGGCTGAGGAGAGACTATGACGGCAGAGATGCATGGTGACCTTAACTTCTTCCCAGAACCATATGGTCCTCTCCAGCATCACCATATGTGGCCCTGGAAACCCCCAAGTATTGCCATAAAGGCCTGGAACACCCCAGTACCACAGGGCAAGACAGGATAAGGTCGTGTGCTCAAATAAAACAAGTGCTACCAAAAGTGACCTCTGTACCTTCTGAAAACTGCTTGGGTGACCAACCAATCAGCAAGTCTTTGTTCACATGGGGGTGGAAAAAAATGGGAAACTTTATTACTAAAATTAGTATATAAGCTATAAAGTTGAAGAAAATATTTGGGATGGGCCAGAGTGATAGCACAATGGTAGGGCGCTTGCCTTGCACGCAGCCAATCTAGATTTGATCCCTGGTATCCCTTATCATCCCCTGAGCACTCCAGGAGTGGCTCCTGAGTACAGAATCAGGAGTAACACCTAAGAACTTCTGGATGTGGCCCCAAACCACAAATAAATATAAAAAATATTTGCAACATGTCAAATGTCTAGTGTCTAGACTATAATAGGAAAGCCCATAGGATAATGAAAAGTTATAATAAGCATACAAAGAATATTCAGTGGCCAAAACAACAGCACAGCAGATTGGGTACTTGCCTGTCATACAGCCAACTTTGGTTTGATCCCTTGCATGCCATATGGAACCCCGAGTCTGCCAGGAGTAATTCCTGAGTGTAGAGCTAGGAGTAACTCCTGAGCACTGCCGAGTATGGCCCAAAAACCAAAAAAGAAAAGGATATTCAGTCTATTATGTACTGAAAGTAAAAGGGAAACAAGAATGCAACATCATTTTTCACCAATCAGGAAAGCCAAAGGTGACAAGCACATAAATCTGCCCTAAATACCTGGATAACCTGAATAGGAAGAGATGGGGATACAGGACTGAAACTTCCACCTTCTGGGTTCTTCTCTTCCTGGGTGAGTAACCCAAGCAGGTTAGGAAAGAAAACATCAACCTTCAAGCCTCTGTATGGAGTTTGCCCTGGTTATAAATTCCACAAGAAAATAGGGTAGACCTGGAATAAAAGCCCTAGGATCAGGCTCCAGAGCTCTCAAGGAGGGAAACCACTTAGGAAGGACAAAGTGACATGGTCTTTTCTCTGAGAGCAAAAATAAGTATTTCTCAGGTAGAAAGGCCAGTAGCCATCACTAACTTACTCCCTCAAATTACATTCTTTTAGGTCATAAAAAGTGAGAACAGGGGCCGGAGAGATAGCACAGTGGTGGTTGCCTTGCAAGCAGCGGATCCAGGACCTAAGGTGGTTGGTTTGAATCCTGGAGTCCCATATGGTCGTTCCCCCGCGCCCCCCATCCCCCGGTGCCTGCCAGGAACTGTTTCTGAGCAGATAGCCAGGAGTAACCCCTGAGCACCGCCAGGTGTGGCCCAAAAAACAAAAAACAAAACAAAAAAAAAAGTGGGAACAATTAGGGCCTCTTAAGTAAGGACCAAGGGTACATACAGGTCTCAGATAGAACTTTTCCAAGTGGCTTCTCAGACCCAACGCCCTTCACTGCACTGGTATTAGAACAATCACATCTTTGAATAAAGTCAACGTCTCCTATGATCTACAGCCAATGCACAGGTCCTCAACACCCAAGGAGACACTGGATGAGGCTTGGTTTGAGCAGCTTAAGATCAGCCCCTCTAGCCCAATGGAACCCACAGGGGTAAATGCCCTCACATACTGCTTAAAATATTGTGAGCTAGAGCAGCCAATTACCTCAGAGACTACACTTTGGGCAGTGTCTACAAAATGTGTCCTGTCTGTGTCCCAGCAAAAGAGAAATCCTGTTTTTCCCTATCCAGCTGCTGTGAACATCCCTTATTTCCTACTGTTCCCATTCTGCTATATTTTTTTAACATCTCTGTAATCCTTCAGAACCTTGAGTTTAGGCTCACCCAGAGCCTGACAAAGATAATGGGACATGACAAAGGCCAGACCCAAATGACTCAGAATAGCCAGACCACTCATAGGATCCTTGCATTCTTTATAACATTCTTATCAGCTGACAAGGAATGCAGAGTCTATAAAGTCTTTACACAAAAAGTCCTTAAACAGTTTTTCTACTAGCCCCCACCCCCTCCAAAAAAGAAACACCGAGCTATACTTAGTTATATGTTGTTTCTCCCCACTTGGATTTCTTCTCCTTTCTTTTTTTACTTTCTAATAAACTTTTCTCTATTTTCTAACTCTGGGGATCATAGACCAACATAAAGAACCAACATTACTGCTCCTGCATCACCAGTACTACATTTTGGGGTTTGTTTTGTTTTGGGGTCACACTCGGCAATGCTTAGGAGGTACTCCTGGCTCTGCACTCAGAAATCACTCCTGCTGGTGCTTCCGGCACCATATGGGATGCCGGGGATTGATCCCAGGGTTGGCCATGTGTAAGGCAAGTGCCTTACCTGCTGTACTTACTAGCCCGCTGGCCCACTACCTATTCCTTTTATTCCCTTCCAGAGCAGCACCGGCAGGCATCAGCAAGAAGCAGCTTAACAGAACACTGGGGTGGTCATTATAATGGGTTTCTTGCTTCTGCTCTGCAAACTGCTACTCAAATGATAGGAAAGTCTGCATGCAGATCCCCAAGGCCTCCTGATTGGCTGTACACAGAATCTTGCTCAGACCACTGGAGAACAGGACTGTAGTTTTTTTTTTTAAAAAAAATATATATATATGAACAATAGTGACCTAATCTTGCTCTGTATTTTCTGAGAACACCTAGCAGGGATCCTCAAACTTTTTAAACTAGGGTCATTTCACTGTCCCTCAGACCATTGGAAGTCCAGACTCTAGTTAAAACAACAACAATAACAACCACAACAACAAAAGAACAATAGTGGCTTGCTGGTAGTAGCTTGAGGACCCCTGCCAGAGACTGAGAGGAGTTGAGAGACAGAAAAGGAGGGGAGTCAAAAAGTGCTGCACACATCCCACAGATGCGCACATGCGCACTGCAAGCCCATTTAGGGCCCAGGCAGAGACAGCTTCTAAAGAGGAAAGGCAGCATTGGCAAAAACACCCTGTAAGTCAGATAAATGTCTTTGGAGGACTGTGGGACGTTGTGGTTTAAGGACTCCTGATCTAGGAGCATTGTAGAAGAAAAGGTCTGGAAGAGAAATGCAGGAATATTCACCATAGGAGAATAAACTGTTGAGGCCTGGATTTGATCCCCAGCACTACACAAGATGCTCTGATCCCTGGAGTTAGCTCTGAGCACAGGAAGATGCAGTTCGACCCTCTCACCCCCCCACCCCCAAAGAATAAACTTTTAGTGAAAGGAAGCCAAGGTTAATAAATGATCGTGAGCTTTATCTGTTTTCAATGTTGAGAAGAACACTGCCTTTTTTTTTAACGTGATACTATCTTAAGATAGTAAATGAGAAAGAAAACATCTGAGCTGTATCAGGCTATCCCTCTTCATCCAGGAAGTAATAAATCCATGGACCCCCCCATAAAAGCAAACCAGGGAAGCTTGGCAGGGACAGCAAGGCACTCACATAATAGGAATTGGAATGTGGGGCCAAGAGGGCCAGTAAGCATAAAGTCAACGTGAAAAGCCCATCCAGACGAAAGGAACTGGGGAAGGGGAGAGGAGAGACTATCCAAATCATCAAATGATCAAAGGAAAACAAAGCCGAAAAAAGAGGGGCCACGAATTCTCTTATAGACTCTGTTCAGCTTGGCTATCACAGGATCAGTGAACTCTTGGGGGCAAGAGGATTCTTTTGTTTTGCTTATTTTAAAACACTGAGTTGTAGACAAGAAAGATGTTTCAGATCTTGCAACAGCAAAAGAGTCAGTATTTAAATGCAAACCGGCCTTTTGTCTTCCTTTTGTCTTGTTTTCTTACCATGGGCTTGAACCAGGCCAAGCAAAGCCAAATGCAAGAAATAGGGAGAGGTAGGTAGGGAGACAGCCAACTCCAAACAAACAAAAGAGCTAAAGAAAAGAGAAGGGGAGAGAGAGAGAGAGAGAGAGAGAGAGAGAGAGAGAGAGAGAGAGAGAGAGAGAGAGAGAGAGAGAGAGAGAGAAGAGAGAGGAGAGAGAAAGGAGAGAGAGGAGAATGAGAGAAGAGAGGAGAGAGAGGAAAATGAGAGCAGAATGAGAGGAGAGGGAGAGAAAGGAGAGAGAGGAGAATGAGAGGAAGAGGAGAGAAAGGAGAGAGGAGAATGAGAGGAGAGAAGAGACAGGAGAGAGAGGAGAATGAGAGGAGAAGAGAGAGAAAGGAGAGAGAAGAATGAGAGGAGAGAGAGAAAGGAGAGAGAAGAGAATGAGAGGAGAGGAGAGAGAAGAGAGAGAAAGGAGAATGAGAGGAGAGAGAGGAGAATGAGAGAGAGGAGAGAGGAGAGAAAGGAGAGGAGAAAAGAAAGAGGAGAGAGGAGAGAGAGAAAGGAGAGAGGAGAATGAGAGAAGAGAGAAGAGAGAGGAGAGGAGAGAGAAAGGAGAGAGAGGAGAATGAGAGGAAAGAAAGAGAGAGAGAATGAGAAGAGAAGAGAGGAGAGAGGCGAATGAGAGAATGAGAGGAGAGGGAGAGAAAGGAGAGAGGAGAATGAAAGTAGAGAAGAGAGAAAGGAGAGAGAGAGGAGAGAGAGAGAGGAGAGAGAGAGAATGGGAGGAGAATGAGAGAGAGAAAGGAGAGAGAGGAGAGAAAGAAGAGAGAGGAGAATGAGAGGAGAGAAGAAAGAGGAGAGAGGAGAGAGAAAGGAGAGAGGAGAATGAGAGAAGAGAGAGGAGAGAGAAAGAAGAGAGAGGAGAATGAGAGGAGAGAGGAGAATGAGAGAAGAGAGAGGAGAGAGAAAGGAGAGAGAGGAGAATGAGAGAAGAGAGGAGAGAGAGGAAAATGAGAGCAGAATGAGAGGAGAGGGAGAGAAAGGAGAGAGAGGAGAATGAGAGGAAGAGGAGAGAAAGGAGAGAGGAGAATGAGAGGAGAGAAGAGACAGGAGAGAGAGGAGAATGAGAGGAGAAGAGAGAGAAAGGAGAGAGAAGAATGAGAGGAGAGAGAGAAAGGAGAGAGAAGAGAATGAGAGGAGAGGAGAGAGAAGAGAAAGGAGGAGAATGAGAGGAGAGAGAGGAGAATGAGAGGAGAGAGAGGAGAATGAGAGAGAGGAGAGAGGAGAGAAAGGAGAGGAGAAAAGAAAGAGGAGAGAGGAGAGAGAGAAAGGAGAGAGGAGAATGAGAGAAGAGAGAAGAGAGAGGAGAGGAGAGAGAAAGGAGAGAGAGGAGAATGAGAGGAAAGAAAGAGAGAGAGAATGAGAAGAGAAGAGAGGAGAGAGAGGCGAATGAGAGGAAAGAAAGAGAGAGAATGAGAAGAGAAGAGAGGAGAGAGAGGCGAATGAGAGGAGAATGAGAGGAGAGGGAGAGAAAGGAGAGGAGAATGAGAGTAGAGAAGAGAGAAAGGAGAGAGGAGAATGAGAGAAGAGAGGAGAGAGAAAGGAGAGAGAATGAGAGAAGAGAGGAGAGAAAAAGGAGAGAGAATGAGAGAAGAGAGGAGAATGAGAGGAAGAGGAGAGAGAAAGGAGAGGAATGGGGGGAGAGAGGAGAGAGAGAGAGAGAGAGAGAGAGAGAGAGGAATGGGGGGAGAGAGAGGAGAGAGAGAGAGAGAGAGAGAGAGAGGAAAGAGAGAGAGAGAGAGAGGAGAGAGAGAGAGAGAGAGAGAGAGAGAGAGAGAGAGAGAGAGAGAGAGAGAGAGAGAGAGAGAGAGATCTTGTCTTTGTGCTGGGCCCCTTAGATGCAGTACATAGAGAGCTCAGCCTAGCAGGCCGGAAGTGGTCGGGCCTGTCTGTGTGGGTGGCTTTAGGGCCCCCCCGGCACCATAGAGACGCAGAAGCCCGACCCTCCCAGAGCTAGAGGGGCCCCGGCGCGCCCCCAGTCGCGGGGAGGAGCGCCGCTTCCGCTTCCGGGCGGAAAGCAAAGGCCCCACGTGTTCCGCCCCGCCAGGCCCCGCGCGCTCGGATCCGGCGGCAGCGCCACGGCCCGGGCCGGCAGCGGCGGAGTGGGTGGGGGCGAGCCGAGCCGGGGTGGAGCCGCCGCAGGAGGTCGGAGCCGTGAGTGCTGGGGGGTCGCGGGGCTGGGCTGGGCTGAGCCGGGGTGCCAGCGGGGAGAGAAGAGAAGAGACGAGCAGGAGGAGGAGGAGCCGGAGACCCCGCCCCCCAGCCTGGGGCCCTGGGGCTGCGGGTGGGGGCGGGGTGAGGATGAGGAGGCAGCAGGATCTGGGGTGCCCGGACCCCGGGGCGGATGCGGTGGTGCTCGGGGATGATGCACCTTCCCGGCTGCCTCTCTCCTGAGGCCTGCAGAAATGCAGGGATGCTCTAGGCCCCTGCGGGCCACAGCACCCACCTACTCCTCTTAGGGATGCATCTTCCCAGCTGCTGCTCTCCTGAGGCCTGTGCCAGGTGCACAGCACCCACATCCATACATGCATACATACATACATACATACATGCATACCCACCCAGGCCAGAATCCAAAGTTGGGGTGCTCCAGGCCCTGGAATGTCTCCTCAGACTTCTCTCAGTCCTCTCCCATTGCACCCCAGACACCCCCACTTCACGCCTATCTCTTGGCACCTCAGGTTCCCACCCCCCCCCACACACACACACACAAGGCCCCAAGTACTACACTCTGAGCCCCAATTTCGCACCTCTCTGGCTTGTGGCTTCTCCGAGGCCTCGAGACCCCACTCTGGCTTGCTTGAGTTTTCTTTTCCCCCACTTCGATGCTCGCTTGCTTGCCCTGCAGCTGCCTTCCCCCCAACCCCACTTCACTGCCACTTGCTCTCCTCTGTCATTGCCTTGCCTTTTTTTTGGGGGGGGGGTTCGGTTTGGCAAAAAGTTTGCTAATTGGGCCACCCTGGAGATGCTTCATTCTCCAAAGAATGTGTCTTCTCTCTTTGGTAGCCTGGGGGACCAGGGAAGTACCAGGCCCTGCCTGACTTCCACACTCTGCAGATGACAGGCAGGGCAGGCCCATTCAGAGGCCCAACGATAATGAGGGAGCCCACAGCCCCACTGCCTGCCTCTCTCTTCTCCAGGCATCCCTATAGATCAGGGGTCTCAAACTCACGGCCCTTCGTACAACATTTTGTGGCCCTGCCCTAGAGGAATCTTTGTTTTGTTTTGTTTTAGTTGTTTGGGTCACACCCCCCAATGTTCAAGGCTTACTACTGACTTTGCACTCAAGGATCACCCCGACTTTGCCTCCTGCAGCCCCCAGGTAAATTGAGTTTGAGACCCCTGCTATAGATAGATAGGCCTTGATCCCCAGTAGCCCACCTGGAAAGTAGATGGAGGAGGTTGAAAGAAGCAGTGAATGCCAGTGGGCAGTTAGCTGGTTGCCGTTTGTTCTGGCCACTTTCTGCAGTCACCAGCTCTCCAACAAAGGGGTGTCAGAGAGAGGGAAGCCTCCAGACCTAGAGTGATCATCTTTCCCCCTCTCTCCTCCAGCTCTGCCCTTTGCTCTCTCCGTACTGTATTACAGTAGACGAGTGGTTTCGGGGGCACACGATGTGAGGCCCAGGGATACTCCGGGCTGTGCACATGAGGTAAGTCAAAGCTCTGTACACTTTTCAGCGTCGTTGTTTCTGGCATAGCTTGTGGTGAGTTTACACTCTTACTTCTACAAGTCCTCTTTAAGGTGCACAGTTTTGGAAAGTCAGGGGCTCTATAGAAACCCCTGATTTGCGCTTCCATCTTTCTTTAGATAATTCTCAAACTTCCCACCCATTTTGAGCACCTGAAGAGGTGGAACAGATGGTCCAGTCACCCACAGAGTTCCTGAGCTGGGGCTTGAGAATTTGCATTTTTAACTAGTAAGTTCTCAGGCCCTTTGTTCTCACTTTGACAACCAGTGGCTTTGGCCAGACCTCACCTAAAACTCACAGTGGTTTGGGGATCAAAGGTATGCAACAAGGACCTTCTGTGCTAGAGACCAATAATGAGATCTCACATGGGTGAGTTGGCCACTCAGAGCTACACTCTTGCTGGTTGAATGGAGAAAGTGTGCATTGAAGCATCTCAGTGAGTGGCCTTGGGGGCAGCACAAAGAAGCACAAGCTTTACATGCTAGAAACCTGGAATTCTACCCAAGAACCCAAGGATCTACCAGGCCTGCATCACCAGCCTTCCAATTCCCACAACACTGCCATATTTTCATATACCAAACTGGAGGTGATGTACATGTTCCCCCCCCCCCTTTTTTTTTTTTGCTCATAGGGAAGTCTTGTGGCCTCTCCCCAGCAGTGGTCATGGGGCCTGGGGCCACTTTAGTTCTTTGCTTGGTCCAGCGGTGCGCAGAGGCTATTGGTGCCAAGGGTCAAAGTCAGCCTTGTAAGCTCACCCCATCCCTTAGAGCTAGTCCCTGGCCCACCTTCCTTGCCAAAATCTCTTGCTAGGAACTTCTGAACTAATCAAGTGCTTATGATCTAATTCTAGATTCTTGCTACTTCACTATCCCATAGAGTCTTCAAGCTGGCTTGTCAGAAATGTGCTTGATTTGGGGCTAAAGTGATAGCACAGTGGGGAGGGTGTTTGCCTTGCACACAGCCAGCCCAAGTTTGGTCCCCAGCATTCCATATAGCCCTCCAAGCCTTCCAGGAGTAATTTTTTAACTCAGAGTCAGGAATAACCCCTGAGTGCCGCCAGGTGTGGCCAAAAACAAAAAAAGAAATGTGCTTGTTTCATTTCTCTCTGCCAGCACCTTAAGCTGTGGGCATACAGGTGGTGCTTGGCAGGTGTTTGGTAAGATAGATTCCACTCCTGAGCTCTTTCCAGATTGCATCAGATAGTGGAACAGGCAGGACGGTCTGTCTCTACATTCTGCTGGAACTGGGTAGAGAAGCTGGGGACAACTCCATGTTTCATGTTTCACTGCCCAGAACTCCTGGCATCCCTTGATTTTTGCATTTAGTGCAGTTACCCAGGTTGGATTATTTCACTTCATTTGATGAGTATCTTTTCCACAAAAATGAAGAGGGCCTAGAACAGCGATGGTGAACCTATGGCATGTGTGCCAACTGTGGCACGCAAAGGCCTTGCAGCTGGCA